>NW_004567113.1:46903666-47015411 GCF_000260355.1 Condylura cristata
GTCTCTGGTGAATCCTCTCACTGCCCCTGCACCTCTGGCCTGTACCCCATTTCTATATGCATAAATAAATAAAAGTTTTAAAAAAATATACTAACTGTAGGGTGTTAGGTAGTTGATGATGAAGGAGAGGGGCTATCCAAAGAAATTTAAATGAATATTTATCACTGGTCACTTGTAGTCTTATGAAAAGTCTCAGCAACAAAAAAGGTGCTGTACTGACTTGAAGCACCTTGGTCATGTGGGGTGCCCGAATGCCATTGTGTGTTTCACGTGCGCCAGTGTAGTCTTGTATTTTCTTCTTGGCACATCGTTCTTAGAGCTTCTAAATTTGGAAGGTGAAGGAACGTGGCCATCATTTCTTTTGTTGCTGAGTACCCCACTTGTGAACATTAGTAATGACATAGTGCTCAATGGAAAAGGAAAAGAAAAAACATGCAAAACATTAATACACTTTGCAGGCTTAACCTGAGCATCTTCCAGTTTTCAGGGAAATGTAGCCCTGGGCGCTTAGCTGAGATATTAGTGTGTGATTGAAAAGTTGCATAGTCTTTCACATACATGCTGGGTAGAGCATAGCATGAAGGGGCTGGCTATCTGGAAAATCAATGGTTACAATGAAACCAATAAGATTCCACAACAAAGTTCTTGTCTCTGTTTCTGTAATATGATCACACTTTGTTTGGGGTGGCTAGTAAGAGGTTTTTTCAAAAGGAGCAGCAGGGAGTGATTTCAGAATGCCAGATAGCTGTGTTACAGTCACCACTTCTCAGAGCTGCATTTGACCAAGCATGTCTTTGGGAAGGTACCGCCATATTTCTTTTGCAAACGTAATGACACATTAAATGCATATATACCTGATACATTTAGCTTGTGACCCGTTTGGAAAAGCACATAAAAACATGAAGATTTTCTTCTAGTCTTACTTAGTTTTATTTGTATTTTGCTTTCTGCTTAGAAAGAAAGCTGAGATTCAGAAGTTAGACTGAGTTGCAGCAAATCTTAACATCTCCCAGGTAGTGAGGCCCAGGATGAGGAAAGCAAGTTGCTTATCTCATCTTCGCATCTATGCTAGAATAGGCCTGTGGGCAAGGACTTCAGCAGGGCAGAGTCTGCATAAACGGTTTAAATGAAGAAACTTTCAGGAAGGGGCTGCTTATTGACATGTGGTCATAATTGGGGAACTCAGGCTTATTGGGGCAGCAAGAGACTAACCAAATGAAAAGTATTCAGCAGAGTGGGGGACATAGCTTCACTTACCATGAAGTTACTCAAGTTTTAGCTTTAGCTTTGGGGTTATTCACATTGTACTGACATCTTCCAAGGCTCTAGGAGGAACCAGCTATGGGTTCTCATGGTCCCAGAATTTTATTTATGCACAAATTAAATCACATGTATTGGCACCTACAACCTGAATATGCTTCTGGCTTTTATGTCCTCTGGAACCCAGGGACAAGGAAAAGATGTGGCATTTATTGCCAGAGTCCTAAGAGGAGTGGATACGTGGGGTGGAGAGGCGGGAGGAGTTCCCAGCAGGTGGGAGCAAGTGGGGAAGAAATACTTGAACCCCCTTTCACATCACTTCCCGGGTTCTTGGTGGTGCTTTCCGTCAACTGAACCCAGCAGGAAATTAGCAGGTGAGGCTCCCAGGTGAGATTGTGCCTGGCCAGCCTCATGTATCCAGCAGAACAGGATGGGTAATGGGTTGGGGGGCTAGAAGAGTAACCAACAAAATACTGGAAACTAAAATGACATTATGAATGGTTTTCCCATTCAGATGTCTTTGATGCACCAATGCATATTTCAGATTTCCTTCTGCAGAACTTTGTGAGCCTGCCTGTGATTCTAGGGCCCCCATTTTTTATGGTAGATACCGAGAAGAATGCAGCGAGTCTCGTGTTTGAGGTTATGAAGCAGACTTGGTTTGTACAACAGCCTCAGCCAGAACAAGTCACAGACCCTACAGGACAACCATGGGCCCCTTTGTGTCCTACACAGTAAACTGTGATGGCGAAGCAGAAGGAAGTGACCCCGAGTTATAAACAAAATTATTCAATCTACAGACATTTTCCAGACGAACAACTACCTTTCAGCCCAAGCTTTCCTTAATAACTGTTCAAATATTTACACTTATCACTGATGAATGGATACGAATGTTCACTTCCTAAAGCGTTGTCTTGGAGATGCAGGTATTGGCTTTTCAGGTAAGGCAGACAAGGGAGAATTTATCTTTTATGAATGAGGTCTAGGTTGAGGGACAGCAAATGACTCGAGTCAGTAAATGGGAAGATGAGAGTGGAAAGTGGAACTGGTAAACTTCCGGTTTCTCTTTTTAAGTTCTGAGGAAGTTTTTTTGAGATTCAGTTAAAGGGCGTCAGCTTTTCAGTTTCTCTAGACTGTCATTCCATCCTTGTGTGGATCTTGCAGTTCCATATTGGGTAATAGATGTTTGCTGGGGGCATTGCAAGTCTGAGGTTTACCATATGGGGTCCATTTTGTTCATGTTTTGATCTGTATTTTAAGAAAAACTGTATGAAGCTTTGATGTTAAGGAATCCTCTGAAAATGCATGGTTGATGCTTCTCCTATTCTTAGGTAATCTTTTTATCATGCTTTCTGCCCTCATGTGCCAAACCTTGCTTGTTCATGTTTATTTTCTACCAGAATAAGCAGCGTAGGATTTTCTGGAAGGGTTCCACGTAAGGTTTGTTGATACAGTTCCCTCTGCTGGGCTTACCTTTCCTGTTTCTTGTTTCTCATCTAACTTGCACTCATTTTGACTCACACCTAGTACCCCTTATTGGAAACCCTCCCCTCAGTTTTCATCATTCACATCATATCCATCATATCCAGTTGAATGTTTGACTCTGCTGCCTGGACCACACGATTTGGCACAAAGCAAGTAATCAGTGAGTATTTGTTGAATTTGTTGAACTGAACTATTGTGTAATTGTCGAAATTTCCTTTACCCCAAGGTAGGAAATACTGTGTAATCCTCAAGGTAGCTCTAGTGTCCTAGTTAAAACTTAGACCAATGTGTAAAATTTAATTATCTTTCTCTGATTAATTGGCTTCTGAGATGACTTTTGGATTTTCCCCTGCTTAGGGTGAAATTAGTAAATGTCTGCTTCATCACACTAAGCTACCTGAAAAAGTAAGTTGTACTTTTTGTAAGACACAATTGCAGATTAGGTAATCACTTTTCTAGGAAGTGGGAGGGAAGGAAACTGCCCTCATGCCGAGCATCATCCTTGGCCCAGAGTGAGTAACAATGTCCATTATCACCTGGAGCCTCACCTGTACTCATTCATGCAGAGATAATGGGGATCTTATCATCTGTCTTAGTGAGGAGACCTCACATTTTATTCCCAAGGGCACTGTTTGGAGGAAGCAGGATTTGAACCCTGGTCTTCCTGAAACATTGTCCATTATCCCAAGGTGTCTTTTAGCCCAAGGAGCCTTTGTCATGATGGGGTATTATTCTTACTTTCTCTAACCAAATATTTGCTATTTTATATAGTTTTGATAAGGGTTTGGTTTCTCCTTAAAGGTCATCTTGTGCTTTGCGAAAATATGTATATTTTCATCTTTCTAATGAGAGATGGTTTTCAAGGTAGCATTGAAGAGGAAGCAGTTTGTAGCAGAGGTGGCTAAAAAACGCTACAGATTGATATATTGAATATATATATCTTAGTTCAAGCAAATGGACTCTTGAAGATAATGTTTCTCGGGGAAGATCTATATGGGTATTCTTAAAGATGCATGGAATATATACCCTTCTAGGAAACACATTTGAAATCTCCTTTGGGTCTCTACCTATGATAGTCAATTTACCCATGATGTGTAGTGGGATTGGTCTATTTCTTGCCTGCTTTTTTAAGTACCCAAGTGCTTTATACCTTACTAGGTATCATCCATTCCAGAAGAGAGCACTTTGAAAATGGGTGTCCATGTGAAATCAGGCACTTTTTTTTGCATATAATGAAATTCATTTGAATTTTCTTTATTTTCTGTGTACTTTCAGCAGAATGGTGAGCATGGAAAGAAAACAAGCAGTTTGGTTGTGTATAGCAACGTGAAAAAAAAAATGAGCATTTGAGTTAGTGATTGCAAGTGGTTGTGTTTATTCCTGCATTTCTTGGGGATGCTTCCCCAGGGCTCCATGGATAGGGATGAGGGGCAGTGAGGGAGAGGGTCCACGCGGCTCTTGTCCTTGAATGCATGACAGGACACTGTGCCTCGTCACAATGTAGCTTCTTAGGGGAAAAACATCTTGAGATTTGCAAAGTCTGAAGAGGCCCAGCAAAATGGAATCCAATTGCTTAAAGTGATAGGGAGTTTATTTACTGGATTAAGTGTGAAGTATGTTGATAACAGATGGAATGAGTGATCACATGACGTATTTAAATAGTCTAAGGATAACCTCGATGTCCTGGTCAATGTTCCTTCTCTCGATTAATGCGAGTGCTAATTAACTGGCACAAGTGTTCCTAGCCATATGGGGGATGTTGCTGAAAGCCGACTGGCCGCCCATATCCAGCTACTACCTGGATGTAATTTAGTGCTTTACTTGGAGCTGTGGGACTTCCATAATGGAGCAGCCCGGCACAGAAAGAGCCCCTGGCTGCAAACATTCTTGGTTTCTTTTGTGCACATTGTTCCCAATGTGATGGACAAATTAAAAATTGCATTGACTTTTGGGATAGGTGAAGCTGTACCAGTTCCTTGACTTTCAGAGTGGCCTGTGAGTTGATCTTGATTTTGGTTTCCTAGTAATGGCCCAAAAGTCGAGAAATGAGCTCAGGTGGTGTAGGGAGGCTGTCTGTTTGCCTCATGAATTGAAATCTGAAGGGAGGAACTCAATTAGGCCAAGAGAGCAATGTGGCAGGATTTAGACTCTAACTCCATCCACATGCATCAATCTCAGGGTGTGGTAGAAGCAAGAATACTGTATCTGGAGGCTAATCCATTGGAAAAGGAGCCCCCTGGTGTTGCTCACCAGCCTTTGACCCCACATCATTCCTGGACTGTCTTCAGGGGCAGAGTTTCAGCTTTAACAGTACATCTGCTTATCTTCAGATGAAATCTGAAATAAATACAGGATGATTTATCATTAACATGGAGCACTTGAAGGTGAAAAGGAGTCTCTGGTGAGTACCCAGGGACACAGGCATACCTGGGCACCTGGCTTGTGTTCGTGTCCATATGTAGGGGCAGTGTGGTCATTCAGCAAATGCAAGTTCAAGACAAGCCCTGTTCCATCTGGCTTTCAGCCGCGAGGGCCTCCCAGGTAGAAACTCAGAAGCCTCCTTTGCTTTGAGGATAAGTGTCACCGAGCTTTTCTGAACCTCAGTTACCTAGCAAGTGGTACCTATAACACCCCTCTCAGAGGTGTGAACAGGTCAAATGAGATGTGCTACAGCATCCATGACAGGGGCTATCACACAGGAGCTCGCCAAGGTCTTAGCTAAAGTCTTTTTGTTCTTCTGTCTCCCTCCTCCCTCCATCCAGCTCTTCATAGATAGTTGGACTATATCAAAGAAAATACACATTTTTCAATGAAAGAAAGTCACTTTTGTCACATTTTGCTACTAACTGTTTTATTCCCCTGCCCACATGTGCCTGAGATAGAGTAGAGTGCTCTTCAGTCAACATTTGTTGACTAGAAGAATTAATTAATAAGTAAAAGAATAGCAGTCACTCCAGAGAAAAGAGTTTTTGGATAGAGAGGCGTGTGGCTGCCTCGTTGGCTGAAGACGTTTCAGGAACCAGGAGAATGGAGAGTGGTCTTTCCCGAAGGGAAGTGAAGCCGAGTGGCAAATAAGAAGTGTTTGTCATAACCATGGAGCAGCTGGGCTCTCCTGTCCCCACATGGCCCCTTGTCCCCACTGAGTTGCTGAGAGGAGAGGAAGCAGATACGAAGCCCTGGGCAGCTGGAGGGAGAAACACCTGTAATTTTCTTTGCACTGCCTCTTGGTCTCCTCAGCAATTCTGGAGCAGCCCTTGACCAGGCTGTGGGTAACTGTCTGCCACTCACCTGTTGCTACAGTCAGTCCAGGGGCCCGGCAAAGTCAGCCCCTTGTTGAACCTGAGATACACCTGGTCTCTGCATGTAATAGCTGTGCGATGTGATGGGCCGGGCCTTGGGGGCCACCCTGTTACACTTCCACATTGTGACCTGGGTATCCTGTCGGTGGTAAGGGGGTTTATGTATGCTTTGGGGGTGGGGTATGAACAGATATCCTTGGGCGGATCTGGTACAATCTAGAAGCGGGCTTGGTACTGACTCGATATAATCCTGATTCTACTAACTAATAGTGTGTCTTTGGCAGATCAAATCCACTGCTTCCCTGTTCCTATTAAGCAGATAATTTTTAAACGATTTATTTATTTATGCATACAGAACCGGGGTACAGGCGAGAGGTGCAGGACCAATGAGAGGATTCACCAGAGATGGAGTGGGGAGCAGAACAGCCAGATTGAGGAAGTACACTGCCGAGGGGATCAGTGGGTGAGACAGAAGAGGTCTGCCATGTGGGTCACCTCTGAGGCAGGTGGGGATGGAACTCATGCTGAAGTGGCTTTGGCTTCTTAGTGCTGTGCTTTAACCCGCTGCGCCACCAGGGGAGGTCCTAAACAGATAATTTTATCTACGTGCTAGGATTATTTTGAAGGCAAAATGAGACGACCGAAGGAAAGCATTTCCTATAGTGGTCAGCACATAGTAGGCACACATAATGAGCTGCCAGTTTTTCAAACGAGGACTAGCAGATGGTTGACACATCAGCTTCATTATCAGTGGGTTCTACACCTGACCCTTTGTTCTCCCAAAGTCTCTCAGTGAGGTGGTTGCTGGCCTGTTAGAAATACTGGGAATCTGCAGGGGAGAAAGGCAGATATTGTTAGACAGGGAATTGTCACATCAAGTATATTACATGCTTCAATAGCCAGGGGCTGATTAGCACAAATCAAATTTTGCACTAACCTGGCAGAGGCAGAGCGAACACCTGGGCCAAGTGGGTTCAGTTTGATTGTCTCAAGGAAATATTTACACGAGAGGTATCTTGCGATAGTACTCAAAAATCCTGTCCTTGTAACAGTGGGTAACAGAGCAAAATGCACACACACATACATACCACATGTTATTTTTGTTAAATTCTCTACCAGGAAATAAATCTATGTACCTAAAAATTATCTTCAAACTTGAAGCTTGAAGACTAGAATCAACCCTGGGGTGAGGGAACCAGGAAGGTCAGAAAAAGACGAACCCCCTAGCATCGGGCACAGGTTCATCTTGTCCTTTCTTGCTGTCGGGGCTGCTAATACTACTCCACTGTCAAGTTCCTGCCATACCATAGCAGGAAGGAATCTTTCCATCCCTTGGACTTGAGTCAGGCTCTGGGAAGCCCTCCTGTCCTGGATTTTAGTAGCCTGATGTTTTCTGCAAGCTGAATACTCTGCCAATTGTTAGGGACAGCCCTACCTGGCTCGTGCGGGGCTCTGCTTGATGTGGACGAAAGTGAATCTCTCCTTTGTGCCTGCCTTCTTGGCCCTCTCGTGATGAAAATAGAACCTGCTTTCATCTTGCTGGGCCGGACTCGCGCTATCTCCCAGCCTGCGATTCAGCATTTGCCCACCGATTGTGTGGCAAAATCTATTTTTAACAGTCCTTACATTCTGCTGGTAGACAAAAATGGGCATGCTTTTTTTGTGGGGAGACAGGGGGGTGAAATACATACCTCAGGATGTGCAGCCAGTGATGAAGCTACAGGTTCCCCCCTATTTTCCTGCACTTTCTTTCTCTCTGTGTAGATGGCATCCTAAAGATGCCCGTGCCTAGTTATGACATGCGGACAATGGGTGCTGCTCCCGGGAGGAGGGAGGTGGGCGGGGCACCCAGCCTACCCCTGCCAGCTATCCCTGGGCTGCATAGGTTCTGCAGCGCCAGCACTTCGTGACTTCCATCTGCAGGTCACACAGAGCTGACCATGGTCTTCTTCTGCGTCACTCATGTCAGAAATCAGGGTAGGCTCCTGGAGGTCTCTTGGTCTTCCTTTTATGCGGTGGGAGCAGAGCAGGAAGCTTGCTGAGCGTTCATTCATCAGGAGTTGCTAAAAAAACAAATGTGGAGGCAGGAGCCATGGAAGGATCTGGACAAACGTAAAGCTACAAAAGGCTGTGTGGCCATGTCACCACGTGCCCTGAGTTTTCCCCACTCTGTTCTGGACTCAGCTCCTCTTCTCCAAGACACCCCGCCCACCTCTCCCTGTCCACCGGGGGCTTCAGACTCATCCTTTCCAGATGTTCTGGCCTCACCACTGCTTCTTTTGATCCCTTGCCTGCTCATTAGAGATTGTTTTAGAGCATCTTCTACTTTGCTTTACTGAGTGTTTCTTCAGCTTTTCAATAGGTGATTTAACTAGCTTCATTTGGCTTGTCAATTAGAGCCTATGTAACTTGTGACATAGCATCAGTATCACGTATTATGTTTACTTCACTTGGGGGGTGTGTGTGTGTGTGTGTGTGTCTGTGTGTTTTGATGGTAGAATATATTTTCATTACTTAAAAAGTATGGATAGAGGTTAAAAAACATTTTAAATAATTGAAAATACACATCTTACTGTGGCAAATAATGTTAATTTTGGGTAGATGGCTTTGCTTATACATGTGTGTATATAGTTACAGATTTGGGAAAGTATGTAGTTAATAATATAGATACAGTTATAGACATAGATACATATATATACACATAGAGCCACACACATATATATTCATTACCCCATCTGGATGGTGAAGAGACAGCAAGAGGTATGTGGAAAAGAAGACCAATATGTTTTACACATATTAATCCTTGAATCATAGGATCAAAATTATGGGGTATGTGTCATCTCTGCTTTAAAGGTGAGGAAACTAAGTCTCAGAACCATGAACTTAATTAGGATTAAAAGAAAAAAATCTTTGGGAATTTGGGGGACTTTAATTAAAAGTGCCAGACTGGTTTAAAGATAGGGAAGGCAGAAATCATGCCTGCCCCACTAAATTGTACAGGATTTTCCTACTTCTGCTTTTTCTCACACTGATCCTTCTATTTGACCCACCCTAGGTCCCTGTCTGATGTAACACATATAACATAGGATAAAGCATGTTTCACTTAGTATTTGAGAATCTAACTACCCTCCCCCTCCACTTGCCAACATGGCATTTCATCCATTTGTGGAAAAGGCATTTATTTAGGAAATAGGACCTGGATTGTGACATGCATAGTGTTGATATATTTTTGCACAGAATGGAATTAGCTTTGGCCTTCATGAAGAGGGAAACAGTGCAAAAGTAAGTACTTATGATTTGTGCTCTAGGACCAAATCACAGGGTACTGTGAGGGTGCCTCACCCCACTGGGAGTTAGAAACCATATTTATTGATCATCCTTCATAATTTAAAACAGGCTTTTAATTTTAGAATCATTTTAGAGTTATGAGAAAGTTATAAATAAAGTCCAGAGAATTCCCATATACCTTGTACCCAGTTTCACCTAATTTAATGTCTTCCATTACCAATGCAGACTTGTCACAACTAATGGACCAAGGTTGATACATTACTATTAACTAAACTCCATAGTTTAATCAGATTTCATTAGTTTTTCCCTAATGTCCTTTTTCTGCTCCAGGATCGCATCCAGGACATCATGTTAAACTTAGTCGTCATGTCTCGGTAGACTTCTGTGGCCTGTGACAGTTTCCCAGACTTTCTTGGTTTTGAGGATCATGACAGTTTTGAGGACTAGTCAGATGGTCTGTACAATGTGTTCCAATTGGGATTTGTCTGAGGTGTTTCTAATGATTAAATTGGGATTCTGGGGCTTGGGGAGGAAGCCCAGAGAGGTTGTGCCCTTCTCAACATCTTACTTGTGTCAAGGACACATGCCATCAACATGAATTATAACGACGTTCGCCTTGATCGCATGGCTAAAGTCTGTGTGTCAGATTTCTCCTGTGCATTTCATGTAATATTCTTTAGGAACAAGCCACTAATTATAGCACACACATAGGGAAATATCTTCCATATCCTTGAATGGAGAGCCTGATTGTATTTTACAATGTGTGTATATTCCACAATGGATTCCTCACCCTACCCCCTCAACAGGCATGGAAGTTTTCCCATTTTGATCAAGTGTTCTTTAGTCCTTCAGATTATTTTCTGTAGACTAGACTCCTCTACACAAATCTGGGTTAATGGGTAGGCATTTTGTTTTAAAGATTTATTTATTTATTTATGCATACAGAACTGGAGTACAGGCCAGAGGTGCAGGGGCAGTGAGAGGATTCATCAGAGACAGAGTGGTAAGTTGAACAGGCTGATTGATGAAGTACACTGCTGAGGGGAGCAGCAGGAGGGTCAGCAGAGGTCTGTGCACCATATAGAACACCTCTGGGGCTGGGAATCGATCTCATGCTGAAGTGGCTTTAACTTCTTAGTCTGTGCTTTAACCCGCTGAGCCAACATGGAGGGTCCGGGTAGGTATTTTTAAAAGATTTTAATTTTTATATTGCTAAATTACTTTCCAGAAAGGTAATACCTATTTACCCTTGTGAATGCTAAGTAGCTTTATCAAACCATAGCAATGTTGTGTGTTATTCCTGTCAACCCTAGATATTTAAGAAGAAGATTTAAGCATGTAGGTGTTAAAAGAAGGACAAAGTCAAAGTTCTATTTTGACTGAGAAATCAATCATATCCTATTTCACTATGGGACATAATCAGGTTGACAAAAAAAATGATTTAGTGGGTATTTGCTGGACCATCTTCTGAGTAGGTAGTTTCTTCTACCAAGAATGTTTTAGTCCAGGGATGGAGACAATATAAAAAATCTCAAATTACCCCTGAAACTTGAGTAATGCCTAAATTCAAATCGTATTTATATTTGTTCCATGAAAAATTCACAAAATGCCCCTTTAGAATGTCTAGATGACTTTTCAGCCCGAAAAAAAATGATGCCGATTGCTTGAAGTATTTCTGTAGTGCTAAAATTTATTTAACATGAAATTTAGAGATCTACATAGATGGAGAGGTTATTGGTGCATGAAGGAACTTGCACTCTAAACAGAAACTGTTTATGTAAATATTGGACTCCAAAAAGATCTTCACTGAGGGAACCTGCCTCTGTGAGTTCACAGATGCCAAATGGGAGGTGATTATGAAAGAATTATGAATTCCAAGATGTAGTGTTACGTGCACCTAAGTTTAGATTCCCAAAGGGACCAATTTATTAATACTAAGTGTAAGAGTACTAAATGGGATATGGTGAAAACAGCCACACAGATTCAATAAGTATGGAAGTGAATTTTAAATCAATTACTGTAATATGAGTGTTTCAAAACATTGAAGTCTTTGTCCTAAGCTCTATTTTGGGGGGTGGGGTGATCTTAATGTACTGTATCTAGATTGGTTATCAGAGCAAATGAACAAACATTTGAGAGTATTAATAGCCAAATCCACTGGGCCTGTTGAATCTGGCCATGCAGAATTGATAAGAAGTTAGGAATCATTTAGATACAATTAAAATCTAAATTTTGATACTCATTTCTTTCCCAAAGGGTCATTTTCAGCTGGTTTGCAGTGAATTTAATTAATCCTTCCTCTCACTGCTCATCAGTTCCTGTTTATTCCAAGGAAAACTCTGCTATTGATAGAAAAGGACTAGAATGGGCAGAAACTTGAGAATCACTGTATTCAAATAAAAAAATCCATGAGATTGTGCAACTCCTGTTTTTCCTCCTACATTTACCTCTCCAACTCCCCCTCCCCTTTCCTTTCCTTTTTGGAAATACACTCTCTATAGAAATGCAAAGACTGTATCTGCTTATATTTTGTGGTTTCCTTGGGTTGTTGATTTTAAGAGCTAAAATCTTGGCCCAGCTTAAAGTCTAAGGAGGACAAAGAGCTCTAGTGATTCTCTGAAATAACGGCAGTTTTTCCGTCTCCAAATCCAATTAAAATCATTCTTACTGGTATAGGTAACAGGGAAAGGAAAGCATTATGGTCACTGTTGATAATGGAATTGTCGCCGTGGTCAGTGTTGTAGCTCAGTTCATGCAATGAGTTTCTTTAGTGGTGATGCCCAACATGTATCAGAGGAAATAATACCTGAGAGGATCGATGACTATGAAGCCTACTTAGTGGTGACACTGTGCCCTGGGGCTGTGCATGGCTGCCATAACACTGCAACAGTCTTGCATCAGAATTCCTGCTCAAAAAACAATGTCGGGTGCCCTCTGACACGGAACTCTCTCACCAAAGCCATTCTCTTTTCTAAAATGAGTACATGTGAATGGAAATCTCTCCTCTCCATGGGGCATACAAGGCCCTTCAGAGGTGAAGTTAAACATGGGTCATAATTTCTATCTGAAAGGGTAAGCCTAGAGTCCTTGCTCCTAACAGTGGTCTAGCTGAGGGGTTAGCTCTAAACCATTAGTTGGCTTTTTACTGTCTTTCTTACAAAGCAGTGGGGATTGTTAATCTAATTTAATTTTTTTTAAAAGATGTACTTATGCATAGAAGACCTGGGATATAGGCCCTAGGTGTCGGTGAGTGGGAAGATTTACCAGAGACAGAGTGGGGAATAGAACAGGCAGAGAGACTAAAATCCACTGCTGAGAGGAGTCGTGGGCAAGACAGGAGAGGTCTGCTGTGCCATGTGGGTTAGTTTCCTGGCCGGGGATTAAACTAGTGCTGCAATGGCTGTTGATAACTTGAAAGTGCTGAGAATTAAACTCTTGCACCACCAAGGAGTCCTCTGGTTAATCTGTTTTAGACATAAGGCATTAAAAAAGTCTTTTCCAGTGATTCAGAGTTTTGCTTTGGCCAAAATCTCTATTTAACAGACATATTTTTTTAATAAAAATATTTTTATTATATTTTTGTAAGACTTTATAATCACTTCTTTATTTTCTTTCTTTTTTAAAAATAGTATAATAGTTTATTTTTACATCATTTCCCATCTCAGTTGTAATCCCCGTGGGCTTCTCATCATCAAATCACCTGTGCGCCATCACCATAGTCCAGTGCACGTTCCTCCCACCCCCCACTTTTTGATCCCATTTCCAACTCCACCCCCGTAAAATGTCTCTGGTATATAGTTGTTTATTATTGTTATTATTATCCCCCCCCACCAGTCCTTATACTTCTACTATGAGAAACTATCCTATATTTTTCTTTTTCTTTCTTAACAATTTTAAGAGACATGCTAGCTAAAGCTACATTTTAGCCCATGGTCTGGGGATGCAAATTTATGACTAGAGCATTAATGTAAATTTATTTCATATGGAGCTAAGCTGTGTTTGGGAGTCTAAATGGGTGTCATCTTATGCTGAGACTTTAACAAACCAACCCATCAAGGACTGGACAAGTTTGAATAGGAGTTTACAGGTCGGCTGGGAGAGTAAGGTCTAGTTTTTCCAGTAATCTGTGAAACTAGACAATTCCATAAAGTGTAAAACAAAAATAAAAGCAAAGATAATGATGACAAGAACATACACTCATATTTTTGTGATTAAAAATAATCTCGTGGATTACTTGAATTTCCCACTTCTTTGTTGATGTCATCTACTTTCACACTGTTCTACCAGTAACCATACAATTAATTTTGCTTGCTATTGTCATGGATATGTAGAGTCCATGAAGATTAGATATTTCTACTTAATGCATTTGTTTATAGCTTGAGAATGAGAACCACAGCCTATTCTCAAACAGTGTTTATTGATGTCCACTAATATTGAAAAATGTATCAAATTATCTGGCAGGTAAATATCTGATACTTGTGTCTATCATTCTACTTACTTCAATGCATGTAACTCTTTCATTGCTTCCATTTTATTGAAAATAGCTGCGTTTCATAGATCATATGATACACATTTTCTTGTTCTATCGCCTATCATTGGACATTTAGGCTGCTTCCATGTCCTGGCTATTGTAATAGTGCTGCTATGACCATTACGCATCATAAGGGTTTCTTGTTCTACAGGCATTCTTAGGGTAGAGTGGGATTGCTGGGTCATACAGTATTTCCCCTTATTGCTTTTTTTGTTTTTTTAAGATTTATTTATTCATGCATATAGTAACCCATAGATGCAGGAGCCATGAGAGGATTCACCAGAGACAGGGTGAGGAGGAGAACAGGCAGATGGATGAAGTACACTGCTGAGGGGAGCAGTAGGTGAGACAGAAGTCTGCTGCACCATGTGGATTACCTCCGGGACCAGGGATCGAACTCGCACTGAAGCAGCTGCAGATAGCTTTCAGTGCTACATCCTAACTCTTTGTGCCACCAGGGAGGACCCTCTACTTACTGCTTTTTGAGGTAAATCCAGGTTGCTTTCCACAATGGTCAACCAGTTCCTATTCCTATTAACAGTGTAATAAAGGTCCTTTTTTCTTGTCATCTACATCTTCTGTAGCGCTTGTTACTGGATTCCTTTTTAATATGTCCCATTCTCATGGGGTACGATGGTATCTCATTGTGGTTTTAACCTGTATCTCTCTTATTAGAAGCAGCAACAAGCATTTTTCCCTGTGTCTTCTGGTCTTGTGGATATCCTCTCTGAATTGTCTTTTCATATTGGCTGCCCATTTATTGAGTTTTTTAAGTACTGAATTGTATGCACTTGCTATATATGTGTGTGTGTGTGTGTGTGTGTGTGTGTATATATATATATATGGAATATTCATCCATGTATTACCCTCTAAATTCTGCGATACAGAATGAAATTGTTATATTGTTGCAGCTGTTTATTGCTTGTCTCCTGAGGTCCCCAAGGGAGGAATGGTGTTCTTTCATCTCTGTGGATAAATAGAGAGTGTATGGCCAAGAAACATTTATTACATCTTTGGCAAATTAATAACTGAATGAAAGGATTTTCACGTATTTTTTATAGGTAGATCAATTCTCCCATTTTAGAAATTAGACCAGTGAAGTGAGGCTTGAGAACATGGATTTCTAGGGGATATTTTAGGGGGTATAAAACAGAGTAAAATATATCTTCATAGATACATAGTTACTATATGCAGATACTTGACACTGTCAAATGGAGGAAAATGAGAAACAAGTTGCAATTAAAAGAGTGATATTTTCCCCATTGGTAAAAGGTAACATTGTACTTTTGAATAAAGATCAGACTTTGAAGTTGCTTATCATGCCTATCTCTTTCTAATTATTTGAGTCTTAATATTCTCTGAAGTGAAATTAGGTTGATATCAACTTCTAGAGTTGCTATAGAATTAAATCATGATATTGTATGTGAAGCCCCGGCATCGTGTCTGCATACAGTTGGTTAAACAGTAGCCATGGCTACTGTTGAGGAGACCATCTCTCTAATTCACAGGTTTATGGCCTTTACTAGAAAACCACCCCTAGTTATTTCCCCATCTCTGGTTTTCAAATGAGTAGAAATTCATTTCCCAAAGAACATTCACGTGTAGGGCAAAGCTAGCAAAATCTCTGGGCATCCCTACCAACTTAGATAGTTTTGAACATGATAATTTTTTGAAATGTACTTAGAATTCTTTCAAAGTATATATAACTCAGAAACAATTGCTATTTTTTCTGTGTTTTTTGACCTCAAGGACAATAAGGTGAGGCACATTTCTGAAAATGCTCATTGCATTGCTATATCATTTTTGCCCATCTGTCAATGAATTAGTCTTTAATTTGAGCTGAGTCATTTTGGTATTTCAAAACAAACAAACATTTTGAAATAGCACAGAAAAATGTCATTATGGATTTTAATATGTTTACTATGCTTTATTTTGGGGGATTTTGATATGCAAAATTCCTATTGAAATGCAGAGGATGTCGCCACCATTGATTTGAGCACTAAAAATAAGATGTAGTCATGTTCTTCTTCCTTTTTCCCCTTATTTGAGTAATTGTATGGTACAGAGCTAAATGACAAGGAAAACAAAATGCTAAAAAGCAATACTGGCTTGGCTGCCCTGACTGGACGAATGTCACCATGGACCCCATCCAGCCCCAAATAGCTTTGATGAGCTCTGAGCACTAGCTGCTGCACTGTCTTCTCCCTGACTCCAAAGGGGCACCCATGGGGCAGCACAGCGTGCCCTATAGCCGCTGAGTCCAGCTTTTGGCTGAGCAGCAGACACACCGTCTCCTTGCAGCTCTTAATTCTCCTGTCTGGGAGTAACATCCTAGAGGCTGGAAGGAAGCTCGGCTTCCCTGACATCGACTCTCCCCACTTCGCTGGCCTTTATTTCAAACCTTCTCACTCAAGCCTCCATTTTATTTTGCTAGTGACGGTTTCTGCCTAATGAAAGAGGTCACAGTCTGGCCACTCCTGAAGTGTCCTTCTTGTACCTTTTGGCCTCCTGCACTTGCATTCATTGTTCATGGTGCTTTAGACATCATGTCATCAGAGAGTCCTTCCTTGTCATCTGAAGAGTTAGTAATTTTTTCCTCACTATTTTATTCCTTTAACAGTGTACATCTCAATCAGTCTTCTGACTCTACTCCTAGCTCCTTGAAGGCATGTCTTATTTGTCATTGTACCCTCCAGTGACTACCTAGCATAACATATGACATGTACTAAGTGTGTGATAATTTAATGAAAGAATGAATAAATGAATGACCTAGAGAGTTGTTGGACTAGGAAAAGATGTGCATTTTTCTTTACAAATGAAGAGATATCACTTGGTGCTACTATAATCCAAGAAGGGACTTTTCCTGGTTTCTTTCCCTGTAACAGCTGTTACTCAAGATACTCATCACCTTTGTTACTCAATGGTGCTGAAATTATAACCAAGGTAAGAACCAGTAACTATATTTAGCAGAAATCTTTTTTTTTTTTTTGCTTTTTTTTTTTCTGTTTCTGTGCAACTCTTCTACTTCCTCAGTTCACTTATTTTTTTAACCTCTCTAGAGTCTCGACTCTGGATCTCACACACCCATTTTGGCCACCCGAGTCTCCCATGGGCTACAGCAGCATTAGATAGTTTCTTTTGGACCTACCTCCAAGTCCAGTTGTGCTTAGGAATATTATTATGACTTTGCAAAGTTCTGTTGAGATGAATGGGATTCTTGTCAAGACATTTCCCTTTGGGACACTGAAAAAGGACTGATCCTAAGTAATGAGAAGTTGTATAATCAAGTGGACTATGATGATGAGGCAGAAAATATTTCTTTTCTGGATTGTTGTTTGCATATAATCAGACAACAGATTTTATCACAAACTACAGAAGTGATCCCTGAAAATAAAGCCTTGCAACAGACTTTTGTATGTTGAAGTAACTTGCCATTTTATGGTACTGATTTATTATTGCTAATAGTTTCTAGTGGACCTTTTAGGGCTTTCTATGTATAGTATCATGTCATTTGCACATAGTGGTAGTAGTGCTTCATCTTATCCAATTTGGATTCCTTTTATTTCTTCTTCTTTTCTAATTTCTCTGGCTAGAACTTCCACTGCTCTATTGAAAAATAGTTGTGAAAGTGAATGTTTTTGTCTGGTACTTCATCTCAGAAGGAAAATGTCCCATTTTCACCACTGAGTATGATGTAAGTTGGGTTTGTTTTATATGGTGTTTCATTATGATGCGGTTTGTTCCTTCTATCCCCATTTTTATCCTAAGTGCATGTTGGATCTAGTTAAATGCTCCCTCTGCATCTATAGATCAGATCACATAATTTTTTTTTCTTTCCTTCCATTTACCTATTATTTTCTTAAAGGTTGCCTATATGTACTATCAACATTTTGATACTAACCAATGTTGCATTCCTTTTTTTTTTTTTTTAAGATTTTATTTATTTATTTGTACAGAACTGGGGTACAGGCCAGAGATGTGAAGGGTAAGAGGATTCACCAGAGACAGAGCGGGAAGCAGAACAGGCAGATCGACGAAGTACACTGCCGAGGGGAGCAGCGGGCGGGTCAGGAGAGGTCTGCCTCGCCATGTGGTCGCCTCCGGGGCAGGCGGGAATCGAACTCATGCGGAGGTGGCTTTAGTTTCTTAGTGCAGTGCTTTAACCCGCTGCGCCACCAGGGAGGGCCTGTTGCATTCCTTTTTTAATGACTCTCTTATTAGGGAATCAATTAGGATGGTGGCATAGTTAACAACCCAGTAGCCCTGGGTTTAAGTCTTGCTTCTGCAATAGTTGTGTGATGATAGGTAAGTCATTGAAACTCTCAATTCTCATGGGTTTCTTCATTTGTGAAGCAAAGATACTAATGCCTACTATATAGTTTTTCATTATGATAAAACAAGATACTGCTTCAAATCATTTTAGTGCCAGAGTAGCAAAATATTTTATAAAAATTGGTACTTTTGGGGTACCACTAGCATTGTATGTTATGTAAATTTCATCACTTGGAGTTTTGTAATAGATAGCCCAGATACAAAAATTAGTATTTACTAGAATTATCATTATGATATATAGCTAAGAAAAATACCTGTGGACTAGAAATTCACAGCAGACACAGGTCTCTGTTCTTTCTGTGCTGAATATATAAGAGCAACAACAACAACAAAAATGGTGAAATGATATACTAGATATCGATATATCAGATATCCTCTCACTTATTTTTACCAATTCATATCATAGAGATTTCTTCAACATGTGTTGTATTTATCAATGATCACCTCATTGACTGTTACACAACTTATAAGGGGATGAAGTAGGTGTGTACTTTTCTCGTGGAATGTCCTGATTGCCAATATTGGATCCTGCTCACACCACCTCCTGGGCACATGGGTATTGTAGACAGCTCTTTCAGGAGGTGGCACCAGGACACCGGTAGTATTTTGCAAGAAGGATCCTTGGCTTTGCTTATGGAGCAGAGAATGTGATCTCCTGCTGAGAGCCAAACCACAAGCATGTGAGCTGAACCTCGAGCTTGATTTCTGCCCAAATACATGTCGGGAGTGGAAAAGACAGGGAACCTTTGTGAAATGATGCAGTCTCACATGCAGAGACAATTCTTCAATGTCCGGCAGGATATTCCACCTTTGTCCTAAAAGAAATTGTTTCTTATTTACAGACTATCATCTCCATTGGAGATGGAACCTTCTCACCCACTTTCTGAGGCTGGGTTTCTTAGGCAACTCATTCCACCTAAATGAGCCTCAGTTTCTTCATTTCTAAATTGGGACTAATAACAACTGTTTGATCTGTATCATAGCATCTGGATTGGAGCTGCTGGTCCACCTGTGTCTGCTGTAAATGTTAACAATATGATCTACCTCACCAGCGTAGCCTCTTCTTATTCTTATTAACAGAGTGTCTCTAGTGCTATTGGTAGGAATTTGAAATTCCCAATCTGAAGTCTTAAAATCTTATGGATCACAGTCCTGATTTTTTCTAGTTGAGTAGAGGTTGATTTAATCTACAAGGTTTTATCTTTGTTTTTAATGATAATTGAACATTTTTTTTAAAGATTTATTTATTTGTGCATACAGAACTGGGGTACAGGCAAGAGGCTCAGGGGCGACGAGAGGCTTCACCAGAGACAGAGTGGGGAGCAGAACAGGCAGATCTACAAAGTACACTGCTGAGGGGAGCAGCGGGCGGGTCAGGAGAGGTCTGCCACGCCATGTGGTCACCTCCAGGGCAGGCGGGAATCGAACTCATGCGGAAGTGGCTTTAGTTCGCTGCGCCACCAGGGAGGGCCAATAATTGAACATTTTTAATGATACTAAATGAACATTGATTTAAAATATTATATAGGTTTCCGGTATACAAACTTGTTTCAACTTTTGTAGAAACTACATTATGTTTGTCATCAAAGTGCTAGTTCCCATCTGTCACTGCACAACTGACCCCTTTTATCCAAATAAGAGTTTGTTTTCATTTCATTTTGTTCCTTGAGAATCAAAGCATAAGGTGTTTGTTTCTCTGTCTGACCTGTTTCACTTAGCATGATATGCTCTAGTTTCACCCAAGTCATTGCAAATGCAGGAATGTATCCCTTTTTTCATTGAAAGATGGTATTGAGTTAAGTAGTTGAGTTGTGTTTTATTGTATAGATGTACCCCGATCTCTTTTACACATCCAGTGAAGGGCACTTTGCCAACTCTTGGCTATTGTGAACAATGCTGCAGTGAAAATAGGGGGCCATGTATTGCCTCCAATAGTACCCCTGTATTCCTTGGGTAAATACCCAGCCACCGGGAGAAGTGGATGCTGTGTTTTTTCTTCCCCTGGCATTGCTACCTCAAGGGCTACAATACAGTGTCCCTGTTGAACACTGATCCTGCATATCACAGAGGAGGGATAGCAGAGTCTTCTCCCCCACTCCCCTGCAGAGAGGTCTCATTGCTGCAGATCTTGACACAGACCCATGATGCGCTCTAAGCTGGCTTCCATATTCCCACCTGTAGTCATCACAGTGACATGCTAAGTTAGTGCTCCTCAGTGCATCATGCCCAGACAAGCTAGCAAGCTCTGGCAGATTTACAATCTCAGCCATATTTCTCCCTCCACATCAACCATGTGGGCTCCCAACCCTTTTCATGGGTCTCCTGTAGGACCTTAGGTGAGACTTTCCTATTCCAACAGAGAAAGTCCAGTAACATTGAACATCAACTAAGACTCCCTAAATTTTCCTTTCAGGAGAGTCCTTGGCCCCTGTGATAATTTGTTCACTGCTCCCTAGTGGACAATTCTGCATTGCAAGGGATGGTGGGAGGCATCTTTGTTAGAACATGCAGGACACATTGTGTCTTGCTTGGAAGGAATAGGTGCCAGTGGGCCTCATCTTTACATAATGAAGAAAGACTTGCTCTGCCCACCCTGGAGACAGTGGCAGGAGCTGCTGGCACCCCATTTCCTATGAATGACTAAGTCATGGGTGTGAAAATGTCTTCTCAGCGCTCTATTAAAGTAATTAAGAGCATTATTAAATGCCCTGGGATGATTTGTATACTCGACGTAGGCAAGGTTAACCCTCACGAACCTCAGGAGATAGACAGAGAGCTGTCTAAGTGATGCTTTCTTCAGTATCTTAGTGCATGGGGCCAATAATGTTAAATCATGTGTCTTCTTTTTTGGCCCATTCTCTTATTTTCCTCTGTCTTCCATTTTCATATTAGTTTCTCCTATTTAAGCCTCATAAGCCTCCAACCAGCAGGAGATGAACAGGTGAGAGTTGGTCCGGGAAATGGCTCTTTACCATGGAGAAGAGGGGGCTGCTGTTTCCTGCTCCCGGAAGCAACGGGAAATTAGTATTAATAACTCAGCATGTGGTAGGCACATCTGTGCTGCTCATGTCCTCGAAACAACCCTGAGGACTTTCTTTTTCCATCTGGGCAAGTAGAGATGGTGGTGGCGAGCTTTGGGGAGCGACTCCACACGGCTCTGGAGCGGCTGGGGGAGGCCACTGCATCCTTGCTGTGTGCTCGCGCACCGCCTGGCTTCCGGAGATGGAAATGGTCCTCGCTTGAAAAATGTTCCCAGAGCTTTCAGACACTTTGGCACCAGAATAATTGGGAAGAAACTCCAGGCAGTGGCCCCAGTTTCTTCCTGCTGAGCTTCACCTTTGCTTGAGGGATTTCTTATGTTTGCCCCAGTAGAGTCGCCACTTGGAGGGAACCATGCACCTTCGTGGGCCGGGGCAAGTGTTCTTCCTGTCTTATTAATGGCCCACAGCCGGAGAGTCAGTCCTCAGATCCGCGTTGTCCTTTCCATCTGCAGAGTAAGTTGCTACAGGCCTTTGTGAGGGAAATCTCAGAACACGCAGTCCCCAGACTTGGGGACGTTAGCAGCAAGAGCAGTCTTTCTTCTTCCCCAGGGAATTCTTCCTACTTAGACTTCTCCATGACATCCTAGCTTCCTTCATTTATCTCCAATAATACGTCTTTCTGCTAAATTCAATGATTTCTTATGAAAAAATTAAGTTTTTTTAAAGTTACGTTTTGTATGGATTAATAAGCTATTGTGTTTGTGTCTCATTTCCCCTGAGGGAAACAGGAATTTTACCAGCGCCTTTGTGGCCTTCCATTTAGTTGCTAATGTTCTTCAATTTACATAGAACGGCTGGCATGGTGTTTCTCATCTTCCTATCTTTCCTAAAATAAAAACAAAGTTACCTTCAGGTTGGAGGCTACCTGCTTCCGGCTGTGTATTAACTGTGTGATCCTAGGAAAATCATTAGGCGTGTCTGCACTTCAATCTGTAAAATGGGTAGAATAGCATACTACCCACTGAAGGTGGAAGGGGGGTAGACGAGGTGATTTCCAACTGAAGGAGAGGTGATTAGTCCTACTCAGGACAGTCTCGATGGGCTCTTTCTTGTATATTTGTGTCTTTTAGAAACCTCTCGATTTTGATTGACCTTTACCTTTGATTTTTAGTTACTATTTCTTAGCTCTTTTAAATTGTTACTTTAAGGCATGCTTCTCAGTCTCCACACTTGCTGAGTGATTGCGAGGACTTGTCTTCCACCTACCACTACCTCCAGTGTTACGAGCTGCGGAAGACCTCATAGTGCCTGTCTCTGTGCGAAGTGCTCAGCATTTTCTGTGTTCCTTCACCAGTGCAGACACAGGGGATCCCTGTCTTCCTCTTTGTAGGTAAGGAAACTGAGTCTCAGGTGAATAACTTGCTGGTAGTCACAGGCTTGGCACAGTGGAGTCAGAATCGAGAGCCAAGATTTCAGACATCAAAGACCCTTCCAGCTTCTTCTGTAGCTTTTAGTTAGCTACTGTTTACCTAGCACCTACCACAGTTCAGTCACGTAGCATACATGCTCTCTTTTTATCCTTAGAACAATATTGTGAATTAGGTATTATTATTCCATTTTACTGCTGAGGATAATAAAGCTTAGAGGGAGACATTAGGTAAGTCTGCCAGAGGCACACAGCCAGTAAATGTCCTCAAATCCAATGTCAGGTGACCTCCCTCTCCCTTCCTTTCACGCTTGCTTTGTGAATGAATCAGTGAGTGAATGGGTCACCTTCCTGCTTTCCTCTTTCCCACTCTTCTCTGCTTCCTTTGTGCTCCTTCTTGCGATAAATAAATGAGTGAATGAATAAATGATATGACTTTAAATAATAGATGGATAAATAAAAAGATAGGACTTTATTTTGCACATTAAAACTCGAAGATACGGGTGGGCACAATGCGTGAAGAATGCAGCAGAAAAGCACCATTAGGACAGAGCCAGTCCGTAGTAACCTTCCACCCAGAGACAGCCACTTCCCAGCCTGTCTCCCCCCTCCTCTGCTGCCCTTGCCTTTGCGTCCGTCCCCTTAGCCAAGAGTCACATTCCTCCCCACCTCTTCCAGCACAAACTCCCTTTGGGGGTCCGAGTCTCCCCGCTGCGGCCGTTGGCATAACGTGCCACACACACATTTGCAAAACTAATCAAGTGTGGAAGGGACAGAGAGTCCCAGCACAAACTCGGGAAGGCTGCGGCCAATTCCCTTTCCTGGGCCCCAGAGGTGGGGGGGGCTGCCGGCTCCCTGTAACCCAGCCCCAGCTGCCCCTGCCGCAGGGACTGTGAAGCAACAGAGGCCCTAGCAACGGAAAATGCCACGGCACTGGGGCAGCGGGCATGTGCAGGGCCGCCCCAGGGAGGCTTGCGTTCTAAGCCAAAGTTCAGCTGAAGGGCAGTCACCACGCCAGAAAGTCATGTGGCTCTCATGTTGGTTAGTGTGTCACTTTGAACAGCTCTTATCTGATATTGTTATGACTAACCCAGTGCTGACAGCATGGGACAGATTACCGGGGCCATGTGACGATTATTTAAGGCATCACCAGAGCCACCGCGCAGCTTAAATTAACCCGTTCTTCCCAGGGTCGCTTTCCTGCATGAGTTTCTTCCTTTGAGGGTTTGGGGTAAAGAGGGGAAGGCCAAGAAAGAAAAAGGCCACCAGACCTCCCCGAGGCCTCCTGCTTTCCATTCGATGGCCTTCTGCACAGCAAGATATTTGTGTGCCCATAGCTTGAGTAGTAATATGCTCTTGGGGCTTAAGGGAAAAAAAAAAATCAATGCTGATGCTTGTTCATATTTCAAAACCTTTCTTTCCTTACACCTTGTACTGATAAAATTCTCTGCCTTTGTTGTCGTCGTCGTTGTTCAGGTTGATCTTTACGAGATTAGAGAAGGCCACTGAAGTCCTCCTAGCTAGAGAAATAGTCCTTCAGCGTCGGACCTAAATGTCAGCAGTGAATAGGCGTGACTCCGCGCGATATGATTGGCATCTTGGATGGTGCAAAGCAAACATAAGAAATGCTATTATTTATTATTTATGTTCTGCCCTGAGTTGACACCAGCTGGCACAGAGGTGGGCGGCTGTGCCATGGTTACCGCCAGAAATCAAATTCAGAGCCACCCATGTGATGGAGAGCAACTTTCTTCCTGCCGAAAGTCATGGGAGGACCTATAAAACATCTTTATGTTTGCATGAAAAGGAGTTTTAAATCTTATTGGGGGACTTAAAAGCAAATAAAACAGGGTGGGGATGAAAATTCAGATGACATCATCTGAAAGATGTTCCAGAAGCTAAATTATCAGTACATGGGGTGTACACTTAGGACACCCTACAATGGGGATATGGGATGTCAGCCAACTGTGGGGACTTCGTGGGGAGAGCAGCCTCTGTTAACATTCATTCGGAAAATGGAATAATTGTGCCTCCTTTGTAGGGTTGCTACAAAGATTTAATGAGAAGAGACCTAGACAGGCTTAGCATAAAACTCCATGAAAGATGGTGGGTTATTATAATTCTTGTTCTTGTTTCATTATTATTTACATGCTCAGCTGAAGGCAGAAAACTTCAAAAACAGATACGAAATGCTGACATTTCTATGGTGATTTCAACCTTGTGGCCGGCCACTTGAAACTTTTCCCACTCAGGGAGAAGCCTTCAACTGCCTCCCCACTCTCACCCCTTTGAGTGCCACACCTCCTCCTCTCAGTCAGGTGTCTTCTCCTGCTTGGGTTACTGATAGCTGGCAGTGCCTGTGCTTGGCTACTGCAGAGGGACCAGGACCACCACCAGCAAAATGACAGAGTGGGAGGACCCCCAGGGGCAGTATTGGACTCACCTCAAAATTGCCCAAGCAATTCAGATCTGGTCCAAACTTGCATGTGCCACAGTCATATAAAAGGTGTGTGGCCAACTGGACATTCTTCCTCAGATGAGGTTTAATGAGCATCTATTATGACGTTAGCGCATCTGGGGATGTGTGTTTCATTCTTTCTTTTTATTGAGGTAAGATCGGTATGTATCAATGCTTGTGTTTTGGAAGTGTGTTCATGTGTTAATATACCACAGCCACTGCCAGGACACCATAGTCCCCCACCATAGTCTATAGTGTTTCCTCGCCACCTTGAAACTTCTCAAAAGTTTCTTTCTCCACGTTCAGCACAGGGTCTCATTTTGTCCACAGCAATGCTTCAGCACCTTTCAGACTAGTGCTCTGTTTAGCACCCCAGTTGACCTATGTTTAGTCCAGTTTTGGTGAACTGCTTATTGATTAATTTAATAGTTCTTATTGAGCACCTACTTTGTGCCAGGTACTCTTCTAGGACTTGCCGATATAAGAGAAAATAGCCCAGAATAAGTTTTCTTCCTTTCTTCTTCTACCAGACATTATAGCTTTTCTCTCTAAGGAAACTACTCCAGGACAGCTGTGAAAAAGCTCACTCATCCTTGGAAGAATAAGACATGAATCCCTGAGAAACTGGCCAGACACATTTCCTCAATACCTTTCTCTGAAAGATCAGACTAGGGTTGACAGCCAGGTAATATCAGTTACTAGAATATTGAAATTATAGTGGACAAATAACTGTTTAAGCTCTCTGGGACCCCAAACCCTGTCACTCTGGCTACTGCTCTTTGAATCCCTTGGCAGTTTCATGATCCAGGAACCAAGGATTCATTGTCTTCATCAGGGGCCTTTAGATTGGGCATGTTCAATAGCCACTTCCATGTTGGTCAAAATGCCCATATAAACATTGTTAGCCCAACTTGGATCCGATCTAGAAATCAATCATCATGCACTGAGCTGGGCGCCGAGTAGCACACAATTGAAGAGCTTGATCCACATCAAGTTCTGTTTCTTCTGAAGTGTGTAACTTTGAATGAGTTATTTTTCAGTGTTTCAATTTCCTTTTGTGTAGGTCAGGAAAGTAGTAATTCCTGGTTATCAGGCTGCCCAGGGCCACTGCAGACACTTAAGCACCTAAAACAGTGTTTCCATGTGATGAGCACACAGCAGGGCTCATTACTTATGAGTATTGTCAATAGAGAGTTTGGTAAAATTCATGCTCACATTTGATTAATTTCAAGCAAAGGTGAACTAGGTCCAATTACCCTCTTCCCTAAGAGGATGACAAAACATAGCCAATTAAGGATACTATAAACTTTTTCTTGATGGACATGAAGAATTGAAGTGTTTATGTAACTGGCATGACGAAATGATAATATCTTTAAAAGGTCTGTGTAGGGTATATGTGTATGTGTTTTTGAAGAGAGATCATATGTTTAATGATTGTTATATGGGTGGAACTTGAGGTGATCGTGCTGATGGAATAAACCAGAAAGCAAGGACACATACCGAATGGTTTTAGTCATCAGTGGATAGCAAATAAACAAAGAATACAAGTGAACAAGGCATAACACAAAAAGACTCTTAGGAAAATATAGAAGTTACTAGAGGGAAAGGGGGAGCAGTCGGAAGGAAGGGGCAGATGAGGTCAACATGATTTTGGTCAATGGTGCTGTAACTAAGGTGGATGCGGTTTAGTGTGATAATGAGTGAGAAGTTGTGCACCCACAACTTAGGTAATATTGTAAGCCAATGGTAAATCAATACACATTTTATTAAAAACAATGGTTATTGTGCGTCTAGTGGATATAGATATGAATTACAGAGTGTCTCTGCCCCATATGCTGTTGTGGGAAATAGGTGTTTAAGCCAATAGAATGTACTAGGTGCCAGGTGAGCACCCCGAGTAAGGGGAGCCTTGAGCAAAAGGGCCTAACTTAGCCTCAAGAGGTCAGCAAGTCCTATGGCACGAGCTGAAATGTTAGTTGATGGCTGAAGGATAAATAGATGCCAGATCAGGAAAGAAGGTCAAGCCCAGAGAGTGATTTGAGGTAGACTGGAGCCAAGGCATGAGAAAGGGCAATATTATTATTATTATTATTTTAGAAGTAGGAAGCAGAGGGTGAGATGTCAGCAGGAGGCACGGCAGAAAGCAGCTATTCTCAGGCCTCCCTGACACGTTAAAGAGCTCCCTGGAGGTCACTATGGTGGCAGTAAAATGAGTGGGTTCGGCAGGGTTGTGTTCTAGAAAGATCACTGGGGTGAGGTTGATGAGGGCCTGAATGAGGTTTTCTAGAATGGAATGGAGGAACAAACTTAAGAGTGGTGACTCTGTTTTTGGCTTGGGTGGATTTGTTACCTCACATGTGATGTGTTTCTGTCTGTCGATCTCCCAGCTGGACAGAAGCAGCTGGAGTCAGAGGAGCAAGTGAGGACCCTTTTGTATACTTTGTGTTTCTCTAGACCTGCAGCACATTGTGGCCAGCAGTGGACTGATTCAGAGTCTGGGAGGAATTATTCTGGGTTAGAAACATAGGTTTGGGAATCAGTATGATAGAAACGGAGCATAAACGTGACAGGCAAATACATCCTGTAAGAAAAAGTGAGAAGAACAAGCAGAATGTTCTCAAAACGGGGAGGTGGGGAAAACCCTCATGGAAGGGAGGCAGATGGACAAACAGCAATTGGAAAAGAAGAAAATAAGAGTATCATCCAGTTTAGAACAGTCAATGGACTCAGAACCAGAAACAGTTAATACTACTCCCGGGCCCTCCCTGGTGGCGCAGCGGGTTGAAGCACAGCACTAAGAAGCTAAAGCCACTTCAGCATGAGTTCGATCCCCAGCCCAGAGGTGACTCACATGGCGTGGCAGACCTCTCCTGGCCTGCCTGCTGCTTCGTTCAGCAGTGTACTTCACCAGGCGGCCTGTTCTGCTCCCCACTCTGTCTCTGGTGAATCCTCTTACTGCCTCTGCACCTCTGGTTCTGTACCCTAGTTCTGTATGCACAAATAAATGAATCTTAAAAAAAAAAAAAATACTACTCTCTCTTGCCCTTTGGCAATAGTCTAGGTTTGGAATTTTATAGAGGCAACTTTGACTACCTTTGTTGGAGATTTCATGTGTGCTTTGTTTTGCTTTTTCAGTATTTTTCTTAAATATTTGGATGCATTAACACATAACTGCTAAGGACTAAAACCATAGCATAATGTTATCTGTAAAAATGAGCTTCCTCTATCCCCTTGTGTCTCACCCCTTCCAATGAAAACCAGATTCGTAAAAGCTTTTGTTAGAATCATGGGCTGGGTTTGGTCAGATCTTCTTTTTAACTGAATCTATTCCATTTGCTCCCTTCCTCTCTTCACCGCTTTCACATTCTTTTATGAAATGTTTGTCCTAAATCTCTTTTGTTTTGAGTGGCACTTATAAACTAGATGCCGGCACAGAGCAGATGTCTTCATTTAATCGTTTGCCTTGATGGTTCCTTTAAGAGGCTTTATAATCTTTATATTTTACCATTGGGTTTGGAGTTTTATGCTCCTTTAACAGGTGTATTAACTTCATCAGATGTTTTCATTTTAAGCTGTTGACTTATAAACACATGGCCTGAGGGAATTGGTGTGTAGAAAATTTATTCACTCACAGATTTATTCTCCTATTAATTTTTGTATTTAGTGCAGGGATATGCAGAGAACCTTACACTGATTGATAATGACAGTTCATTGTTAAAAATGACTCCTTTGATGACCAAAGTAATTGTTTCTTCTAGTTGACAATGGGTTAGAGAAAGATCACTCATATTGAGAAGATTTTTAGAAGAGTTGTTTAAAAACAAAATGCTTTCTGGACCATGGTTAGTTCTTTGAGTTTGCATTTTAGGAGAAAATTATGCTCGTACATGTCTTCTAAGGACACTTGAAGGTCTGTCCTTTAAACTATTTCATTGTTTAGGTAGTTAATACTTTTCAAAACACAGTGTCCTTTGTCTGGAATGTTTGTGTTCTGATCTTCCGACGTGGGCCCCTGATGCTGCTGTAAAAGAAAGGAAAGTGGAGACACCCAACCCGCTTCTGTGTGGTGTGTGAAAGAGGTGGAACAGGAGAGTTTTCAATGAAAACAGTGTGTGAAACCACAGGGCTTTGACAGGCAGCCACAGCCCTAGCACCCTCTGATGAAATGACAGTGGAGGAATCCATAAGTTGCTAAGGAGAAGTTGATCCTGCCAGGCCTCTGTGTCTGTGGGCGTGAGAGGTCCCACAACCTTGTGCTGGGAATCCTGTTGAGAAACAAATGGAGGGCCTCCCTGTTGGTGCAAGGGGGTAAGTCTCAGCACTATGAAACTATCTGCAGCCACTGTCACATGAATTCAGTCCCTGGCCAGGGAGCTGACCCACATGGCGCAGCAGACCTCTCCTGTCTTGCCCGCTGCTCCCCTCAGTGGTGTACTTCAGTGGATCTGCCTGTTCTGCTCCCCACTCTGTCTCTGGTGAGTCTTCTCACCTACCGCACTCTAGCCTACACCCTAGTTCTTGTACGCATAAATAAATAAATCTTTAAAAAGCAAAGAAAAACAGATGGAACAAAAGATTCTTCCTTTCTTCATTGCCTTAGGAACTTGGACATCCACTGTGGACATTAACTCAGCCACCCTTTGGCCCAACAGTGCTGAATGAGGAGTTGGAATAGGGGTCACATGCAGGGGCGGGGGGGGGGGAAGAGGCAAGACAACTGTATATACTGGGAGAGAAGGAGACTAAGCAAGTTAGGACTGGCCCATTGGTGCCCAACCTGTTTTACAGTATTGTAAAATGAAGATGATCAAGTCAATCTCCTGTGACTGGTTATCTTCATCATAAAACCACTGTAAGCGAGGCTGCGTCAGTTGGTATCATTTCTATCTGTGCCCAGGAGAGGCCAGGGCTGAGCCAGCATTTGAATGGCATTACCCTGGCTTCTTAGAGTCAGAGACAGCACCCTCTTTGGTAAAGAATGAGTGTCCTACACACTCAGGCCTGGGAGATTTCATGATTTCTCCTCCAACTTCAGGTCTGGTTGTCTCAGAGACAACTGTGTGGTTTCAGCAAGACCAGAAAGAATGAAAATATGAGGAAGTTGTTGAGGTAGGAGTAGAGATAAGAAAAAGGAGGTGGACAAATCATTTCAAAAGTGAACTTTTGGGAAATGGGTTATCTCAAGGGGAAGGGGACTGGTGCTAGGGCATCTCTTTCTCCAGCTCAGAAAGTCAAATTAAAATGTTACATCAGTACACTTGGAGGATGTTTGGAATCTCCTTCTAAATAGATGCAGATCAGGTTATACTCCCTTTCTCCCTTTCTAATCTGACAGCTCTTTGATACCCTTCTTTGCTAGCAGTCAATGCCTCCGATTTTCTGTGCGTTGAAAGTATTTGTTGACACGTGTTTTCCCTGTGGGGCTGTAAGCAGCAGCTAGAACTCATGCCCCCCTTTCTTTTGGTTTCCATGAGTAGCATCCAGTCATCACACAGTCATCTTTCTCACATTTGGCACTCCTTTGTTGAATCAATGAATACATGAATGAATAAATGAGTGACTGAGCAAGGGAAGATGTTATGACAGGAGCCGATTCTGGAATAAGATCGTTTGCAAGTGGATGAGGGGAGTGTGAAGCCATGTTCCACAGTTGCCTCTGTTGACCCATAAAGAATATTAGGCCTTGGCCCTCCCTGGTGGCGCAGCGGGTTAAAGCCCAGCACAAAGAAGCTTAAGCCACTTCCGCATGAGTTCGATCCCCGCCTGCCCCGGAGGAAATCCACATGGCGCAGCAGACCTCTCCTGACCCGCCCGCTGCTCCCCTCAGCAGAGTACTTCGTCAATCTGCCTGTTCTGCTCCCCACTCTGTCTCTGGTGAATCCTCGCACCCTTCACATCTCTGGCCTGTACCCCAGTTCTGTACGAATAAATAAACGAATCTTAAAAAAAAAAAAAAAGAATATTAGGCCCTGGATATAACCCACACCTCAATCAGCCCATCCATCCAGGATCTACAGAAATACTTCTCCCACAGCAGAAATCATGGGAAAACTTAATTTTTAGGGGCAAAAACCCTTGATGTCCTTTTGCCTAAAAATCCCACTGTGCTGGAGGTTCTGTTATTTTTAGAAAAAAGATAACCTGGGTTGTATGGCACCAAAGGAGTTAAAGCAGCCAACAAAATGAAAACCAGAAGCTCCCAGGGAAAAGTCAAGAAGTAGAAAAGGCAATAGTTAGCTGATAAAATGTCTGCTTCAGTTCCGGCCAACTTCTTTGAACCTTGCCCCATTTCAGTGGCCCCCAGTTGAAGTGGCAAAGAGGTGTCAGTGAAAAATCACCCTGCCATGAAACAGTACCAACTTGAGTAAATTGCATGTGGAAGCCAGGGCAGGCACAATGATGGGGTAGCATGGGAGAGCCAGCAGGCTTCCCGGGCGGCTGAATATTTATCCCTCCTTAGCCACGGGATGCCTTCTGTTCATTCATAGATGGAAAATGAGTTGGGCGTTTTTCATTGAAACATTCCATTGTATCTGTCAGGAGTAAACCAAACAAACACACAGAGACCTAAAATGCCAGTTCCAACCTCCACCTCAGGCCCAGGAAGTGAGGACCTTCCCACCAAGCTTACGAAAGCCAACTTCTGCTTTTACTCTTCTTTTTAACATAGAAAATCAAAGGAAACTAAACTCACTGAACTAATAAAGCTAATCCTCTTAAAATATGACAGAGTTAAAAGAAAAAAAAAGTGAAGCTTAGTTTTTGTGTGAACACGTTTGTGCCCCTGCTGTTTCTGGGGAAAAGGAAGGAGGAAACACCCCTTGATAGCGATTGAAATTCAGCCCACACATGGAAGTGTACCTGCATATCTTGGCAAGGAAGCAAACTTGTCTTAGAGATGCTCCTTTCTGGATAGGCTGAGACGTTGAGGGCCCCTGGCTTCTGTTGATACCCGAAGGAAAGCAATATATATATGTTGCCACAGCTGGAATCAATCTCTCTTCAAGTGCCAGACACTCAAGCCATTCTGGCCCCTTTCTGACATGTCTGGCATTTCTCCCTCCCACGGAAGGAGCGACGGTGCTGGAGGATCACCTCTTCTATCAGGCTGTACATTCTAGAAGGTCAACATGCAGATCTGGTCACTCGAATATGCTTCCCTGCTCTCTCTGCCAACGTTCTAGCCGGACCACGAGCATTTCACCAACACTGGGTACTCAGTACATGTGGATGAATGCTTGGTAGTATTCCCCAGGGTGGGGTGGACTATCTGACTCAAACCTATAAAAGCACACTCTAGTTTTCTGGCAACACATTAGACCTTTGGCCCAGCAGAATCCCTCTCCTGTGAATGCCCTGTCTTCCTTGAACCCACAGAGTTTTTATTCTTCTTTACAAAATTGAGCTTCCTTTTGAAAGCTGAGCCCAAATAAATTTTCTTCCTCATTAATCCACGAAAGATGCGCTGGTGAAATTTTGCTTGCATCCAAGAGGCTCCATGTGGCTTTTATAATACATTCCAGAAATGCCCTAAACTTGGTACATTTATCTTGTCCACTCCTCCTCCCTCACATGCCTGGTTCTATGGGATCTGAGCATTTGGGCACAGTTCAGTCGTCACCAGTGAAACGGCAAGCAAAGTGGTGTTTGGTGTGCCTTGGGGCTTCCCACGAGGAGCTGGCTGGCACCCTGGAGTCTGCTTTGTGAGGGCAGTGCATTAGTTAACTTACAGGCAGCCAAATCAAATCCTACGCCTGGCCTGGCGCAGGCTGAGAGACTGCGCTGGGAGAAACACTGAAATTACAAGGTGTTTTCACCCACATAGCCACTCTTTGCATACCCTTTCTCAGGAGTTGAAGAATCCTTTCTCATTCAGTTCCTTGCATCCTCTACCCCCAAGACACACACACACAGTTGGTTGTCTGAGGACAAGAGTTGAGTTGTTTGCTATTTTCACAGAATACAAAATCTTGAAGAGTTTAATTGTGAATGTAATCTGAAAATCAAAGTCAGTCCCAGTCCACACAAGAATGTGACGAGTGGGAGAAAGGCCTTGTCCCTTTGCCCAGAGTCAGAGTGGAGCTTTCCCACTCTTTTCCCACTGAGAGAAATGGCTGGAGTTGGCGAGGAGGGGGTGGTGAGGGGGCTGGGGGTGGGGCGGCATGGGGGAACACTACTGTACTTCTTAACCGAAGAATCTCTAGACTTCTGGGCTTTTCATTGCTTGGTGGACATGCACAGCTGGGTGGTAACACTCCAGTAGCAACAGAGGCGCTGACTTCTGGCTGGGACAGCACCCCCCTAGCGGGGCACTGGTTTCAAGATGGCCGAAACTGCTGCCTTTCTTTCTTTCTTTTTTTAAAGATTTATTTATTCATACAGAACTGGGGTACAGGCCCGGGATGCGGAGGGTGAGAGGATTCACCAGAGACAGAATGGGGTACAGAACAACTGCTGCCTTTCTTTTAATGGGTACCTTAGTCTGATTGACCTTTGTTCATGTTAAAAGTTGGAGAAGCAGAAAAGGAGATTCTCAGAGCTGGGCGAGGGCATTTTAGGTTATGGAAGGTACATAAAGGAAGTCCAGCAAAACTTTCCTCAGTTTTCTTCTTTCTGAGAGTAGAGGAGGGTTGGGTTGCAGAGACTGGAGGAGGAATATGCCTGCAGGAAGAGAAGACAAGATGTATGATTGTAGCATTCATCTTAGACAAATTGAGGGATTTCAATAAAATGGTGTTTTGATTTGTTGACTTTTTTAAAAGATTCATTTATGCATACAGAACTGGGGTACAGGCCAGAGATGCGGAGGGTGAGAGGATTCACCAGAGACAGAGTGGGGAGCAGAACAGGCAGATCGACAAAGTACACTGCTGAGGGGAGCAGCGGGCAGGGCAGGAGAGGTCTGCCACGCCATGTGGATCACCTCCGGGGCAGGCAGGGATCGAACTCACGCAGAAGTGGCTTTAGCTTCTTAGTGCTGTGTTTTAACCTGCTGTGCCACCAGGGAGGGCCCCTTGTTGACTTTTTTAATGAACTTGTTTGGTGTACTTAAAATGAGAGGATTTTATATTTGTGATGGAATAAAATTATGCCCAGTCAGAGGGCATTTACTGGACCTGGTAGTTTTCATTTCTCCTAATGACTTGCAGCTCCCGGGAGGCAGCATTTTCTACTGTCAGCAATTTTGTGTTAAAACATGGAAAATTGAAGTTTTTTTTTTTAATTTATTTTTATTTTTTTTTTTATTTGTACATACAGAACTGGGGTACAGGCCAGAGGCTCAGGGGCGCTGAGAGGCTTCACCAGAGACAGAGCGGGGAGCAGAACAGGCAGATCCACGAAGCCCACTGCTGAGGGGAGCAGTGGGCTGGTCAGGAGAGGTCTGCCGCGCCACGTGGTCACCTCCGGGGCAGGCGGGAATCGAACTCATGCGGAAGTGGCCTTAGCTTCTCAGTGCAGTGCCTTAACCCGCTGTGCCACCAGGGGGCCTGAAGTTTTGACCTCTACTTTAAGAACAATAGTCCCCCCCACCACATCCTTATCTGTGACTTTCTGTGCTGTCAATTACCAACGACACTCACGGTCCCCAGATATTATGCACAATAAGTTATTTTGAGAGAGTGGCAGAGATAGCTAGTTGGCTAGTTAGCTAGAAGATGTTCTTTTTATTACAGTCTATTATTTTGTTGTTCTATTTTATTATTGGTTGTGGCTGTTCATTTGATTCTGTGCCTAAAATGTAAACGTTGTATTTATTATACGTATATGTGTACAGAGAAAAATATATGTATATAGACTTGAGTAGTATCCTCGTTGCAGGCATCCACTGGTGATTGGGCAGTTTACCAGTTACCCTCCTTGGTAAGGGAGGCTGTGGTGCCATTCTGTGAACTAATATAGATACTAACCTCGGTTCCATTTTTGTCTTTTTAAAATTTAGATAGAGCAGGTCAGAGCAGTCAGAACTTCTTTCTAGGTGAAGACCTGGGAGATCACTGAGCTGTTTGCCACCTACTCTAGCAGAATACAGTCTCCCCGGTAGAAGCTTCTCTGCACTTGATCTTAACACACATGGTTGTGTTTATGATGTTCCTTTGAACATTTTACGTTTTATCTTTTAAAATCAATAGATACTTTTTGACAGATGGTGATGGGATTTCTTTATGCATACCACTCTTCTTGCTGAGTTAAAAATTATAGTCTCTAAAATGATTTCATTTACATTTGATCCTTTGTGGGTCTCAAGGGTCAAAGAGAACAAGTCAGACTGTTGGATCTTCTTTCTTTTCTTAGCCTCTCACCCATCGCTGGTGATTCTTGCTTCCCTACTCCTATTGTTTTGTTGAATATGTTGGCTTCTCTTACATCCTCTTAGCAGGATTTTTATTAGCAAGAACCTTAGAGTGCTGACTCTATTCTTCCCATCTGACCCAAGTTTCAGGTTCTTTTTCTTTGTCCTCAATTTGCTCTCTCTGTGCTCTGCTAAGCTACTTTATCAGTTCATGAAAAAGGCAGTACATTCTGTCAATAACAATATTTTTTCTAGGGCTCCTGACCAATTAGTGTGAGGGCCATCACTCAAATCCTGTTTTCTATTAGGAAGGGGGTAGGCTTCTTTAGAGGACTAAAGCCAGAGAGAGTATCACCATTCATTTATTGGAAACTTAGAGAGTGCGTAAAAGCTGACTTGCCTCTTAAGAGGATTCACAATTCACTTCTTTTTTCAAAGAAAAAAAAAAAACAAAACAAAACTCTTGTTTTATTAGATGAAAGGAGATATTTCAAACTGCACAAGTCCTCTTTGAACAATATACCCTCTAAGATAGATGGAATTGGTGACAGCTAGGATGATTTGGGAGTCAAAGATTTTCTGTTGCCAACCCTCTATTTTAGAGATAGGGAAATTGAGTCCCAATGTAGTGACATGGACTTATACAGAGCCAGCCATGTGTTATGAGAAAAATTAGTCCTTGAGGTCGGGTTTCAGGGCCCCTGAGATTGATCTTTTTTCTTTACCAGACAAAAAGTATCTCTTGAGTAGTTTTGATAGAGCATGCTTCGTGTGCTCAGTGCAGTAGAGGTGAAAAAGAATGAGGGTAAAGGATTCCCCTTGGGCAACGGTCCTGGAACAGCATCCTGGCTGATACAGACTCTGGGTATTTTCTCCCAAAGCATATCCTCTCTGGGCTCAACTCATAGTTGCCCTGCTCACTCTCCACTTGGTACAAATGATGCCAAAGGTGCATCTGGCCAAGAAATAGCTGTGGATGGACTTTATTTTGGTTGGTTGTGATGATGACAAGCCAACCTAGGTGATGTGGAGTCCCAGTTGTGGCATTGGTAGGCCATCAAGGTGATTGCTTTTAAAGTACCAGAGAAAGTTTCTAACTCACTCCTGTGAGTGGACACTCCTGTGGCTACAGTATTTAATTTGAAGCAAATATTGAGACTAACAGGAAGAAAAATAAATGATACCATACAATGAAATAGTTGGCCTACGCATGATTTTCTTTTACTTTAATTGAAATAACAGCAAGTTTAATGTATAAATTAATTTATTCCTTGAAACAGTTAATTAAGATGCCCATAGGATATGCAAATTGTTAAATCATGAACAAAGAAAAAAAATTACAAAAGATATGTTAGTTGGTATTTGTAATTGGAGAATTTGTTGACAATTCTTAGTTTTACATTGAATTAGAACTTATTGAACTGATAAATCAATTAGTAAAATCAAAGTTTACTAATAATTTAGAAATAGTAAAAGATTTCTCTTGAAATAACTTCTAAAGTAGTATAATTAATTATGCTGAAAGTTGCCTTTGGCTTTATACTTAATATGAAAGGAAATTTTCCTTGTGTCTATGACTAACTTAGAGTTGTGTACCTTTAAAATTTTATATAGTTGATATGGAAGATTATAAAGATTATATAATGTAAAAATTAAAAAAGAATGCTTGCATTTAATAAAATCATGTTTAATGTAAAAAATAAATAAATAATGATATAGAATTTGTTGCCCTTAAGAACTTTATGATTTTACTAAAAAACTGAAAAAATTTTGAATGTATTTGAAAATATTCACTGAATATTTGAATTGAAATATTCAAATGAAAATATTGAATACATACAATTGAATAAAAAGTATTCAAATGAAAAACTTGGAGGGGGTGCAGCTTGACATATAATCTAGATAGGATGTTTCAGTATGGGTGAGGCAGTACTCAAAATTAGACTTTATGCTCATGGCTAATAAAATATATAGCTCTATAAGTAAGTCCCAAATAATCAGTAAAATAGACTTAAAAAAAAAAACAGAAGAAAAGAGAGACACAGGGTAAAGAAGAAAGACATAGAATAGGGATGACAAATATTGATAGTTGACATACAGACCACTTGTCCCATTCTTTATTTAAGGCAGACATCACTCATTGATTCCAGAATCCATCGATGGCTGGGTCATTTTAGGCAAAGAAATCCTGTAAGGTGTTATGAGATAGTTGGGAAAGATAGGAAACCATGCAATCTGCCCGTTAACCTCCCTGCTGGGATAAAAGGATCTTCCTGGTTCCAATGATGAATCCCTATTTTAATATTAGGAGCTAAAAATTGACAAGCTCTACGTTTGATAGTCATGATTAACGTTTGTCATGCTGACCCATTGTTAAAAGGCCTAATGTGTTTATGTGTAATATTTTTGAGTTTAAATTACAATATTTGTGATGTTGGATATCCCACATCTAGCATTTATTACAGTACCTGATACATATTGGGTATGTAGTAAATATTTATTGAATGAAGGAAACTCACAGAGAAGTTAATTGTAGTCTTGAAGAGGTGAAATGTTAGAATTTTATAAGTTGAATCCATCCAATTCATGCTGGGGTCTGAGCCAGGAGGTAGTATATTTGTACTATATCTCAATGTACAAATCACCTTTGTCTGTAAAATTGGTATCAGCAGGATACTCTGTTTCCTGCCATGCCCATTTGCTCTAAGTCACAACATTAATTAATAGAGAAAATTTATTTTAAAATAGAGTAGCAATTCTAAATTACTTGTTTTCATCCATTTGAATTCCTATCCAACTCGATCCCACCAGAAATAACAGAGCAGATTTTATTTTCAGGGACTACATGGGCAATTTTAATTTTAGTTATTAATCAATGAGTTTATACCTGCGATCAAGAATGGTAGTCATTATTTCAATTGCTCATCTACATGAAAGAAACATTTACTATACTTTACATTATGTGGCATTTTGTTAGGCAGAGGTAAGGTTACAAAGGACAACTCAGATGTAGGGTGGGCCTTGAATTTAGCTGCAGAATGTGCCAGTTATAAGATGTACACACACACACATATGTACATTACAATATATATGAATATATACACACACACGCATATGCACACACACATGCAAACACTCAAAAGTGATACTCAAAAACTATCACCTTTTGCAGTTTTGTATTGTCAACGTGGGGTTAACAAACATTTCATCACTCCTGCCTATTCCAATTGTTTTATAATGATTACTTGGAGTTCATTGTCAAAAAGGATTCTGAGGCCATAGGCATATTCTGGAAAGGGCAGCAGTTGGTGAGTGAGGCCAGACTGTGTGCAAAGGAGAATGAGTGTGGTGACATGTGACAGGAACACAGACACAGCTTTGTGCCGGGAAATGGGGCCCTGGGAAGACTCTCCAACACCTTCCCCTCTCTCTGATTGAGTAGTTTGTGTTTCTCCCCTTCAGATGTGGGATCGCTAAATGCCAAGCTTTTTAAATAACGGTGTGAGTACAATTAGATCGAAGCATCATTTCTAGGGGCTTAAGGAAACAGTGAAAGAAGACCTTTCAAGAGTTTAATGGTGATGTCTAGATATTTATTTTTAAAATAATGGTGATGATAGCTAACATTTGTGTATTACTTTGTAGTTTACAAAGCACTTTCACAAATTGGAAACAACCTAACTGTCTATGAATGGAGTATTGGCCAAATAAATCAAGGTACTTTCATACAGTGGAACACCAGCAGCTATTATATAGAATGATGGAGATCTTGATTTGCTGATGTATGATAACACCCATGATAAGGCTTTCACAAGTTGATTTCAGAGTGGTATTTGTCTGGCAGTATTTTCCCCAAAAGCACATGTATATATCTGTATGTGAACATGGCAAAGAAAGAAACCTGGAAATTTGTACAAGAAAATGCTCTTATTGGATGTCACTATTGACTGGGATATAGGTGATATTTACTTGTTTCTTGCAGAATTTTCTGAAGAAACTTACAACGAACATATGCTCCTTTTAGCAAAATACAAAACAAGGTATCCTATTAAAAACTGAAGAACATCAGGACATTCAAGATCACTTGATCCTCATAACTACACCAAGGCAGTAATATCCATGTTTCAGAAACGAGGATACAAATTAACTGTTCAAATTAACTGCCAATAGTTATTTTACTGGGTGTCAGTTATTTTACTATGTTCTTATTGATTGGTGTGCTTAAACTCATTTAAATTTCATAGTAATCCTTTGAGGTAGGTCCTATCTTTACTCACATTTTACAAATGAAGAAACTGAAGCACAGAGAGGTTAAGCAATTTGTCAGATGTCACACAGCTTGTAAGTGCCAGATTTAGGATTTGACTCCAGGTGTCTGTGCTTCAAATTCATGTCGTGTAGCCCCCCAAAAGCCACAGGGCTGGAGAAGTTTGCCTTGACAGTTGAATTTAGCTCATCCAAACTCTAGACCCTTGTCACTCTTGAGAACATATGCTGTTCTTTTATGCGTGAAATAGATTCAGTATATTATCTCCTCTTCAGTGTTTTATTTAGGGACATCACGGAAAATATTAGTTGAAATTCGGTATTGAGCTAAAGTCACACTTGACTACATGCATGTGTGTGAATGTCATGAATATATGACACTATATGTATGTGTGGCTATATAGGCAGGTAGGTGAATGCACATATTCTGTATGTACATATACACATATACCATACCTTATGTGATAGCTGCTCAGTAAATACACATCTGTAACCTTAATTCTTTTCTATCCTCAACATGGAGCTAGCAAGTGTGCTTCACCTCGTCTGTGTTGGTAGATGCTCTATACACATAGGGCCTCTACCAAGTGCCAGGCACTCATCTAGAACTTGAGATAAAGTAGTGAAAAAAGACAGACTCCAGCCCCCCACATTTTACATTTCAGTGGAAGGGTGCATACAATAAGCCCCAATTATGGAATTTAGAAATTGATAAGTGCAAGGGAAAAAAAAAAAAAAACATAGTAATGCCTGGGCAGTAGGCGTTGGGGTGGGTTATGATCCAATGAGAGAGATCAGGGAAGTCCTGTTTCCTTTGCTTGAATAATGAATATTTATTTAAAGCCAATGCATTTTTATTTTTGTCCAAACAGCCAGGAAACTTAGAGCTAAATTCAGAACTCACTTATGATAAAGGGGTGCATTCCAAGTATACTGTAGCCCCTTATTTCCTTGTTCCTTTTTACTTGATCTGATTTTCATTTTTATTGTTTCATGTACTTAACTTTGTATGTAATCCAGAATCCCACTTTTAGAAATAGATAGGATATAAATTTTAAACATCAAAAATATGGAGCCAGGGAAATTGCAAGGAATATCTTGCCTGCTTTTTACCTATATTGACTGTTGAGTAAATTTATCCCTGTTAGATTAAGGACTCTTCCTTTATAGCTTTCTCCCCAAGACAGTCCCTCTCTCTCTCTCCCACCCCATCATTTTCATTTCTAAGAAAGCCTGGTTTATTTCTGTTTCTTGAATAAACTTGGCCTTTTTCTTTTAAGACACAAGCGTGTTTATCCTGCTATGACCTTTTTTTTTTTTCTCTAGGACCATGGGGACACTCAGCAATGTGAATACTGATGGAGGCTGTACTTTTCTCCAGTAATTAAAAACTACAGTTATTTATAAACCTTCGTTTTGACATGGTTGTAGTACATAGTTGCTATTAATTGATGATAAATGCATGCTATTTATTAATAATGCAAGGTTTTTCTATCAGCATCTTCAGCTGCAGTGCTCACACCCTTTAGCTTTGTGATCTCGAGAAACAATGATAGCAGCAGTGTCTGGAGGTAGCTGAAATCACCGGTGCTGGCTAGCAACCCAGGCAGCTGTGATGGTTCAGGCCACCTTGAAATTATCAAGATGTTGAGTCCTCAGTAAAATTTCATTTTATATATCATATATAATATTTTTCTTTGGTCATTTTCCTTGTATAAGTGTGAAACAAAACAATTTCTACATGTTTCTGATAGCCATATTCAAAATTAAGTGCTCAAGTTTTGAGGAAGTTTTAGAGGTGATGTACTTCTCACAAGGCTGTTGCAAGTCTGTAGGAGTAATAGTGTCTGAAACTGTAGTTGTTTTCAGTCTGTCTCTAACTTCCACTAGATTTAAGGACATAGATTTAACTATGTGTTAAGCAGTGTGGTTTTTTAACGGTGTGCCTGTTAGGTAATAGATGATCAATAATTTTTTGAAGAACAAATATATGAATCTGTGCCTCGTGTGATTTTCTTACAAGTAAAGGTACGGAAATGCACCCATATTCCTTACTCTTATGAAGAGAATAAGTAAATAAATGTAAAAAAAAAAAATAGAACAGTGCTCAAAACATAGTAAACACACATTAATTGTATTTATTATTCCAAGGACATAACTTTCGCACCTGACATGGAGTTCAGCTGTATGAAAATTCACTTCAGAAATGAAGGGGTTGAGTCTCAGCACTATGAAGCTATCATCAGCCATTGCAGTACAAATTCAATCCCCAGCCAAGGAGCTGACCCAAATGGCGAGTAGCAGACCACACCATGACACACGCTGCTCCCCTCTGCAGTGTATTTCAGTGAATCCACCAGTTCTGCTCCCCACTCTGTCTCTGGTGAATCTTCTCACCCCCTCACATCTCTGGCCTACACCCCAACTCTTGTATGCATAAATAAATAAGATAAATTTTAAAAAGAGAGAAAGAAATGAATGAATAAATGAATGAATAAGCCCTCCAGAAGAGGCTGTCCATTCTTTGAGGTTTTCCAGTAGCTTCTACGTCACTGTTCGAGTACAGCTATGATAGAATTGCACTTGCTCCAAAGACAAGACTTACCTTCTTTTTCTTCACAGTGCTGAGGCCACCTCAGCCTACATGGAGAGATAGGCTCCTCCATCATGTTCGGCACATGGACGGAGGTTGCAGTGGAGGAGCGGCTCCTGGCTTATGTGCCACCCTGTTAATTCTGAGATAAAATGATTTGAGTTGATACCAAGTAATGAATAAAAGGTCTACCTCCCTATACATCACTCTAAAATTCTGTCATTCATTCATTCATTTTCAACACAGGTGGGCTAAATGGTTTTGTTGCCATTAGGTCTGTGGACACGACACTGTCTTTATCTCCAGGAGCATTGCAATCCATCTATCATTAAGTCTCATTTTATGTTATGTCCTCTCCTGTAAGGCCAAAATTTACTTTATTTTGAAATCATGTTAAAAATTACATACCTAGGGTTACAGATATTCCACCAGTTGGTCTAGTACTGATGAGGGTCTACATTCCATGTGTTCATTTATTATAGGGATGTGGGAGTGTGGAATACTGGCAGAATTTTAGAATTGAACTTCTTGAAGTGGTACTTAGTGAGCATTCTTGTAATTTTTTGGAAGGTGTGTGAGGGTTCTCCAGAGAATGTGAGAGAAAGAGAGAGGGATCTGTAGGGTAGGTCAATAAGATGGATGTAAGGTAGAATTTCTAGGTTAAAGCTTTGAAGTAGAAATTCTTCTTAGAGCAACCTTAGTTCTTGGCTGTATAGCCTTCAATTGATAGGAGGAATAAACCCATATTATACGGGAGTCACCTGCTTTACTTAAAAGCAAGTGATTGCAGGTATTAATTATGTCTACAAAAGGCCTTCACAGCAACATCCAGTTCAGTGTTCGAACAGAGCACCAAATTGACACATAAACAATCATCTGTATGGTATTTTATGATCCTAACAAGTTATCATAAGGCCCCAAGAAGTAGGCACAGTGACTCCTGTGTTACAGATAAGAAATCAAGGCCTAAAGAACCTTCACACCTTTCCTCAGGCCATGTGGCTGGGAGCCAAGGTCAACCTCACAGGTGAGGGTGTGAGTCTTTACTCTGTGCCTTGCTTTCTTTGATCTGGCCTAATAAACTCAACCAAGAGCTTGCTTTGCAAAATGCCATTTCTTCACCTGGAATTTATCTCCCTCTCCACTTTTTCTATGACATTTTTTTTTCTTCTTAAAAACTTGTTTATCAAATTGTCTATTTTTTTTTTCAAACTAATCCCAAAAACCTATTGTCACCCAGCCTTCTATTTTGTCATTATTGAATTCATGATGGGATACACTTGAGAAATGCAGTTCCTGTGAAATGTGTCCTTAAAAATCGGTGCTTTATAGAAACTGCTACTTAATGTATACAACCAATATGCATCATGTTTTATATCTGTTTCTTGATGGACTTTATGTTCATGGATACTGAGTTCACCAAGTGTGATGGATACTGTCAATTTTTGTCCCAGTGGAAGTTGTTCATTAATTATAGTTTAAAATGTTCTCCTTAGTTAAATTCATGGTCTTTAATCTGTTTATTAACATTTAACAGCAGATACTATCAGACTGGGGATCATTGGGTAACTATCAGAACTTGTCCAGGTATTTATACCAGGACTCTAATTGTATATCAAGATCTAAGATTTCAGCTCATAACCATAAACCAGGAGAACTAATATTAGAATTATTTGAGTCCATATCTCTTGCCCCACAAGATACAATCCTCAAGAAAATGAGTTGTATTATATATATATATTTGTAAGTCGGGTGGTAAGTATCATTCTCTTGATAATCTAGCACTGACAATGAGCATGGTTTCTTCTTAGTGGTATCCCCTCTATGTTAGGCACACCCAGGGTAGTTTCAAGGAGGTGGGGAAGGTGGGAGAGAGGCTTTGTTCTACTGGCCCACACCTTCCAGAAGTGGGGTTCTCTGTGCTTTGTGTTTCTTGTAGATCTCTCTGTTGTTCCAGGCTCAGAAACCCACTCTACTACACTGTGGTGTCTGTGAGACCAGGATCCAGATCTTACTTGACTGTGTAGTGTTAGTGCCTCACAATTTTAACAGGGAAATGACAATTTTGGAATATAGCAGAAATTGGAAGGGAGTTTAGTGGATGGGATAAGGCATGTACTCTGGAACCAGGCTGCCCAGGTTCAAATGCAATCCGTGCTGTCTCCTGGAGGTGTCCTTTGTTCAGGTTACTCTCTCCAGCTACTTCTCCATCTGAAAAAGAGATAACAGTAAGTTCCCATGGCCTAAAATCATTTGTAGAAAGAGCTGTGACTAGCCTGTGGATGTATGGTGGACATCACACTTTAGATTTTATTTTTTGAAAACCACTTTTCTCCATTTTGAACTACTATAGATTTCCCATCGCCAGTCTTCTAGTGTCTGCCTGGAATTCTGTGGGTTAATGACTGATTTTCAATAAATTCATGTAAGCACCTGCACCCTTCCACCTGGTTGAGAGCCAAGTTTCAGCTCTCGCTTCCTTCCTATTTCTTTGTATTCCCCTTTAGCACCTACCACTGGACCTTGCATGATTCATCACCTGTCACCAGGACTTTTTATTTTCAACTCCCTTTAGTATTGAGGAGAACTAACATTTACCAAATAGCTACCAGGTGCCAAGCTGGTTATCTGATGCTTATGTACTCTGAGAGCACAGGGTGTCATCTGTGTTTTATAGCAGTCCAGAGAGACCCATTTCATAGTTAGGAAGGTCCAGAGCCTGCTTCTGCCCCTTGCTCAGTTCTATTTCAAAAGGAATGTTGTTTCTCCCTCATTATCCATCCTCTTTCTGCCTCTTACTGTTCTTGGGATCCCAATAAACCCTTAAATTCAGAGGAATCCACCTTCCTTTTCTAGTCAAGCCCCTTTGCCACCCTCTGTTCTGGTTTCCAAAACTTTCACCAAAAGGTCCATGACTGGATAGGCCCAGTCTGGTAAACCATGTCTCTGTTTCTCTTGCTTTCCTTTATTAAGTTGGCATCCACACATGCTTATGCAATGCTGAGCTAAACTATGGGGTGGGCACCCAAACGTGCAGGACAGCCAATGCAGAGGCATCAATATTTTTCCTTTGCAGGACTCTTCTATTTGATCATTTAAACTAATCATCAAAGCAGCTACTGAGATGAAGAGCAGAGCTCTGCTGGAGTTCTCGATACATATATCATTAAGGAATGAGTTTGATTTTTAATCTGAACTACGCATGGGAAAAGGGCCTCTCGGGCACTCTCCAGGGCTGAATGGCATTTTCCCGCTAGGCTGCTTACAGCGTTCCTTAGATCTGTGTCAAGCCCCAAACGGATCCTCACCTCTTTTCACGCAACACATTTGCTATTGTGTTCACATGTGGGTGTGTTGAGCGATTATGAGTCTGACCTAGTCACTGTCAGACTGGAAGCACTTTCACAGCAGAAACCTATAAAATCTTCCCCATATTTAGCTCCCAGCTTTTCGCGTGTCGGTCTTTTGGAGCGTTCTCACTGCGTCACTGACTCGTGACAGGAGGCTGTTTCTCCTGTATCTTGTGATCGACACATCGGCAGGTACTTGTATTCTCACACGTGTGGCTGTGTCAGGGAGATTTGTCTTGTGTGTCTTCTCTTGCCTTGGCCTCTTGGAGCTAAAGTAATTCTTTGACCTCAACAGAGTAAAAAATATCTTAAAAGCCTGGATATTTTTTAATTGTTGGGATCCCCTTTACCTTTACAAGGTAGGAAGTCTGTGTAGAGTTAGTTTGTTCCAGACAGAGTTCATCTAGAGGAGAAGGAAGTACATTTTACACCCTTTGACAAGGCTAAAGTTACTGTCTGTGAGGCTATAAATAACAACTGTAGACATGAATTGAAGAGCTGATGCTTTGTGGATAATTTCCCAAGCATGATGGTATTTTCTATCCTGTTCCAGATTCTCCTTTTAAGTGGTGGTGGCTACTGATAATATTTAGAAAAACAGTGTATATATTCTGAGATTCCTTCTCCCTTACGTCATCTGTTTATAATTTATTGCATTTTTAAAATGCTGGGCATTTATAGAGTCATTTCTCGATGCAGATATTCAGAGAAAGCCTCAGCACATATACATAGTCAAATTTTCAGATGTTCCTTTATTTTTCTGAGTGGAAATTGATGAACTTCACCTACTTTTGAGTTTTCAAATTTTGACTTTACATTTTTAGTCTTTGACAGTCTGGCTTTTAAGTAAACATCTTGATACTTGAGCTGGAAAATATAGATATCGTCTGTCACTAGTTTTGGGGATTTTTTTTTTTTTTACATTTAGTAGCACTCTGCTATGGATCTCTGTATACATTTGCTCAATCTTGCAACAACTAAGATTGGCAGTAAATGCAAAAACCAGTTTACTCAAAGTTTTCGAGGTTTCTCTTTCAGACAGATCTTTGATCTTTTAAAATGTCCACATTCCCACTGGTGCTTACTTCACGCTCCAAGCAAAGCTCTCATGTCCTGCATCTGAGTCCCCTGCATGCCAGAGAGAGCTCCTGGGGCCGTTTCTCATGCACGTGTCTACAGTCATAGACCTCAGTGTTATGCCATGGGGAAAAGGCTGACACCTTAGTGCATAAATTTTATTTTAAAATGCCCTAAGAAAAGAGGGCGAGGAAAGGATGGGACTTTAGAGAACTAATGGGAGCTGAGAAACTTGACCAGAGAAGTAAATGCACATCTATTTGTATACTGCCCACAGCAGTTGAGAACTCTGCAAGCCACATTCAGCTCAGCCTGCTTAGTTCTCACGATAAGCCTATAACAAGGTGTTATTGTCCATTTTCTAGAACTGAATGATGACTTTCAGAAATTAGCTAACATAGGTGGTGATATTGAGGTAGAGTGTCTTGAAATAATTTGACATGCATGCTCCTATCTCTTGTTCTTTCTGTGGAGTGTTCAGCTTTCCTGACCAATGTACTTTGCACCCAACTGAGTTGATTCTACTTTGAAGTGTTTGTCCCTATACCATTGTATCAGAATTTGCATACCTTGGAAGAAATCATGAATATGAACTTGGCTTAATACTCTTTCAGAAGTTGAGTTTTTTCCAAAAATAAAAAATCAGTACTTTGGACCAGATCTTATAATAGTACATAGTCAAAGCATGGGCAGCCATTCCTTCTCAGTTATAGTCAGTGTGATTTTTATTTGATTTTCAGTGTGGTGGTGATGGATGAAATCCATGAGGATTTCGGAATCCATGATCACATGCATATCTCCCCAATGGCCATTGGCTACTTCTGTTTCCCTTTGCTCTATTCTGCAGTAGGTATGAGGAGCCAACCTGTTCTGGCTAATGAACCATTTTCTTTGGAACTTGCTCAACTGAATGTTGACCATCCAATCTACCAAGTGTTCCAGGTATTTTGAAACTTAAGTTATAATTGCCTCAAGACCAGAATAAAAATCTACACTTTTTTTTTTGAAAATACATTTAGTCAAGTTTGATTTGTTTATATTTTTGAAGCCAGAGGAGATTAGTAAACAACATACTTCAGCCCCCCTGTCTACAGACTTACAGGTCACAATCAGGTTGAAATGCTCTGGACTCATCTGACCCTTTCATCTTTGGCCATTCTTCCATAAGATAGCTATAAAATCTCTAGCAGAAATTCATCCAGTTTTGAGTGTTAAAAGTCAAGATTGAAGTCTTGACCAAGTTCTTTTCTAGACCGAATAGACGTACTGTGTCCACGTCATGGTAGGTTTGCATGGAAGCACATTTGCCGCATGGAAGGCATCATTGTGTTATGGTTGGCCTGGTGGTGTTACGTGTTCTCATCTGACTTTCACTTACAGTTGCCAGCTGCAAATGAACTCTGATTTAGGGGGAAGGGTGACATAAGAATAAGGACTCCGCCTTTGGGGTGCTCTTCAATGATGTGACTCAGACACCAAAGTTTACCCTAAAGCTTGACCTCAAAACAAGGTGTGTTCTTTTAAATGCCATGCCCAGATCACAGTCATAGACATTTGTAGTGTGACTTTTGAGCAGAACAGGTTGCCAACTCTTGATTCTTGCCTAGTCTTAATTTCCCCGGTGGTTTCAATGAGATGTATGTGGTGTTTTTTACTTTTCTTCTGCACAGGAAGCTGTGCTCATTTACTGGGGCTCCTACATGTCTAAATGTTATGGTCACAGACAAATTGTCTGTCTCCTGCACAATTTTCTCACGAAGAGCAACATATTCAGCTTTAAGCAAGACTGACTTCAAGCTCCAGACCTCCCACATATCAACATTTGTTTCTAAGTTTTAGTAAGCTTCACCCTAGAATCAGCATACTAACAGTACTTGCTCCTCTTACATGAGCTCATTTGGATAACTACTCCACACATTGTTTAGCATTTAGCAAATATTCATCAAAATGTAGGATATCAGCTCCTTCTTGCTTGTATTTTTGCTCTAGATCAAAGAGCAGTGAACTTTGAACTTAGAAGGAGGAGGGAAGACTATTTTGGACGTTGAAGGAGGAAGGGGCCACAGGAATACCTTGCTTCCTTTCCATTCTTCATATTTATTACAGTTGTATGTTACCATGGAAGCTTGGCGGATTAAGATGCCTTATTGAGTTAGACATTCAGTGAACTCTTCAGGAAAGAAAAGCTGTAACATGGGTGCGTGTCATAAATAGTTTTCCAATGAAAGGGTTATTTTGGGGGTGGGGTGAGGTTTCGGTCACTTGAAGTCTCTTAGGGAATTATGATCATGAGTTGCTACTTCATCCACACCCTCAGTTTGCCCCTTGGCAGACCATTTCATAAAGTTGTCAGTAGTTATAGTCTGGATTTCAGAACGGGAAGCTGCTCTTTACGTACCAGGGAGTGTGGCTTTCCAAAATAGATTCTGAAGTCGAAAAGAACTCCGAGTGTTTTCTGAGAAGGGCTGACCTCCTTTCATGCCACTTACTGTGAATTAAAGCTGCGAGGCAGAACTAGTTTGGGCATGTGGTACAGCGTTTAGAGCACCATTGCCAGGGAACAAGATTTGTGTTTCTAAGGAGATACAACAAAAAGGAGAATGCTTTAAGAGCCAGCCGCTGTCAGAGTGTAAAAGTATCTACGTTCATAAAGGGAAATAGAAGGTGAATTAAGTCATTTTATACACACGTTACAGGATGCCCTTCTGCCAATGATTCTTAAATGCAAAAGCAAATAGTTGTGGCCACAAAGGGCTTAGTCCATCTCAGCTGATTTTACTTCTCAGACGCAAACTGGATAGGATTGGTATTGACCTGCTCTGCACATGTGACTTTAAGATGATCTGACTTTTGTCTGTCATTTCGTTGGGCTGTATCAGTTACAGGGGACAAAGGGTGACATACTCCTGCAGAGCTTTGGGCCACCACTTGACAACCTAGTCTGAATCAACGGGAGGTGAAAACTCTAGTGCTACCAATAGCAGAAGCAAAACAGAGTCCCCATTAAAGCTACCATGCTTTAATGCCAGTTTCAGCCAGTCTGCAAATGTTTAGTCAGTTATTAGCATGGAAGGATGCCCTGATAGGGTTCATTGGATAAAGTATCATCACAGGGTAGAATCGCAGGGAGCGCGCACCAAGGAAAAATTACAGTACAGCTATATTTACTTAGTGCCTCTGCAAGAGGGTTTTATTTTCCACAGTTGGAAAGGGAACCACCTGTCTCAACTGCTGATGTCAGAGAGCTCCCTCGAGACACAGGGCTGTTGGAAAGCACATGATACTGTATATATTTGCGCTTACGTCCCTATCTGGCTAAGACTGGGTTTCGGATTGTGCCCTATTGTGGAGTTCATTGAGCAGTGACTCCCAGGTGCCTCCCACGTCACTGCCCTGGTGAATTAAAAAGTGGCAGGTGTAAGCCCCCGTTGCGAGCGCGCCTCAACCTGTGGTGTAAGTACTCACACTGCAGTAAAATGAATGACACGTCCTGGGGTTACCCTCCATGGATTCCATTTTAAGTGTGAGTATCAAGAGGCATTATCTCTGCACCTAGAAACCAGTATGCTGCTGCTGTTTTATTTCTAGTAATCAGGATTAAAACCTCGCTCTCTTTCTCTTCTCTCTCTCTCTCTTTCTCCACTATATATATCTCAGTTAAGGAAGTTTTAAGTATAGATTGCTAAAGAGGCAGAAAAGCATGACCAGTATGTATCTTTTTGTGTGTGCCAGTATGCTGTTAGCATGCCAGGATGGATACATTTTCATAGAGTATGATGCAACACCTAATGCTTAATTTGGGAAGACTGGGTATTAGGGTTCTGCATTTCAGGGGATTTGTTGAATTATTTACTTCTTGAGATTCTCAAAATATTGTGTAACCTTGCTACGCCAGTTCTTTGTGCGCGTGGAGAATGAGGCCCTTTAGGGGGATGGGAAGGCCATTGCAATGCATAACTCCGGGGGACACCACTTTGGTCATCATCAGGGATTCTGCTCCAATAACCCATCTGACTATAAGGGCAGTCCCAAGAATTCCATCAACATTAATCAAGCATAACATAAAAATAGAATTATTTCAAACAATTGCAGAGGGCTTGCTATTATTTTAACAGTGCCATGCAATTTGAATTTGAGTGTCTTTACCTACTTGCAAATTAGAGGGTCGTTACACAAAATAGGTAGAAAACAGAGTCTCTGAGAATGCAAATTATATTCTTGGGCTACATAGAATCAATGGCCTGTTAGGGTTCAGAACCAGGGTTCCTAATCCCTCATCTTCCCATGATGCTCAGCTCAATTAAATGTACATTTGAAATGATGTTTGCTATCTTTTCCTCAAGTCCTAAAAATAAAGTCAATAGGATGGGCTAAGACCCCTTTGGTTCATCTAATCTTTCCCCCAGTGTAGGATTTTGCTCTAAACTATTAAAAGTGTTATAACATCTGATTGATATTAATTAGTTTTCTGTAAAGTACTGCACTCCTTAACATGAACTGAACTAGAAATAAATATATTACCATGAATTAAGATTTTATTAGTTGTGAAGAAGAATTGGATGAAGGCACCTATGTGAAAGCACAGGCGTCAAATTGAATTAATGCCAGCTCTGCCTTGAGATTAATTTGAGGACTGAATAAGAAATAGTATACCATAACATAACTGTGTTTACTGAATCATTTTTGGCATCAAAAACTAAAGCTACATTATAGATGCAACAACAGGCTTTTTTCCCTTGGAAGAGAGAGGCGGGTGCATTTTGTAATTAAAGTGAATGCTACCCTCTGAAAAATGCCTCTAGTCTCCAGGAGGAAAACAGTCGTCTGAGGACATTGCATCCTTGTATATATCTCAGCTTTGCATACTTTGTGTTGCTCTGGCCTTCTGCATCCTATTAGAGTTTCATAATATGCTCTATTTTCTACCCTTCCCATCTGGAATACTGGGCAGACGTCACGTTATTGATTTGCATCTCATTACTATGTATATGTTTTGAAAAAGTGTGGAAGGTGTTGAAAAGATGTATGGGGTTGCCTGAGGGATGTTCTAGAAGGGATTCCTGATTATGGAGGGAGGCTGGATCGTGCAGCATGTCATGTAGGGCTGTGTAAGCTGAATCCTGGGAAGCATAGAATGGTTCTCCGCAGACCCGGCTGTGAGTGGTGCCCCCTAGCGTTGTGCCCTGAGGTGGCTCTGCTCTCACCACCGATTCATGCTGAAGTCCCCTGATTGTGTAATTCATTAATTCTATGCGCACGTGTACTCTCGCTTACTTGAAGGAACTTGCAAACCTTCTGACCAGCATGTCAAATAGGAAGATGATCCACAACTCATCTTGCTTTCTTGTAACTACCATTAGAAAAGGCAAATTTAATTTTAATCATGTTTTTATTTTCCCCTTGGAGCCAAAGTATTATATTTATTCAATGTCAATGATCAGGAGATACATTTTGCTTGATTTTTCAAGCTAAGACAGAATTTCCAGCTAAGACATCCTCTGTGTTTCAGCACATCTTAATTTTGATGACATTTTCACGTGTCCAGCATTCAGGTAGCGGCTGCTTTGTTGGCTAGCATGGCTTTCAGCTTCTATGCCAGCTTGTCAGCATTTCATTACATAGAAAAATTACTAGCAAGAAAAAAGCCTTAAATATCTAAGATGAAAATATAACACATCCTTAATGTCATTTTATCAGTTTCAAAAGCCATTGTGTGATTGATTGTACATTGGCGAATTGAGTGTGAATGTTAAGACAATTTAGTTGATCGGCCACTAGTGGCAAAATTGACTTCCTACCGAATTGTTTTGCTCCCGTGGCTGTTTTCCATTCTTCCCCCACAGGGATCACCATTTTCAAATACAATTTGGTGATTTGATATTTGGCAATTCCTCTACATTTGTAAACTACCGGTATCCTCTCAGATTGTATGCACCCTATGGATGTCTGTTTGTTTTTTTTTTTTTAAGATTTATTTATTTATGCATACAGAGCTGGGGTACAGGCCAGAGATGTGACGGGTGAGAGGATTCACAGAGACAGAGTGGGGAGCAGAACAGGCAGATCGACGAAGTACACTGCTGAGGGGAGCAGCGGGCGGGTCAGGAGAGGTCTGCCATGCCATGTGGATTTTCCCCGGGCAGGTGGGGATCGAACTCATGCGGAAGTGGCTTAAGCTTCTTAGTGCAGTGCTTTAACCCGCTGCGCCACCAGGGAGGGCCAGATGTCTGGTTTCTTAACGAGAAACTCTTGAAAGACTTTTAGGTCGGATAGCTTGTGTGGCCAGCATCATGGAAACTAAGACTATTTTCTGCACTTGCTACTTCTGGTCTCCAGGGAGGCGGAGCCAAGTCGGGACTGGTAGGAGGCTGTTTTGCTTTGTGCAGGTCAGCAGAGCTGCTACCAGCACTAGGCATTGCTGTGGCTTAGGTGATGCTCTGCCTACACACGCTTGGACAGTCAGCTGAATGTGAGACTTCAATGTGAAGGGGCTGTGAGCTGCTTCAAGCTCTTCCTTTATGTGAACAATTCAGGCAAAGAGCAAACAGATGTATCTGTTTTAATGTTGCTTGATGTTAAATTGAGCTTCAAGGATTTGTATGTGCACATTAGATGCCATTGTTGAATATATACTCTATGCCAAATTTGGGGTTCATGACATTTCATTTAACCCCAATACCAATGATGCCATGTAAGTATTTTTATGTGTCTATTTTAATAGATGTGAGATTTCATAGATTATGAGTTTCAGATCACTTAGGTCACTTACTGGTGATCACACAGACAGGTAATAAGGGACAGATCTAATAAGGGACAGATCTCCTAGGGCCAGAAAAGGAGACCATTTGCAAACAAAGTCAATGAGTGACATGCTTTGATAATGAACCTTGAACAAAAGGCAAAGTTTGAAACTTGGAAGGTTCATTTCATTCATTAAAAATAAATGCATTCAGAGAACACTTAATCCTGTCCCATCTTGTGAGAGAGGGGGACATGGATCTGGAAGGTAGAAGTAAGGTTTTGCCCAAGTCAAACGAATCTGGACCAGGCTCTGGGGTGCCTACTCCGTGTTGTGTGTCTGTGGCAATGGCTTATTTAAGAAGATACATTGAGCATTCAGGTTTGTTTCCTGTGATAGGACGGTAGCAACTTTAAAACTTTGTAATGTAGGGAGGTTCCTTTCTTGTTCTTCCCTATGCGTTTTAGGATGATGTGAATACTGAAAGTTGGATATACAATAAAGGTTCAGTGCTAGGAATTTTCACTAGTACAACTTACTCACATAACCAGCACTCACAGTAAGAAACAAACCATGACTAGCTTTTGGGGTCCCCTCCCTCTAGCCATGCTCATAGTCCCCAACCTTATATGCCAAAGGCAATCTCTATTCTGACTTTCAGTTGCATGAACTGGGTATTCTGTCTCTGTACTTTTTAAAGGTAAAGAATAGAATGACAAGGTAGTAACAGATTTGGTGTGTCTGACTTCTTTTACTTCACATTATGTTTGAGACATTTACCCATGTTTTGATTTATTGTAGAAGTTCTTTCCCTTTCATTGCTGCATTTGGCTATACTTTTGAAGTATAAAAGCCTGACAACCATAGTATTATAAGTGACATCATTAGTTTCATTGAACCTTAATTATTATTTCCATTGGTTTTTGCAGACAATTACTAGCTACCATTTCTTTTGGCTTCATCAAAAATAAATAAATAAATAAACTCATGTAGAATACCTTAGCAGTTGCTTTGCAAGGTACATGCCAGCAAACCACTTTGGTGCTGTATTTTCTTACAGGTTATTCAACGTAGAGTAAGGGAGAGAGGAGAGAGGGTACAGTAATAATACCCAGAGCACAGCGCTAAATTGGAGTTCCCACTTAGCAGTTCTGTAAGCCTGCACTAAAGGTTAGGTGTGGTCTATTTTTAGGTTCCCCGCATGGAAAAGGACCTATTAAGATGGCTGGCAGAAACTTACACCGCAGGAATTGTCAGAGATTTTTGTTTTGAACAGAGTAAAAGAATTCATTGTGATCATATGCTTGGGGCAAAGTCCAACCTGAGTTCTTCAACAGATGGTAGAGACTTGGGCTTCTTTAGAAGGGCAAGGCTTGTCAGCTACCTTTGGAGATTGGTTCAAAGGCACAGGAATCCACTTTCTCTATTAGTTTTCCTGTTGAGTCTTTTCTCTGGTTTCAGGAAAATGTGAAGTAAATGTATGACATTAAGTCGTGCTTCTTGAGCCGCCAGCATTGTTGAGACTAGTAGGTGGTTTATCAAGGTTTTGTTCTGACTGAGATTTATCATTGCCATGGTCTTACTTTGCTTACTCCACTCTCGCCAGGGCTCCTTTTCCAAATTTTCTAGAAGGGAATTTAGTGTACCTGTGCCAATTTTTTCAACTCTGAAGGAGGATCTTCAAGGTGGGTGGTATTTGATGGTGCTGAAACATAGCTCTATTTCCTGCTAGAAAGGATTGTTTGTATAAAGAACACAACTGAATTGAAAAGCTCTGATCCTTCAGTAATACATCAACTATCCTGTGACTCAGCCTTCGTTTAATATATTTGCTAATAATACCATGATAGAGTATTTTGGATGTATGACTTTCCCTTCACAACCTATAGTAATACCCCAGATCTTATTTTACCAAATATTTCCACATACAATGGCCTTTTTACTTGGAGTGGCGGCAAAGGGTGAAGTGAGCTGACATTAGGAGGCAGAAGGGTTATATTAAGTTTCATCTCCCCAGCCACTATAAACTTTATTCCTGACTACAAAACTGTGAACTTAGGATCACTCTTCTTTTCTAAATTGTTCTTTGGGTGACATCATTCTTACCTGTTCGAAAACTGAGTGAGTGTTTTGGCATTGGAGTGTTAATGGCACCTGCGTGCAAGCATTAGCACATGGTCACAATCATATCAGTTGTGTTTTCTGCTCTTACTGTGTAAGCAAGAACTTGTTCTTACATGTGACTTGTTCTATTTAATAGAATTTGGGATAAACAAGATGAAAGCTTGCTGTTTCTCTGGGGCAACTACAGAGATTGATGGGAAACCCATGTAAGAAGAAGCCAATCTTCTCAGAGCCAATGTGTGTTGCTGACAGTATTATATTGCACAAGTTCGTTAATGCTTTTTTTTTTTTTTTGGAATCCTTAGGAAGTTAAATATCCAGGTTGCCAGGAAGGTGAAGAGGCTATTCTTTCAGTGAAGTTGAGCCTCAGTAAATTTTCTTGCCCACCCTTTCTGGACCATTTGCATTCATCCGAGCAAAGATGTCTTCCCAGTGTGCTTGTCTCTGTTAAGACAGATGTATCATTGCATTTGAGAGTGGGCAGGGATCTTGGATATAACAGAATCTGAACATCTCTGTTGATAGATAAGAAAACTGAGGCACGGAGCCAGTAAGTAATCTGCTTAAAGTTTCATCGTGGGCTATTGGCACAGCTTAATGAGCACCTGTGTTTTTCCTGCCTTCCTGCTCCTTCCATTTTGGGCTAAGTCATGGTTCATAAAGTCACTCTACTAATTAGATTGACTTGAGCCTCAGGTGACTGTTTTAAATCTCGTGAGAATGGTCTTGGCTCCAACCTTGTGATTTCTTGTGAAAATTCTCAATGTTTGAAACTGGTCCAGTCCCTATGGAAAGTAGTATGGAGGTTTCTCAAGGTATTCAAAACTGTATCTTCCATCTGATCCAGAAATTCACAGCGAGGTAGCTATTCAAAGACTACAAAGTCATTAATTCGAAGGGGTGGTTTACTGTGTTTACTGCAACTGTATTTACAGTAGCTGAGTTGTGGGAACAGCTGAAGTGCTCAAGGGCAGAAGAGTAGGTCAGAAAAATGTGACATTTTGTACTCATGTGGAATACTACTCAACTATAAAAAGGTTGCGCTCTTACCATTTGTGACATGGATGTGGAGCAGATAATACTAAGTTGAACTGAGTCAGAAGGACAAGGACAAATGCTGGATGGTCTTGCTTGATGAGGAATATAGAAAAACATAACAAAGGATCAGTCAAAGCCAAACCAGTAATCAACTCTATTAACATCTTATTCAAAACTGAGACAACCAGTGGAGGGTGGTGGTGGGGTAGGAGTAGGGAGGGAAGGAACCTGGGTGGTAGGCAGGATGGGAGAGTATAGATGACAGAGGTTTGAGCCTGTAGTGCCAGAAAAATGAAAGATGTAAGCCTACTTTTTACTTCAATATAAACTATTGGGGCGAGGGGGAAGCCATTTTCCAAATACTAAAACATAAGAATTCAAAATTGCTTTGAGCAATGACAGTCTCCAGTTATGTGGAGAGTTTCCCCAAAATGCCGCTCATTTTAATACCTTGATCCTGACATGTGTCTCTCTCCAGCATGTCAAGTTACTTTAGAAATTAGTTGTGATATAAAGTTAAAACATCTTCCAAAGTTCACGAGCAATATCGTGAGAATGCTACCCACAAAGCTGTGAGAATGCTACCTCAGAGAGGCTAGTGATAGAGTGTTCATTCCTGGGGATAGAGTCAGCCTGCAGGGGAAGGAGGACAGCCCCCTTTTCCTTGTGATCTTTGCAGGCTCGGGATGAGCGGCCTGCGTAAGAGCAGGCCAGTGACCACATTGGCACAGGTGGCCCGCATTTAGGAGAGGATCGTGTTCCAGAAGTTCACATGCAATTCATGGCCGTGAACCTCGGGCAACATTCTCCTCTCTTTCTCATCCAATTTCAGTGTTCTCAACAGGAGTCTCTAAGACCTCTTCCCTTCAACATTTTTGAAGAAGCCACATTTCTTTCTTCTTTGTATTACCCAGTTGGTAAAATGTCTTCTGGACAGATTTTCTTAATTGTTTCATCACACCATTCTTGAAAACTTTGTTGTTTCCCCCCTCTCCTGCGCTATACCTCTGAATTCTAGATGCTAGAAGGAAAGAAAAATGAGTACTGAATAGATGTTTTTCAGTAAATAGCTGAAATCCCCTTAAACAAGGATACTTATATTTTTCAAAAGCACATTTAACTTAATTGATGAAATTTTAAATGAGGGAAAAAAATGACAATGTCATGACATTGTGGTTTGAGTCCCACTTAAGGTAGTTGACAGCTTCCCCGTACTGTGATCAGAACTCAGAGGGTTTCTGAGTGTACTGGGTTCTAACGTCTTCCAAGACTGCTCATGTGTCTTGTCGTTTGAGAGGAGTAGCTGTTAGACATAGGGTGATAAACAGAAATGATTTGTTTTAATTTTTCATGACTATTTCAGACTTGTGTTGGATATTAGGGGCTCTTTCTATTTGCTGCATTGTCTAATAATAAGCTATAACTGTAGATCTGAATCTCTAAATTTTATTTAATGATGAGTCATCATTATTCTGTTGAATTATCCATTTTTGACACAGCACATTTTATAATTACAAAAAGGCACATACACATAACAAAGGAAATTAAAGGAAATTATGTCATCAGCTACTATAATCCCTACGCATTCTCCTCATCCTCTTTTCTTTCTTTCTGGGTATATATATTTACATGTCAATGTGTTGTGATTATGGTTTTTTGAGGGTAATTTTGAATGTTATATAAGTTGAACATTTTCCCTTTATGCTATTAAATGTATTTTATAGCAGTTTTTAATGATAGCGTTGACTATAAATCTACATCTGTATCAATACAAACACACTATAATTTATTTAACGAGGCCATTAATGTTGGACCGGGTTACACTGTTTTCAATAATGTAAGTAAGGTGGCATTGACTCTCACAACCTCACACCAACAATGTTTGCATATATCCTCTTATTTCCTTAAATTTAATTTCTAGAAGTAGAATTTGGGGATTTAGGAAGATGGCCATTTTAAACATTTCTTATACCTAATGTCTGTTTCTCCTTTAGAAAAACTTGTACCTGTTTATAATCTAACCAGCAGTATTTGAATGATTTCCCCCAAATTCTGTGCCTGGTTGGGCTAGCAAATGTAAAGTAAGATGTTATCAAAAAATTAACTTAGAAATTAAACTAATTGCTTCTTGAGTTGAAAATGTATTTCCTTTTTACATCCCCTAATTGCTTCTTGAGTTGAAAATGTATTTCCTTTCTACATCCCCACTATTTTTGTACGTAGATTAGCTCTGTTGGAGTAAAGTTCATATATCAAGTCCTTGAAAGGTCTATCAGGAGCAAAGGCAAAATAAACAAAAGCCTTTCCAATACTTATCTTTTGGAATTAAAAATAAAAAAAGAACTTTGTTCATTTTTCCATTTTAAGACTCGCTGAAAATTATATTTTTCTCCCACAAAATAAGGAAAAATTGATCTCAGTAGTATCCAGACTCCAAAAACAAATACCAGAACTACGACTCCCAAATATTATTTTCAATTGAGCAACCCATGGATCTCAGTTTTCTCTGGCCTTCATTTAAGGAATAAATCCCTTTCTTACTAAGTGAACTATTATGTTATTGAAGTTCAGTAGCACTTTACATTTTTTTAAGTGCACCAAATTTAATAAAATACGTTGTGCTTTCTTTTCAGCCTGAGTTAAAAAAAAAATCACATTGCTAAATAATCCTATTGAGCATGTCTTGTCTAAACAATCAATAACACACTGTATTTAGATGAATTAACCTGAAATAATTAAAGTAAATGGAAATGTCTATAGATGCCTAAGTTCAGCAGAGTTAAAATATCACAGAAATCAGATCACAACCATCCTTTTATTAGCTCTTATCTGAGACCTCCTAATTATGCTTTCTGTTTAGATTACACTAGACTGCAACTCAGATTAATTTCCATATATATGTGTGTGTGTGTGTGTGAGTGTGTGTGTGTGTGTGTGTGTATAAATTTTAATGTTAACAAATGCCAACAGTGGATTTTTGAGGTTTGAGTTAAAACATTAAGCTACATTATTTTGAGGTGGTCTAGCACCTCAGTCTACTAAAAACAAATGAAATAAGTGACTGCCATCGGAGTGGAAACTGAACACTGACTTTCCTCTATTTGTTTCCCCAAAGTTACTTTGCACATACTGGTGTCAGCAGTGCAGTTTTATGTAAAATAGGACTGAGTGTCAGAATGCTGATTGGCTTCAGGCTTGGTTCCACCTACCCTGCTCCTGGCTTTTGTGTCCTGCAAAGTCTCAGCAAAATCTTGACGTGTGTGCAGAAGCTCCAAGTGCCGGCTCAGCCACTGGTGTGGGGCATGAGGGTCAGTTAGCCCCTGTAGGGATTAAAAATAAACAATTGGATGCCTGTTAGCAATGATTAACTTTAAAAATATTAGGATTCTGGGTGGACCTCTTTCCTTTCTCAGAGAATGCTCTAGGCAGGAGGCCTTCCCTGGAATGATGGTTTCCAGTGAGGGAGACATTTCTGAATTGAAAGTAGCGGCCGCAGGACCTGTGCTTTGGATTTGGGAATGAGGATTATTCTGCCATGCAAACTTCCCTTCTTCATAGAGGGGTTTTCAGAAATTTGCCTGCTCTGTTCAGCTGCTGTCTGAACTCTTGCTCTACTTACTTCTTTCAGTTAAAAATTGTGTACAGATCATTTCTGTGAGTAGCTTTGAGGACAAATTTAATTGAAGCGTGGCATAGAAGATGCTGCTTTTAATGTCTAACCCATGTAAATTCTGCTGTCAGTGTTTTCCTTTCTACTTTTATACCGTGAACACTTTCATTCTTAAATTTGTTCACATGTAGCTTGTTATATATAAGCTTATGAAAACAACAGGCAGCAATACTTTGACCTGTAGGTCTTTACTTCTAAGTCCTCACCCATGTAAAACAATGACATCAAAACCAGTTGTGTTTTGCTACTGTCTGCTTGGCTATTTGAAGAGGGGGTACTCGAGTTTGTGTTTAATTTTTAGAAGTGGGCATTGGTCTGAAATATGAAAGATGGCAATTGTCTTTTAGGCAGGAAATCCAGATGTGTCATACCTTATCAGCTGTTTGCTGTAGCACTGAATTATTCTCTTGTTAGCAGCTCTGAGGATAGAATCTCCAGCCTCCCCAAGCCTTTCCCATGGAGCGCCTTAGGAAATGTTAACAGAACTCAGAGGGGAGAAATTCCATCGGGGTGGAATCTGCTCTCTGTGTAGATATGCACATGATGTCCACTCAACAGATGTTAATAAATACCTCTTTCTATTGTTGAGACAAAATGGGGTTGATTGGGCTTTGAATAGTAATGGCTATTGAGAGGACTTTGTACCTAAGAAGGGTGTGTTTGAAGGAAAGGAGGAATCTGGATATTGAGCACAGTAACAGGGTTGTTAAATATCAAATTGTGTCCTGCTTGTAAGACTGTTTCGTGCCTTGATATTGTAGGTTCCTTGCGTGCCTTCCCGTCATCTTCCTTCTGGGCAGACCTTGTATCTCACTGCTGAGGACACAGAAAGGTTTCAATAGATCCTTGTTGATTGAAACCAAACAGTTGGAGATCTGGGAGGGCAGGGTGGTGGAAAGGGTAGACGGAGGACTGCAGGGAGAGAGAAAAAGAAGCCATCAAGGCAAAGAGAAATTAAATATAGAAACTGTCAGGGAAGCCAGAAAAGACTAAGGTTGGAGAGCAACTAACAATTTATGTTCTCCTGAGAAAAGAAAAGAGCTGGACAGAAGAGAATTTTTAATCTGAGCCAATTAACCAAATTATCAGACTTCTAAAATATCCCTCTATTTAGAGTTGTAATTTTGAGACTTAAAAAAAAAATACAGCAGGCACTCCGACTTGTCCCATGAATCTATTTTGATTTCTATTTGTACAATAATAGCAATTTGAGGGAAAAATTCAGTATGCTATAGTTTATGAATCATTTCAATGTTTTGACTTCTAACTAACCCCCTCTGTGATGGTGTAGGGAAAAAAGCACAGTTAAAACTATCTCTGGAGTCAGTGAATATGCTGATTTGATTAAGGGAAAGTGGAATTAGAAGATAAAAAGACAAACAAGAAAATCTCAGCAATACAATTTAAGCAGGTTAAAATATCAAAAACCTTAATACAAAGTGTCCTCATGTAAAGAACTTCTTTAAAAGGTGTGAATAGGTTTTAAATATTTAGAATGGATGTCTCACATTCAATGAACACAATTAAAAGTCTCAGAGAATATCTTGACACAGAGACAGGGATCACCTGATAATAATTAATAAATACCAAGTCTTGGTCAAGTGACCAATATTATTTCACAGTTGACTGTGTTGAGGATAGATTCAAGGACCTTTGCCCTGAATTTTAATAATATACTGTAGTTTTACATTAAATCAGAAAATAATTGGGATGAAAATTGGTGTTTCTTTGTGGGAGTTCACAGTCGTGCCACAAAGAGCAGGTATAAAAGCCTTCCTGAAGTTGTATTTTCCGTTCCTTCTCAATTTCAAAAATTAAAAGCACAGTAGTTTTCCATTATTTGTAAGAAGGGAAGTGTGCTGGTAAAATATATTCAGCTGTCTTAATATGGCAAGGCTTTTGACCATCTTTTTATGTCTAGTAATGACAAGCTGTCAATTTCATCACATTATTCAGAATTTGCTAACAACTTGTTGCAGACTAGCAGAATAGACAGATTTCTCATATAGAATTTGAAAGAACCAAACAGCCATGTGTTTTGTTTTTCTTATTCTTCATTCTTTCACTTTAATACTGGAGCAGTGCTTGGTTTCAAACTATGTTCGAGCGAGTCACTATATTTTTCATTATTAAGAGTTGGACAACAAGGTACATATTAAATGAACCTTGATAGGAGTTTAAATTGACAGTACTTTAAAAATTATGTTTAGATACCTGGAAATAATATTTTTTTCGTAGACTTCACTATCAAGTATAAAGAACGAGGCTCATTTTAAAAGTATATTTGGCTTTGCATTTTATAGAAATATATTCAGAAATATATAGTCATGTCATGTGCCCTTCTGGACCTCGGAAGGGTTAAGACAGACCTCAGCTATGTTTTGGGAAGGGTTTCTCGGCTCCATTTAGAACCTTGGGTTGTTATGGACTCAGTATCTAGTGTCATCACAAAACAGTTCTACCTGCATTAGCCCTCATTGTCTCAGGGTTGAAGCTGAAAGAAAAAAAAAAAAAGAAAAGACTCAAGAAATGAATATTTCCGCGAATAGTACGCCTGTTTTTTACCCTGACTCCTTGGATATTCTTGATCTCAAATGCAAACTGCACAGTCCAGGGCCCTGAGGTTGGAATTCAGTGTTTATTCAAAAAGGCACCCTAAAGCAGTCAGAGAGGAAATGCATGAACAGAAGGGAGCCGGGAAAGGAAGCTGGTCTGGGCACAGCAGCAACCACTGTATTTACTAACACTTGTTTTCTGCGAGCCTATGAGAAAAATGGAAATACTTCGAAGGAACCTGAAAGGATGGTATTTTTTTGTTACTCCTTCTCCTTATATGGAGCAAAACAAACTGCAGTAACATTTCAGGAGCTGGTATTCCCTACTGCCAGGGGAGGCTGACTTCTGGGTGGAGGAGTTTGTTTATACCTTAACAAACACAGGCTGTTTTGTTGATGAAACAAGCAAAAAAAAAAAAAAAAAAACCCCAACTCCCCGCCTTCAAAACTCCCCCCCCCCCACTCCTTGGAAAATGTGTCATAAAAATGCATCATGTGATAAGCTCCTGCTTAGTCCCAAAACCAGCCTGAGTCCACTTGGAGATCTGTGAATTCCAGTCCCCGGGGGAAGTACACATTTTAGCTAAGAATTTAGTGACTCGGTCACTAACAGGGAGCTTTGCCACTTGCTTGTTTGGGAAGGAAAATAAATTAAAAAAAGCTTGCAGGGGATTTGAGTTATGCGGTGGCGGGTCTCCGTTTAGAGTCCTGGCATTCAAAGCTGACTTTAGTCTCAGCGTGATGCCGAAAGCCTCCCAAAGTCCAAGTGTTTCTTTTTCCTTTGCGTGTTTTTTTTTTTTTTTTAAGCGTTACTTCACTGAGGCAGAGGGCTGCCTCGGAGTGACGTCAGGAGTGGAGAGCGAGCTGCACAGGAGAAAGGCTGGGTGAGTGACAGCCCAGCCTACTTTTTAATAGCTTTGTCATGTGACGGGACTGTAGTAAGACAGGTGCCTTCAGTTCACTCTCAGTAAGGGGCTGGTTGCCTGCATGAGTGTGTGCTCCGTGTCACTGTGGACTGGAGTTAAACAAGCTTGACTGGCGTCATTCAGGAGCTGGATGGCGTGGGACATGTGCAACCAGGATTCTGTCTGGAGTGACATCGAGGTGAGCTGGGGCTGGGCTCTAGGCACTGCAGCCAGCACTGAGGCCACCCTGGCCATGCAATCGTTCCTGTAGGGGGGGAAGGGCTTGGGCGAGCTGTGGAGGCAGAAAAGTAGCCCGGGCAGGAGCTGGTGGAAGGGAATCTCAATCTTATCTTAACTCCAATAAGTTTGCTATTTTAAGGCGGCTCCGAGATGCCTTGAGCAAATCAAAGCGTAGCTGCTGTCATCAGTATCTGTTGCAGTTGGGAACGCTTTCCATGTGCCTTTGGCTCTGTTTCTACTCATATGCAATATTTATGCTCCAAGATATTGATATGAATCAGAAGCTGAAGTCTTTCCAGTGGTGTTTAGTGGCCTGGTTGGAAAAATGCCATTTCTATTTATACTGAGATGAAGATAAAAATATGAAAATGAATGTGCTCAAATATAGTCAGGTTTGTCTCTAGTCTGGATCTCCCCCCCCACCCCCCTCTGTGTTCATCAGACACAGAGAACTCCCCAAATCCTAAATAATCCTGCTAGGCTATTTTAGATTGCTTCCCCCCTCAACCCCCCCAGAACACAAAACAACAAGGCCGGTTCCTTTAAAACTCCTGTATGTCGTTGAAAGATTCGGTCAGCAAATACCCAAAAATCTGCCTGACAGTGCAAGGTTTTCCATTAGCACTGTGGCCAGGACGCCAATGGTTAAATCTCTCCGTACCACGGAGAGCTGCTTGGAGCAGGGAGAGAATAGAGTTTATGCAGGACCGTGTGTGAAGCTGCTTGTGTAAAAATAGACGGCAATACATCAATTCCACAGTCTGCTGGCTACAATTCATACCGGGGGGGGAAAGCAAGCCGTTTCCTCGTAATCTCTGGAGTTTAGAGTGACTGACTGGGGGACAGGGGATCTCGGCGCGTCGGCATTCAGCCCCATGGAATGTTCTCGGAAAGTTTGGGGCAACTTGGGAAACGAGCAAAACTTTCTGTGGACTCTGGTGAGATGAACTCAAATTGAATTGCACGGAGAAGCTGAGCTGCTAACAGTGAGGCTGGCAGAGGAGCTGCAGTGCTTCCTCCCTGTGGCTGGGGGCACGCAGGGTAAGGGGGAGGAACCAGGGCCACACGTGATTTGATTAAATAAGATGTCCATGTGGTGCAGCGATCACATCTAAAGGAAAAATAATTTGGCCGAGGCCCCCTGTGAATGCATTTTTCCTCTCTAGCCAGGCATGGCCTGGGCTCTTAACTCTTTGCTGGGTGTGCAAATGTTGCTTCCGTGGTGCTTTGCCCTCTCTGGCCGTGGCAGGTTGTATTTGCAGATTATAACTGTTTTTATCTTGTTGTGATTGTTCGTTAAGGTGGACTAGATAGGGGTCATTCATATATCTTGAAGCAACGATGAGTCAGGATTATAAGTGACTTCAAAGTCCTAATTTTCTTTGAGCAGCTGGGGTGTCCTGTGGGTGGTTGTCTGCCTGGCACCCTGAGCCTCGGTGCCCGTAGTTTCAGTTTTCCGTCATGTATTTATTATTCCTGATGCTGCGAGGAGTTGACTGACTCATATGGAAATGGGGCAAATTTGGAAACAATCTTTGGAATTCCTGCAGTCATTTTCAAGTCAGCATCAGGACCATGTAGAACAGTAGCCTTTTTTTTTTCTTTCTGTTTTATCTTAAGGAGGTGACATCCGCCTCTCACTGTCCAGTTGTAGACTCGGTTGTCGGTGGGCTGAAACAGGTTAGGGACTTCTCTGGTGTGCTGACTGTGGCTGTTAGAACCCTGCCTTCCTGGTCACGGCTTGCGAATCACCTCCGTCAGTCTAAAATAGGACGAGCAGCAGGTAGCGTAGGGAGCGGCTGCTTTTTTGAATCATTAATGTTTGCCGTCATCCTAAGAGGTATTATGCCTTTTCGCACATAAGGGCTGCACAGCAGATCAGCTAATACAGGCCTGCATCACACGCGCTTTTCAGGGTCCTCCGTGTTACAGCGCAGTTTAATGAAGGCGATATGCAATAAGGTTGAGGAGAGTGATAGAGACAATTCACATGATATACACTGCACTAAGTTGTCACTCTTTATTGTCTCCGCTCCTCACCCCCTTCCTCCTGTCTTCACTAAGTTTTTTAAGAAGTAAGATTCCTTTTACATTAATATAATTAATGTGGTCAAGTCCACTCTTTCTTCTCTCTCTCTCTTTAAAATTTACCATCAATGGCACAAAAACCTCCAAAAGGTTAATGGAGAATTATACTTAATTATAATGATTCATTATCATCAGTGCAGTTAAGCTAATTTATTGTCTGCTCCTTAACTAAGAGAAAAGTCTGTTGGGGTGAAATAACGTACAATAATTAGCCTTTTGTGTTTAGTGACTGCTTTATCCTCTTAAATCTTATTATAAAATGAAGGCTATGCTTGTGAAATAGCTGTCATGGTTGCAGAGAGGCAGTAGAATATGCCTCTGTGATTGCAGTAAAGCACACCTGTTACAGATATATAGGGAAGCAGTAAATATCAGAATGTCAGATGAGGACAGTTACAGGACTCTGACTGTTAAGTCTGGCATCATCCAAAGGCCAAATATAAGTTAATAACAGGAACCTTTGCTACTACTAATGTGTTTTAGATGATCAGGATAATGCCTAGTTCAGAAGCCCCGATTTTATTAGCAGTCAACATTGGCAAGAGCGCAGGCGCATTTTTCAACCATAACATAAAAGCGAAAACAAGAAAGAGAGAGGGAGGAAAGGAAAGAGAGGGAGGAAAGGAAAGAAGAGGTGAATCACAGCAGAGTGAAATACATAAAATGGATCTGGCCTTGCCAGTGGTTTCCAAAAGTTGTTTAAAAATACCTATTTCTGAGCCACTAAAGGGTTTGACAAAGCCATACCTAGAGAGGGCAGGAGGGAGGTAGATGAAGTTGTTCAAAGTCTGTAGATCGCTCCACTTGCCAAACACAGATTTTAAGTCGTGGTCTCCACAACAGGAACTTCAGCCGGGTGCAGAGTCCCTGAATTTCCTAATAGATTTATAGTTTTTGTTGTTGGATTTTTTTATTTTTAGCTAAGTAATTCTCTTCAACCCCCACGAAATCTGAGTGCCTTTGCACCACTTAGAAAGCCCTCCCCTGTCTCTGAATTGGCGGTGTGGTGGAAGAGTTAAGGCTGTGTATTTGTACTTGGGGAAGAAGCAGTGTGGGCAGATCTGGAGTCTGGGAAGAGTTACACCCATAACAAAACATGGACATTATCCCAGAACAAACTCTTCTCTTCAGCCCAGCCTCCGCTTACTTATAAACCTAGTCCAGTCTACAGATCTGTAACTTTAGGCTAACTCAGGCCATAAACAAGGAAAGACCAGTGAAATGATAAGGAAGGCATTTAGATATGGAGGTTTGCCTTTTCTTTGCATGATCTTTGTGTCTGCAACTTGGGGTCCCAATGGGACCTGGAGGGGGTGGGCTCTACGGAAGAATCACACTGATTTTCAGACTCCTCCAGCCTTCCCATACCAACTGCTGACTCTCTTGCCCGGCACCTACTTCCCTGCATGGGGTTTCTGAACACGCTACTGCGGATGAACCCTGCCATGCACCTGCCAGGGATGACGGCCGCTGGAGAAAAACATCTGCATAAAACTTATTTTACTCAAGTTGAAATGCCAAGCAGAAATGCCAGCTTCGTGCTGCCAGGATGTGGACAAGTGGCCAGCCTCTGCCCTGACCTTGGAAGGCAGACCCTGCGGGTGTCTCCTCAGAGCGTGTCCTGCTGGTTTAGACACCTTGGTGGCAGGTGGACAAAGTCCCGACATCTCTGGCATGCCTGCCCTTCCCCCACCCAAGCACCCAAAAGAGTCCCTCTCTGCAGGAGTTTTCACACTGTGCAATGGGGACAGTCCTTCCAAAGGCACATTACCTCTCTGATGAGGGGTCCACTTTCCTCAGTAGGCATGGTGTGGGACAATTGAAAGATCATCTGCTCCATGCAATGAGATAAAAGAGCATGCCCAGGCACAGGAGATTATTTGAAACATTTAATATAATAAATTGCTTTAAAACTCCAAAGAAAAAATAATGGTTTTGGGTTCACTTAGGGCTTATTTTAGGGATACATAAATGATGGAAGTAAATTGCTGTGCTGCGTTGTTGTGGTTTTCTTTCCAGATATCAGGAGATCAGAATCTCTCTCACTCTTTCTCTCTCACTCTTACACACACACACACACACACGGACATGCACACACACACGGACACGCACACACAGCTCCTACTGAAAGATACACAGATCATATAGAAAAATGTGGCTTTTGTCCTTCATCTGAAGGAAGCTTTGACCTGCTGTGGATGAAGTCCAGAAAGTCATGAAAAGTGAAGTAAGAGTAAATGATTTAAATAACAATTCAAGAGAACCAATGACAAGTCAAAGGTTTGCATCATTAGTTGCTAAATGAATTGTATGGATTATAATGGTTCAAAGGCGTGTAAATGGAGAAAGTTTTCATAATTGAGGCCCCATGTTCTATTTTTTCATTTAACAATTGTTTCATTTTGTCTTTATTCTATATGATGACCATTCCAAGGTAAAATTAGACAGCATCCTTCCTTCAAAAGGATTATATTCTTAAGGATAAAGTGAACATTTACATTTGATTAACCGGAGAATTATTTCAACCTTTGTTCTAACTGTCCTAGTGGTAAACACAAATCCTGTTGACTACTAACTGGAAGAATCAGAGAAAGCTCCAGAAAGTGTGGCATGTACCACAGATTTAGAAGTCAAATTTTAGGCAGAATGGATCCTACAGAGTATCCTTGGAGGAGCAAATGACAAAAAAAATTTAAGATTTTTTTCCCTGATGACTAAAGCCCTAGAAACCAGCCATGCTGTTGTCGTTGCATTCACTAGGTTTAATTCCCATCACATGCTATTGCAGTTTAATCAATTCCTGCAGTTAATGAAAGCTTTCCTTGCCTCCTGCAGTGTGCTGCTCTGGTTGGTGAAGACCAGCCTCTTTGCCCAGATCTTCCTGAACTTGACCTTTCTGAACTAGACGTGAACGACTTGGATACAGACAGCTTTCTGGGCGGACTGAAGTGGTGCAGTGACCAGTCAGAAATCATATCCAATCAGTACAGCAATGAGCCTTCAAACATATTTGAGGTAAGGACATTTCTTGGTGAAAATGAATTTCTCATGGACCCTGGCATGGGCCAGACTACCATATTGCTTGGGCTGAAAGTTTAGTTGGGTCTCACTTTGGTGTCCTCAGAAGACGTTTTCTCACAGGTTTGGACCACCTTATTTTGTGGGAAAACAATGTTTGGAAAACAAATGGATTTTTTTTTTTTTTTTGAGAACTAAGGGACTAAGAACCCACAGCAGAGTGCATTAAACTGTGTTGAAATACTAAAGATTGTGCAAGAGTGACAACGAAGAACAAAAGTCTAAACCTGTTTATTCCTGACAGAAAGTGATGTCTAATTTAAATGATTGTAAAATATAAATGTGTGCCTTTCTTTTAAACCTAGGGCTTAGATGTTCCCCTTTCCTTATTTTATAAGGTAGCTGAGAATTTTTTTTAATTATTATTTTTGATCCTAACCTGATTTCACATTATGAAAACTTCTAAACTCAACTACTCTAATATTTACTTAGAAATTAGTCAAAATCAATCCACCTTTCAGTACTGAGAATTATTTCCTGGACTTTTGACTCCTATTAAAAGCCTACCCTATAATAAAGAATGTTAATCTACTCCTATTAAAGTTTTACTTTGAGAAAAGTAGTTCGCACAAGATCAGTACTGAGTTACTTGAAAATAGTTTTTTTTATAGGAGCAGACATTAAGTGAGGACTCTGGAAAGTGAATTTTGTCAAATCAACTAGTTTTCAGTATCACAACCGCCAACACCTCCATCATCAGCTAACATTTTGTAAACACTGTGTGCCAGGCTCTACCTGCCAAGACATTTCTTTTAATTCAGTGTGATTTGGTTCAACTCTCCAATCATTAAGAAAACTGATTTTATAATATTGAGTTGTTCTAGCACCAGCACACAAAAACGATGGATTTAATATATATGGAGTCATTTAAAAAAAATGACAGTATTGGCTCAGTTTTACCAGTACCCAGCACACAGAAGGTGTTGAATAAACATGTTTGTTGGATCATGAGTGAAGACGGTGATAGTGAGGTGAATAATAAGAACAGCAACCAGAACAACACCATGAAAACAGTTTGGATCTCTGGTGCTGTGTGTGGACCATCTCACTCATCCCTCAAAACAACCTATCGCTGAGGCACCATGGTCATCACTCCCATTTTACGTACATGGGTGCTGTGTCTCAGAGAGGTCAAGTGATTTTCACAAAATCACACAGCCGACAGATAAAGACTTGGGATTTGAACTCAAAGTGTATCTGTCTTCAAAGTGTATATCATTGATAAAAATAGAGTAACAGTGAATTTGGGTGACAGCCATCCTTTACAGAGACACATCAAGCTGCTTCTTTGCTCAATATATTTAAAAATAGAACAGAATCTTTCCTTTCAGTGTTGGTTGACTTGGAAGCAGGGAGAGCTGGTGAACCGAGGTGTCTGAACTGCCGACGGCTAAGATTTTATACTCCATCTGGAGCTTTAAGTGGGTCTTCAAGAATGCTGAAGGTGGTGCAGTTTGTAGTGGGTAGAAAGAGTCAGGTGGAGGTAGCACTGAGGGTTTGTGGTTAGTTACACTTTCCCAGGCTTCTCAGTCGGGTCTTAGAAAGTTCATGTGAGGACTTGGCTGGTTAGAACTGGTAAATTGAACATTCCTCATTCCGTACACTTGTCAGGTTACAGGCCCATTTTAAGTCATGCTGCATTAAATAAACAGTACTTAAAAAAAATGTTCATGGTCTTATAGACCTTATCTAAGAATCGGCTATTGCATATTGGGTAAATGCCATGTGCTTTGTAGATGATGGTTAGGGAGTAACTAAAGGGGGGGGTCATGTTGTTTGTGCCTTGTTGCTGGATGAGTTTCAAAAACGACCCCTTTGCCCATGACCTTCTGTATCTAGTGTCGGTCTGATACCTGTGAAAGGCACTTCACACCTTCAGGAGACTTGACTCAGCAACTAGTTATCTGGGATGTTTAATCTACACCAAGACACCCCTTTTGTTCCCTGGATAACTTTCTACCACTGATAGAATTGTTTTCAATGTTCTAAAACACAAGGATCATTCAATTTAATCTCTCATTAGGTCATTTTAAACCAGTGATTCTCAACTGAAGGCAATTTTGTCCCCCCAGGGACATTTAGCAATGTCTGGAGGTAGGTTTGATTGGACTGGAGACAGGAGTTTGCTACTGGCATCTAGTGGGTAGACATGGAGGGGGGCTGCTAAATCTCCTCTAATGGACAGGGCAGCGCCCACATTTGGCTCCAAGTGACAGGAGTGTTGAGGCTGAGACGCCCTGTTTAAAAAAGCAAAATGTGACTGTCACCCTTTTAGAAAATGCTAAAACTGAATTGGTCAGATTTCTGAGAGAAAATATTGTTAAGAGATAAGATATGAAGACTCAGAAGCTCTATAAAATTATTGGAATATCCAGGGCCTTCTAAATGATAAGTTAGGAATTCTCTTAGTGACAGACAGCAAAAGTGACTGTGCAGATAAGTCCCCATAACAGTTTTCCCTGATGTCACAAAACCTATTCTTCTGTGTCTATGCAAAGGGTAAGGTCATATGTGGCAACGCTGTTTCACACAGCTACAGTTCCCTCCGTATTTGCATGTAGACAGGAGGCCTCTACCCTTTGCCCGCTGGCATTAAACTCCTCTTTTCTATAACGGGAAAAGAAAAGTGGAGACTAAAGTTGTGACTTTCCTTGCAAAGAGGGTCCTCAGACAATGAAGTAAGCAGCCTGATGTCATTCCCAGGGCCTGCGCCCTTAAACCCTCACTGGGCACTGGGACTTTCACCAGACTCACTTGCTCACTTCTCAAAGCCCTACCTCATCACATCTGAAAAGGCCTTGCACCTGAGCAAGCCAAATAGTTACGGTCTCTGCCACCGCTGACCTGCCAATAACAAATGTTATCTACCTCAGATTCCCAGAATAAAATCAGGCACCTAGGAATTCAACACTTTTCCCTGATGCCAGGATCTCGTTGATGAGAACTAGGGGAAATGGTCACAGCAATCCCAAATGCTGATCAAATAAAAAGAAAGTGAAATCATACCTCGAACTTTCTGTGGCCAGAAGCCAGACTTATTCCTCTGGCTTCTTCATACCTTTGAATCTAAGTTTAAATTTTCATTAACTTTAAAAGGGGGGGGGAATAAAGAGTGAAACAGAATGTCACAATTTGGGAAAGAGTGGATTTCGGAGCCGAGGCGAGATGTGCCAACATGCCATGGGCCATGGGACATGCCGGTTGAGTAACTAGTCATACAAACGTGATGCCGGCTTGCACAACCTGGGCCTGGAGGTGTACATGCAGGTGCCTAGCTGTCATTCAGAATCCACTTAGGAAAACAGAACGCGCAGCCCATAGGTGCAGCCTCCAGGGAGTCTGACCCATGTGTCAGGAAAACAGGATGCTGTCCCGGGCTGGCCAGTAGCAAGATTTATGTTTCAGAATATTGCAACACAACTTCCTTCCCTCTCTTGCCTTTGTGCATTGTTTGAAGGAGGAGAATAAAGAAGTACTTTTACAGCATGGCACTGTGTAAGGATGGGTGGCATGGGGTGAGTTGAAAGAGCACGCTGGCTCTGGGGGGTACCTGCAGGCCTCCTTGTCCTGGCTTTATTCTAACAGCCACTTTAATGCATCCGTGGAAGAACTCAAGGGCAGCTTCAGAATGCAGCACCTTGGGGTTCTGTAGAACATGACGCGTGAAAATGTAGTTGTCTTCGGGTGATTCCATGTTAAAGTTCTGTCTACGCTGGTCAGGAGCGAAGGGCTCACAGCTGTCGCCAGCATCCTTATTGGGCAATTCTGGGAGCACTCAGTGAACTCTGCAGCTGTTCGGTCCCCGTCTGTAAGATGTCCTGCTTCTAGAACCCCGAGGGGATGATGAGTGGAAGTATTCAGAGTACCTGATCCTCCTGGAGAGAATAGAGCTGATTTTACATTTCTTTTAGTCATACCTAGTCAAATTCTTTGTAAGATGGGCATATATCTTATACTTATTAAAAAGTTAACACACACAAATTTTGGCTGTTCAGTGCTGTGAGCATTTAAGTACCAGCAACCTACTTGTACTGTGTTCTTAAACAGTAGAAAGTATCTATCTAGTAAGTGTTTGCAGCATAGTCGATGAGCTGATCATCATGTTTTTTACACATGGTCTGAACTAGGCTAGGTCACCTGCAGATCTCATATAATATAAACACTTTCTGCTTTCTAAAGAATTTTATATGTAGCTGGGGAGGCCGGATGAAGAATGTGAAATAATTGGCAAGGGATGTGAGATTGTGTGTGTGTGTGTGTATTCATATATGTTAGCAATTACAAAACAAAGCAAGCCCTTCCTTCCATGTATGATGCACAGGTATATTTAGGCATATGTTAGATGTATGTTATAAGTTACATTGAGTTGTCGGAAAAGTCATTATGCATTTTGTGCTAGAAAAATGTAGGGGAAAAAGGTCATGATTTCTCCAACAACCCAATATATATATACAATTGGCAAATATTGCAAGACTGTGTCCATATGCATGTACCTAGATGTGTGTGCATTCTAAGAAAGGAGAAAATTAAGTTATCAAGAGTTTTAAGAGAACCAGAGGGAAGTATTTTAATAATGAGGTACAGAGATGAGAAGTGTGATTTTCCAAAGAAAAATGTATTACTAGTGCAAAAACTATTGGCAAAAACAAAACAAAACAGGGGATGTAAATTTGAATCAAGGTTTAGATTTGACATATAGGAATTAGGGTGACATAGGAGAGTTTTAGTGAGCAATGAGGAGGTGGTAGAAGACTGATCATTCTGGGCCCTCCCTGGTGGCACAACTGGTTAAAGCACAGCACTATTAAGCTATCTGCAGCCACTACAGCCCCAGTTCGAGCCCGTGCTAGGGAACTGACCCACATGGTGCAACAGACCTCTCTTGACTTCCCTCGTCTGTTCCCCTCAGCAGTAGCTCTACTTGTCCTGATCCCCACTCTGTCTCTGGTGAATCCTCTCACTCTGCACACTGCTGGCCTGTACTCCAGTTCTTGTATGTATAAATAAATTTTAAATCTTAAAAAAAAAAAAATACTGATCATCCTGAGAGTTTTAAGAGCTTGGACAGCAGAAAGTAGGAGTGACCCCAAAGCAGGTCTTGTTGTGCCCCAATCCTGTGGCTGGCAGGTGCAGGAATGTATGTCAGCAGAAGGGGTATCAAAGAGGGAGCAAAGGCTTGAAGTACCTGGTAGGAAAATTCCATCGGTCTTGAGGAATAGGACTTAGGTTAGAGAGGGAGGTGGCAAGGTATACTAACTCGAAAATATTCCAAAGAGAATCAGGACTTCATGGATGTCTTTCCTGGTTAAGTTTCTGCTCACCTTGGGTAGAAAGTACGGAAGTACTGTCAAAAACTTGTGAGTCATTCTCAGAGAGGCTCTCCAGCCCCCTGCCGCCTCAGGGCCAGGGCATATTTAACCCGATCCACAAATTTACATGGTGTCTGCTTTTTCTCACTTGTCTCCTTGGAGGAAATTCTGCAGCCTTCCATGGTAATGAATTCCTGCTTCTGACTGTGCCTGTGGTCAGGCAGACTTTTCTATGAATGGCAAACTTCTTGGAATTTGAACAAAACAAACAGAAAAAAACTGGATATGAAAATCACCTCACCTTCATTTAATCATTGGGAGAATACATTCTCCTTTTGTTATGTGGCAAGACTGAATTCACTTACAATAATCACTTTTTAAAGATTTCTGGAATTTCCAATTTGCGATCAATAGATGTTTGTCATTTAAATTCAATTTACAGCCCACAACCAGATTTTTGCCACACTTGGTAATGACACTTAGGGAGAACATAGACTTCGAGTCAGAAAATAATAGCCATTTAAGTGGGGAGATAATTGGCTGTAACATAAGAACATTGAAGAATGTTGAAACTCATGGAGACTTATGGAGTATTTTAAAAATTTATGTTGTACTTATCTTTGCATTTGTAGTCTACCACAAAATTCCAAATTCTGGGTATAAATCAGCTAGATGTTCTTGTTGGAAAGTTGCAAATCAGGAAGCAACCATCTGACCTAGTCTGCGTGCTGTTTTATTTTCAACTTCTACTTGAGCTTATCTTGCAGAGCCTGCATGCTGCTGTGTGTGCGCGCGTGTGTGTATGTGTGTGTGAGTGTTCACTACACACCTCAGTGAAAGACTGATTTGCCTTGATCATATCTGCCTTATCTCAGGAACATCTAGTTTATCACCCTATTTCCTCCCCTCCATAATGCTGACCACTGGAAAAATATGGGTCAGGAGTTCTGACCCACAGGACTGTGTCTATTGGCACTAACCTCTGCTAATAAATAGCAAGTCACAGGATGCTGGCTACTTGACCAGCTTTCACCACCACTAACTTCCTTGGTATCCACTTTTGTGAAATTGCAGTTACAGGAGATGAGGTTGGCTGCTGTTTGTCATGGAAGTCGATCTGGTCCTTAGCCCTGTGCCGTTTGGGAAGTAAGAATCTATATGTTTAATTAGGCACAATGATTGTAGAATGTGCTTTTTTTTGGGTGGAGACCAACTAATTTATGTCAGGTTTGTTGGACATTCCAAGAAGCAGGTGAGCCATTTTATGGGACTCTCTTAGATGTCTACCTCCTCTAGATGTTCTAGGGGTCCCTGACGTAAATGTCATGTTGGATGCTTGAGAAGGGCCAGGAAAGTGGAGACCCACACTCATAAAAAGAGAAGCCTAGAGAATCAGGAAAAGTAGCTTGTAGCCTCTGAGCATAACTTCAATGAGATAAGTTTAGGTCCATGTAATAAAGATTCAGCATGTGGCATTGGGCAAGCTGTTTGGAGACTGACCATGTGCTTGTGCGGGAACTCCATGCCTAGGCAGTGTCTGTGTGTCCCCAGGCCCTGTCGCTATGCATTGCCGTGGCTCACCTCTGAATGAGAGCTCACCTCTGCCTTATCTGAATAAGGCAGATAAAAGGTGAACATTAAAGATGTTTGGGCTCTCCCTGGTGGCCCAGAGGATTACAGCACAGCACTATGAAGCTATCAGCAGCCACTGCAGCATGAGTTCAATCCCTGGCCAGGGTGGTGACCCACATGGTGCAGGAGACCTCTCCTGTCTTGCCCACGGCTCCTCTTAACAGCGTATTTCAGTCAATCTGCCTCTTCTGCTCCCCACTCTGTCTCTGGTGAAACCTTCCACTGCCACTCCCCACAGCTCACACCTCTGGTCTGTGCTGCAGCTCTTGCATGCATAAAAATGTTTTAAAAACTTATGTGTGTGTGTGTGTGTGTGTGTGTGTGTATGGCATTGTTAAGTGGGGAGGAGGGCTCAATTGTCTCCCATTCTTTCCTAACCTAGACTTCACATTTTTAGCAAGATCCCTTTGTTCCTCTAATTAGGTGTCTGTCTTTTTAAAAGTGAAAACTTGTGTGGTGGATTTCATTCAGTGAGTTGCTTGGGATGTAAAACAATTTTGTAAGGACTATTTCTTTTTTTCTTTTTTTTTTTAACTTCTTCCCTAACCTCTCAGAAAACTCTCGAGATTGTGTGCTCTGAGGTGTCGTTTGGAAACCAAGCAGGATGCTCTGCTTCACTGTAGCCTGCCAAAGATGCTGAATTACAAGTAGCTAGAATGAGAACAGGAGAAGGGGGAGAGACCACACAAGGAAAAACTCTGATTCTTGGCAAGAGTAAAATTTTACAAAGATAAATGACTTCTTATCCATTACGCCATTTGTCCCAAATGATGCTAAGAGGTACTTTTGTGCCTTTTCCAGAATGAGAGACTACTTTGCATAGTTTCAGATTCTAAACACTAATATGGTGTAGACCTGCTCATCTCCATTACTACTGCGAGTTATTCATTCAAAGTTCACGGCCGACTGGATGAATGAATTACCAGATCTGGCCTCAAAATGACTCGGTCTGACTTTGCAACATCTATTTCTTTTCCTCCCTCTTGTTGGGAACGGTGTTCTGGTGAGTGTTAATAGGCATTAGAGACTGAGCTCCTTCACTCACTGTTTCTCAGCTGTTGCTGCAGAAGCAGCATCTGTAAGTATGTCCCATTTTTTTCATTCCCTCCCAAACTTCTGGTCTGGGACAGTTGAGGGAGGTATATATTGGTCGGACAGGGAAAGGGAGGAGATTCAGAAATGAAGTCCAGGGGGGCCTGTGCCCTTCCCGGTGCCATGTCAGCATAATTTATCAGAGTCCTGCTTCAGCACGACTGAGTAGAAGGCAAGTTTCTTGGTGTTCCTCTCACAGAATGTATAGCTGGAGCTCTGAACTTTGAAGGAAAGCCTCAGAGCGATTTGCAAAGTGCTGGTGCTTGGTGAATACTATGTTATAGTTAGGAAACGGTCTATTGCTACCGGTTATACTTCATTTTTATTCTTGACACAGACACCTAAATCAGAGAACAGTAACATTTCAGAGATTATGGGAGCAGTTTGGGTATGTTCCAACACTATAATAGGATCAGAATTTTAAGGCCTTTTGTATTATTACCAATAGTCACTTAGTTTCTACTGCAGTGTACTTTGTAGGGAATTACAGCTTTTACTAAAAAGATTAAAATGCTATTATGCAAATGATTGCAGTATGTTATTATGTTTACAAATTAACATCCATGGCTCAACACACAAATTAACTAACTATTCTATCTATGTTATTAGGGATTTAATAAAGTAACTGTTAATAAAAACGGGTAGCTTGGAACACTTAATAGGAAACAATTGTGATTTAGCACAGAACTGGAGCATTGTGTTTCATGCTCTAGGTGATATCAGGGTAGAATAAAGTTGAGCAGGGCATGCAAAAGAACCAAGACTTTGTGAACAGGGGGATCCCCTGTCTCCATTGATGCCCTAGAACGAAATAGCCTCAGGGAACAGCTTACAGTATTCTATCAGTGCCTCTGGGCAAGTGCACACACAAACATACACTCTGTCTTCTATTAATAAACAGCTCATTGAAATGATTATTGCCCTCTATTACATGTTTGATATGTTCCATACACACGGAGAATACTTACATTATTCTAAAATGGGGTTCAGAGCAAATTTTGCTATGGCGAATGGGATTTAGCTGCAGAATATCACCGTGTGATAAAAGAGGAGAAAGCGAAGTTCAGACTAAGATGGCTTTACAAACAGCCTGCAAATTGCTATTCCTGGCTGTTCATAAGAGATCATAAAAGCAAAGAGATAAGAACCGCCAAGGTCCCCAAGAAATGAATGTATGTGATTATGTTAGTATGTGGGTTGAATTTACTATATAGACGGACAACACCTTCACTTTACCCCAGCAGGAAAAGTAGAAAGAGTTGTAGATTTTGGAAAGCAGACTTTGTGAGAACAGGCAAGTTGCAAAGCACTAGAATGAAAATGTTTCAGAAGAGATTCTGGATTCTGATCACTGCATCTTTACTACAACTCTAACCAACAGCTGGGTATTGCCTAGTATTGAACAAATGAGCGCACAAAGGGAAAACAAAAGTATTACTAGAAAATCCCCCAACAATGTAATTCATATTTCCAAAGTCTAGTATTTATGTCTTTAGAGTCAAAACCTCTACAGGAGCAATAGCCCTTTGAGGTAATTAAATGATTAATAAACAAACAATTGGCCTTTAGCTCTCCCCACAGAGGGCAACTGACTTGAACTTCTAGAAGGAATATCTAGGCACACTTAAGAAATGTCTGAGCAGGAAGGCTACCACAAACTTGGTCAAGGCTGCTGCCCTTGCTTACAATACAAGCAATTTATTTTGTTCTGAATAGCACCTCTGTGGTGGGAAACTACTTATGCAAATTTTTGATATCTAGCTTGAGCAAGGCACCCAGTTCCTTCATTTCCTTCCACATTTGGATAAATTGTGTTGTTCTTCACTATTCCAAATTTGTCCTTGTGGAAGTGAACACTTGCAAATTGGTTGAAGCTTGCTAAGAGAAAGAAAGGTGGAGGGGGGGGAGGGGGAGACAAGAGAGAGAAGAGAGGAAAAAAACTGACCAAAAACAGTGGCTGTGACAGCTTCGGATTTGATGCTTGCTGGCCTTGTTCGTTCCCAAGCACCTGATCGAGAAAGTGGTACAATCCTGTTATGCAGGCATTCCAGAATGAGTGCCAGCATTCACCTGCCATGAGCAAGGTTTAAAGTACTCGTTGTAACTTTATGCAGCATAGTGGAAATGTGTGTGTGTGTGTGGCGCGTAGAGACTCTTTTTTTTTTTTTAAGGGGGCATAAAAGTGATTCTTGCCATAGAAGGGTGGTAAAATAATTAGTCCAGGAGACAAATGTCTTGGCCCGTGTTTAAACAGAGCTTTAAGGACACAGTGTTCTAAACAGTCACATATCTAAATACAAACCAGTGTCAGCTGCCATGCAGACCAAAATGTAATCGCCTGCTTTCACATAGGTCACCGTCAATCCATTTTGGTCACAGTCACACTGCACATCTGTTTCTCGAGCTGCAGCTTCTTAAGGTGGCATTTGGACCTCCTAAGAACACAAACAACCAAGCTATAAATTGCCACTGCTGGAGTTATTTTGAATAAGTGTATACTGTTTCATATTTATAATGGTGAGGCTTCGTAATATTCACAGTGAATATATAACACCGATCAGTTCAACAAGCATGAAATTGTATGTTGTCAACTTGTCACATAAATAGAGTCATATTCTGGCTGGCGATAATGTTGAACTAACACTTTTTCCCCCAGAATTGTCGAGAGGGTCACAAAAAAGTGGGGAGGTAGCACTTCTTTTGGGTAGATAAACAGCCAAGGCTATTGTCAAGTTGATAGTACTGTTGATGAGTTCCTTCTCTTCCTTCTCTCCAAAGCATTTGCTTTTCTTGGGTGAATGCTAATTGGCTAATCTGGTGTGTTTCTTCTGTCTTCCTATGGTATCATTTTCGGCCAGTGTGAGGAGGCTTTTTTAGGGTGTGTGTGAGTAGCTTTTTGTGTTCTCCTTAGAGCAATTTTTTGCGAGTTTTTTTTTTCTATTCTTGTCGTGCAAATCAGTGCTAATTGTCATGAAATCCTCTAACTATACTCTGGCAAGCTCTTCCAGGCTGCCTTTGCACCCAGTTAACTCTTCATTCATTACTGGAGCAGCACAGACGCAAAATGACATCAGGATATTTGGTCAAACTTTCCTGAGATAAAGAATTTAGAGAGATACGGAAAAGAATTATTCCGTCCATATTGCAACCTGCTGAATGGAGAAGTGGAAACAAATCTACCTTCTCACCAGTAGTAGCAAGGGAACCGCGGAAGAGAGCACTTTGCCCAGCAGCTGATATTTCTGTCTTAGAAACATGACAAAGCGCTGATACCCAGTACCTTTTCACTTTGGGGAGATTTCTTAGGTCATTTGCTCCCCATCTCCCTTCAATTGGCCTGAGACAGGACGCGCTATAGCCTCTCTGTCTACGTGCAGTCCCATCAACCTAACGATTAAGTGGTTAAATGCTGACTTTAAATACTCAGGGCCTTGTGTTAGATGAAAATATTCAGGGGGCTTCACACATGCTGTCATTTCTTCCTGTCACATTTCATTACTTCCTTCTTTCCTTCCTCCTTCCTTCCTCCCTCCCTCCCTCTTTCATTCCCTCCCTCCTTCCTTCCTTCTTTTCAAAGATTTATTTATTTATACAGAACTGGGGTACAGGTCAGAGGTGCAGGGGCGGTGAGAGAATTCACTAGAGACAGAGTGGGGGGCAGAACAGGCAGACTGATGAAGTACACTGCTGAGGGGAGCAGCGGGCGGGTCAGGAGAGGTCTGTTGTGCACCAGGGAGGACCCTGTCACATTTTCTTACTGTAAAATGACACAGAGGCCAAAGCATGTGGATTCCAACTTCTGCCTATTTTCATGCTTCTGGCTTTCGAAACTTTCTCAGTTCTTCCAGTGACATGATCACCCATTCATCAAAAAGTAATTATTGTCAACTGCTAGCATGCGCAGTTCCTCGTGAATTTCTGGGCACACGTGGGAGGAGAGTGGACATTGTCTGTGGCTGAGTGACGTTCATGGTTAGTGACGGTCTTTACAACAGAGGGAGGGCTTTCCTCCACCTGTCCTGGTCATCACTATGATAAATTCTGCCTTTCTCTGGATCAGTGCACTGATCTCCGGAAATGCCTTCACCTTGGAGTGGAATTTTACTGAAGAGCTCTCTTCCTAGCTACTGGAATCTTCTGTTCTGGAGTTAGGGTCCTAGTAGTGATGGCACTCGTGCTGCACAGCGGGATAGAATGTGTGACACCGGGACAGCTGGCTTCCACAGTGTCCCGCACTTAGTGTACTGCAGAAAAGAACAGTTTGCTCATTGGAATTGCTAAGAGAAGATGAGAGGAAGTCAGCCCAAGGGAGGTGAGCAGGGCAGTCAGCAGAAAGTTGTCTAGAACTTGTGACTAGAATGCTGTGTCTGTGGTGCTGCTTGGGGTGAAAACAGTTTTGTACCATTTTGGGCTTCTGCCCCTCCTTCTCCAAATGACATGTCTGTCCAGCCAGAAGGACTGCCATGCTTCTCACCTCCATGGAAATTCCTGCACGAGTCTCGGAAGCCCTCCCCTCTCTGTTTCATGAGGTAGCCTTCACAGGACCGTCTCAGCTTCCTGCAGCGAGGAGAGTGTGCATTGAGGATGCTACCTATGCCTTTCTGCTTCTCCCTGGACCTCCCAAGTTACCTACCTCTACTAGTCTCCTTCAATGAGAGCCTCTCATGCTCCGGCTTAAATCTCTTCTCCTTGTTCCTTTCTGAGAAGTTTATTTCTGCTTTTGAATGGTGCTTACACAAGGAAAATGGTACCTCTATTATAGGAACGTCCTTGGTTTTTCCATGAGCTCTTGGCCTAAGAACATCAGCTTCCCTGGGAGCCCTCCCATTTGCTCAGATGAGAAGTTGGAGCTTCTATACTGCAGACATTTTCCTGGGTGTCCAGGGATCCTTGCCAACTCAGATTCTGTCCAGAATGTTCTCATGTCAGGATCCGCTGGTGTCTTGCCAGCACCACTAGAGGGGACATCCTCCTTCCCTACCAGCTGCATGTATCAGGCTGGCTGCTTCTTTGAGGCGGTGTGGGCTGGTGGGCAGGTACATCTGCTCCCACCGCAGAGGACCCAGGAGAATGCCTGAGTAAAAGATACTGCTCAGGATAAATGCTTTCTTTTCCCCGCGGGCGCCCAAATCCTGGACTCTGTGTGCAGCAGATTTCAGAATTACGTTAGGTCACGATGCCACCCTCTAGCTTCCTTCATCCTGTCACCCAGTAATCCCAGCAAAGGAACGGAGGTGGTGCCCCTGCCCAAAAGGAATTTGTGTCAATTTCTCCTGGGACAAACCTTGTCTGGACTGTTTTGCAGTATTTGTTGCAAGGGAAAATTTTGACAAAAGCATTCTTCTGTCCATACAGAGGCAAATAATTTCTGCATTCAGATGTGTGTGGAGGTAGCTGGACGTTGCCTGGGCTTGGTAGATAACCAAGTTTGATGATCCACATAGCGTGATCTATGCCCCGTTTAATTTGTCTTTGAATGGCAAATGTGTTTTTTCTCTGAGTCAGCAAAAGGCACGATACCCTTCCACGGGACTGCGTGACCTCCCTGCTGCTTCTGTGGCCGGCCTGGGAGAACAAAATACGGAGGCTACTTTCTTTTCCCTTGAGTTACTGGTCCATTTTTATTTCCACTTACATATTTCACAGTCAAAAGAGAAGATGTGTGTTTCACAGATAGATGCATTTTGACTTCATCATCTTAGTTATTTTTATCATTCATATTAGAAGACCTTGTTTCTCTGGCCATTATTAACTTAGTAGTATTAATTGTCTCAATCCTAACTGAGAAGCACACACTTGTAAAAAAAAAATGTCTCAGAGAAGCCAAGCCAGATTCAGATAAACGTACTCAGATTTCATATTTTGTTCTTGGAAAATCCTTACTAGCTCTCCCTGACCGCTTGCTTCCTTTTGTTTTACTTACTATTTAAACCAACCTAGTTATCTTTTTCCTAAGCACATGGGAGATGAGAAGAAAAGATTTCAGAAGTTAATGGGCTGCTAAAGGCAAGAGGATTATAGTGGGAAGTGAGACCAAACACAGGAGACAGAAAACTATAGAAGGTAGATAAACTTGCGGACTGTCTGGGCCATTGAGTCTGAGGGCAAATAGCCTTGAATTTCTCAGGGGTATTTGTCTTAAGTAGTTCCTTACATTTGTTTTGTTATATCACACAGTGCTGTGGAAGTCAATTCGTATAATTATTAAGAGGAAGAAATATGTAACTGATTTTGGATTTTTCCATTAATTGCTTTCGTAAAAATTTTGGTGCTTAAGTGAGTCGACTTCTAGATTCATCTGCACTAGTGCTTGTGTGGATTAATGCCGGATGACGAGAGATAAATGAGGCATACACACAACACACATACATATTTTTAGATCTAAAGCATTTTTACAGTCTTGATGTCATCCTGGAAGTCTTCCCCATGTAGCAATCTTAGACAAGAGAATGTTCCATGAAATGGGGAATTTACTGTAGATTCTTTCAGATTAATTTCTCCTTTAAAATATGCAGTTGCGAGAAAATAATAATAATAATGAACAGCTGTATACCAGGGACATTTTGTGGGGGTGGAGTGGGGAGTGGGACCAAAAATAGTGGGGGCAGGGAAATGCACTGGACTATGGTGAGGCACATGGGTGATTTGGTGATGGGAAGCCCACAGGGATTACAATTGAGATGGAAAATGCACAAAATGATGTAAAAATAAACTATTATATTAGTAAAAAAAAATGCAGTTGTTAAAAATCCCTCTGATAAAGAGATGTCTGATTATTTCTTCTTGTCAGTGGTAAAACTCTTGGCTGTGGGGCTGTGGTCAAGGTGAATACAACTCAGCAGAATTTTCCTTAAAACATTCATTGCTCATGCTATGAAATTACTTTCTCTCATTTCCTTCTTTACTTTCCATCCATATTCTACCACCCCCCCCCCCCCAGTAAGCCAGCAGCCCAACAATGCACATTTCCCGTTTATATGTCCATTACGGAGCTCATAGAATGTGGTATCAGTCCTATGACTACTTCCTTGTGTTGCCCCATTTTGTTAATCAATCCTTATAAATGCATGGCCAGCCATAGGCTTTATGAAACAGTCACTGAAACTGCTACTTGATTTTGGATAAAATATTTCCAATAATATACAGGTCTGAGTTCTTTACATTGAACTTCTGCCTAGAAACCCAAGGAATGCTTTAACTCTGTCATCTTTATCCAAACTTTCTCACCCGGTTCTGTCACCTTTCACCTGAGGGAAAAGAATGGACAGCTTGCATTTCTCAGTAAGGACCTGAGCCTTGGTTAAGCTGTGACCCCTTATTAATATTCTAAATTCAGCAATTTCAAAGAGTGCTCTCCATCCTGACTGCTGTGAACAGCCCGACCCCCTGGTACTTTCTCAAGCTTATCCTGTGCACAAAGGCATCTGTGTGTCTCTTCATGTCCCTTTCAGGAGTAATTCTCCCCGTGTCCAATTTTTCCCTTTCTCTTTATGGCTGTTATAACAGCCCCTGGAACAGCCAGGTCGCAACGACCCTGTCCATCTCTCACCTGCATGCTATTCATCAGCCAGTGGATGGCCCCTGAGTGGCCAGATTAATGTGCTGGGAGTGGTGCTTCCCACCCAACCTTTCTCCTGGTAGTGTAAGAACTGGCTCTAGGCTGCATGCAAGGCTGCCCCTTTGCCATCTTGGTTCCCTGCATGGAACCCAGCATTGGGGAGGATTGCATCAATGCAGATGAGGGAGGAAGCAAGGGTGGAAAAAGGTGGCTGATTGGGTGTAATGGGAAATGACACTTGTCTTCCATTGAGTCTTATGGAGTGAAGGTGCACAGGAAATTTTCCATCAATGTCATTTCCCTAAGCTGTATTGGAGTGCTGTGCTGTGAGGGAGGTTGGTTGCTTTCTTTGGTCTGTGCTCACCAAGAGTCCTCAGTGAAGGAATATTAAGTCTCTAAATTTAGGAAAATGTGGTCCTTCTGGACACAGTTTTTATTGTCACATGTGTGAAAGAGCAACTCTTCCTCTGGTGAAAGGCTCTTGACTGTGGCTATTGCGGTCTTGCGGCTGTGTCCCTCACGTTACATGATGAGCTGCGTGAGGAAATAAACATGGGTTACCTGGGGAGGCATCACTTTCTTGGTGCCCAGTTCCAAGTCATGTACTTCGGGAACTCTGTCTCTGATGTCTGATCATGATGCCATTCCTGTGGTTCTGTCATATTTAGAGGCAGCGAGAGAAAGTATGAAATGGCCTTCTCAGCCATTCAGACCAATCATGCTAAAAATAAGACATATCAAAGATCTGAGAGCATATTCTCCAAGAGATGGCTTGTAAACAAAGCCAACAGTGGCTACCGTATGTTGTGGGCCTGCCAGCATGGCTATGCACTTTTTTCCTAACTCAGAGAGGAGACTTCACTGCCCATTTAAGATGTGTGGGTGTCTGTAGTGGAAGTGGAGTGGAGGGGACCTGAGGATGTGTTCTGCCAGTGCCCACGGGCACATCAGGGTGCTACTCCATGTGTGTAACCGACATGCAGCTTTCACGCCACGGCCTGACAAGTGGGAATGTTTCTTCATGCTCAGCAGAGAGCTAGAGAATAAGTACCTGGACTGGGCCCTAGCACATCAGAGTAAATTCCTTGGTACCAGGAACTGGCTGTGACCTGGGAGCTGATGAAAATGTGAAGCTTCAGGGCCCATAATCCCTGGCTATTTTGACTCTCCATGGAGTCAGACTTGCAGTGTTTTCAAATACTTTGCTGTGGCTGTTGCTGTAGTTTTCTTGTGTTGTCTAAAATTGCAATAAAAATGATTTCCCTTTAGTGCAAAAGTGATTGCATGATAGAACAAGTTTGCTGTGCCATAGTTGTCTAGCAGTGAGTGATATGGTTTCTTGGCAGAGTCAAGCAGAGAGGCTCGAAAGAAATGGCAGGCTGGTTAGTTTTTAACCAAGGTGTGAACGTTCTTTGCTTTGCTCTTATTGATGAGCAATAACCATAGAAAACCAGGGTGCAGGATAGCAAAGACAGGATCCCTTTACTTGAGTTTCTTATTGGTTTTGTAGAGCAATTGAGCGATTGGTTTCATGGCCAGCTCTGCTGTTTTAGCAACGGCCTTGGTGAGCTGTCCTTGATGAAGAAAGTTTCTCCTGCTTAGGACTGTAGACTGACTCATGGGTTATAATTCAGCACACTATTATGTAGGTTCTCTGAGGCAGGAACTGATTTCATTCAGTCTTAAACTGACCCATTTATCAGCTATTTAAACAGCACTGATGATGAGCCAGACATGAACTTAGGTACTTTTTTTACAACTCTATATTATGTACATAGTACTTAAGATACAGGATGTGATTGTCTTATGAAAAAGATAGATGACCAATTTTAAAATCATGAGGCAAATTTGTGGTAAAGATAGAAATGAAGTTCCATGAAGACACAAACAGGAGTAAAAATATCTGCTAAATGGGCGACAAGAAAGGGAAATACATGACTATTGGAGATTACTTACATGTGAGACTTTATCCAAGCAGAAGTTAAACGTAATCTTATCTACATATAAGATGTCGTAAACTGCATTTTTTAACTTTAAGGAACAAATCAGAATGGTCCCAAAATGCACATAGTAGGTTCTTCATGACATTTCTAAGTGAATTTGCCTTCTAACAAGACCTGCTGATGTGTGCTCAGCCATCCAGCAGCTCATTAGATTTTAACAAAAGCAGTAGAGCTAAATGAGAATTCCTCTGTCGAGCACCCCAGGCTGTATCTTTGGGAGCAAATGTGACAAATGGAATCAGAAATGAATTAAATAGTCAGCTACAGCAAGCCAAACTTAAAAAAAGCCCTGAAATGACCAAAAATGGAAACATATTACAGTTATCTGCATTCACAGTACAGAACAAGTTTGGTCGTATTTAAGATAATTCTCTAGTGCCTGCTATTTTTAGCCCAAGGGTAAGCTCCTGTAAGAGTCTTTCAGCATTGCCTCCCTTTAACCTGGCCTAACAAACTAAGCCAATAAGCTGTCTGATTTTCCTCGTCCGTCCATCCGGGAGGAAGAGAGATAGCTAAAACAAACCATTTGAGAGGAAAATGTTCATCCTATCTTGTATTAAGAGCTTTTTTCATATAGATTTTTAAAACATCCCAATATTAAGTTTTGCCTGTCAGAGACCAAAATGTCAAGCTTTGCTGTTTTGAAATTGTAGGCTCATGGTTATAAAAGGAGGATTTTATAGGCCTAGTCTAATGGAAATAAACATTACTCCATTACCTTCAGTAAAACCAAATCTTTACAGTTCAAGCTATCATTATTAATGTCTATGAGAAGAAAGAAACATTTCCAGGGGGTTTATTTATTTATTTTTTTAGGCACAGAAAGACCGGCGAGCTGTACCATAGCAAATGAAAGTTTTCTTAAAGCTTTCTCCTCAGTGACTTTGCAGTGTGTAATTTAAACACAGAAAGCAAAGAAAATGCCGTTTTAAAACAGTAGGCTGGCTGTTCCTGAGCTCTTTCTTTTTTACATATTAACAACCTTTTGTGAGACTATTGCTCTGTCAATTCTTGTCTGTCTGTCTCTATATAGTCTATACAACTTTATCAGCTCTTTATTGCTCACCATCTCCTGGGTATGTTTGTGTGTGTGTGTGTGTGTGTGTGTGTGTGTATCTGGAGGTATGAGCGCTCTCATTTTACATCCCACAATCACACTGGTGGAGTGCAACACTTAGCAATGCATTATCGTCGACTAAGTTCATCAGATACAAAACAGTTGATTATCAAAGTTGTTGCAAGGTTGACCAGTTGACCAAAATTAGAATCCCAATTCTGCTATGTCAGGAAGGGGATAGTTTTAGCCACAGCTACTCTCTGTCAAGCAATCAGTTGTGAGATATTTACTGAGTTCATTATATACAAAGTGTTGTGCCAGGTATGGTCAAAAGTAGAAAGGCATTTAATGCAGACCTTGGTCTTCAAGGAGAAATATCACTGAAAGGAATTTCAAAAATAATATACCTATCTGCCTGCAAAGTGACAGTCGTGGAGGTTGTGAATATTTACAGAGATCCTTGTATGTCCCAGACATGCCTGTGTGTTCTTTCTTACACACTGGTTCTACTTCAAAGGCCAGTCTTCTCCAAGACATTTTGTGGGCCAGTCACGACCCTTAGTTATGCATGGTTTCTGACTTCCCACAGATTAGGAATTTAGGAGTTAGTATTTAACCAGAACTCAGATTTTCTGGTTCCCACTGCTTCTCCATAGTATCAGTGGGATACTATGTAATTTCTAACAGGAAGCCACAGAAACTGGCCCATCTCACTGCCATCTCCAGGGAAACCTTTGCTTTATTGAGATGCTCTATCATCTGTTAAATGAGCAAATAGTGCCCATTTCTGTGGAGAACTGGTGGGTTTGGCCATTAATTGCCCTGCAGTTGATGTTTGCTGCCAGTGAACTGTTTGTTGCTTTGCTGGTTTGCTCCCAGTCTTTAGTCGCCTTTAAGAACGGCTGTTAATCTTTAGCACAGGCTGACTCCACACAGTGCACATGAGGTTGCCTAACTTCTTGTTTGTGTGCTCCCAGAGATCAGGAACCAGTTGCTGTTTTTCCCCCAAATCACACACCTTGGGGTCACTGCCTCTATATCTCTGTCCTTTGTTCTCATGTTCAGTCTGTTGCACTGCCTTTGCATTTGTAGGTAAGGGCATGTTCGCTGGATTCCTCCATCAATTTTTTTCAATCCTTGCTAACAAGCTCTGGGGTGATCACCACCTTCTTGTCTGCATCTCTACTCCCTCCTTAGTATGATTTCCAGCTACTCCTGAGCTTATGTCTTGCATGCATGCTCTGTTCTTGATTAGAAAACCAACTGCTAACTTTTAGCTGTATGTCTAGAACTTTGCCACCAATTATGATACACATAAAATTAGGATGTGGATTCTAGGGATTATCTTCCTGTGAGAATATAAAGTTTTATGAGAAGATGAGAACTACCAGAAAGTATGTCATAGGTGGCCACTCAGATAAATCCTATACCACATGGAATATAAGAGTCAATGACCTAGCCCCTGCCTTTAGTTTCCATTAAAAACTATTTTTTCCCATAAGGGAACATGTGTTTATGACATGATCTTAGCAAACCACTGGAAAATCTTTAGAAGCGGGAAGAGATCCTTCAGTTCTATGGAGGAAAGGGAAACCAGGTTGGAAGAGGAAGCTTCTGAACAGATCTTCTAGATGGAGAGAGATACCATCAACAGAAAGGGGAGGGAAGTATTTCAAACATCAGTTTTCATCCCATTATTTACTTAACACATACTTACTCATCACCCACTATGTTCCAGGATTTATCCTATATATTGACATTACTAATGGAATAGTCCAGAGAGAACAGTCTGAGCAGAATTGTAATGATAAGGAAAGGCCAAGGATGTTTGGGAAATTAGGACAAATCTACTTGGACAGAATAGAAAGTAGATGAAAGAGAATAAAATCTTAGAAATGTACTCTACTAAATGAGGGGAAATTTAGACAAGCAGTAGAGAAACTGAGGAATAATGGGGTTAAGTCAGGGCAAGCAGAGAGAAGAGACGTGCCATGGGGTTTGTTACTATGGAAGATGGGTTATGGGACAGATTGTAGAGGGACCATGAAGGACTGTTGTGGTTTTCAAGCTTGGACTAACAGAGCCCAAATTAGGGGCTGGTGGTGATAGTGAAAGGAAATGCTGAAAGGATGAATGTGGGAGACTGAAGACGGAATCCATAAAAACTCTGTCAGATACAGTGGTAGGTTTCATGTGGGGTAAGAGAAAAGGGAATAAAAATGGCTACAGTTCTGAGCCTAGAAAATTTGGAAAACTTGGGAAGTTGGGCTCAGTTAGGGGAGACTAGAAAATCATGAGGGATCTGGTTTAGGGTAGGAGGAAGGACCTGGAATGTGATGTGTGTAAATTGGAAGCCCTGGGGGAGGCCACCACTGGAAATTTTATGAATGAAGTTTATTTAATAGTTGTGTGCTGGAGAAGTCATGGAAGATTTAGGAGGAGGGTGTCTTCAGTAAATACTTATTTGACAGACACATTGGAGACAAATAGTAGGATTATACATTGTCTGGCATATTTGAAAATCTTCACTTTTGCTTTGAGGTCAGTGTGACAGACTTCTTGCCAATAATAATAGCTACTTTGAATATTTCCATGTACTAAGTATTGTGGTTAACCATTCTGAACAGTGTTTTAACGTAAACGTGTATTACAAAATTGAAGTTATTACATTAAAAATAAATGACTTCATCGAATTTTCATAGTCACAATGATGGATTAGAGACACTACCTCATTTACTAGTTCAGAAAGTGAAGCTTAGATAGGTAATTGTCCAGGGTCATGCTACAAGAAGTAATTTGACTTATTGCTGGATCACATGGAATGTCTATTTTTTATTTCATTTATTTTTTTGAAGATCTTTATTTATTTATTTTTGAGCAAAAAAAAAAAACAAACAAACAAACAAAAATAAATAAAACTGAGGTGTAGGCCAGAGGTCTGGTGGTGAGAGATTCCACCAAAGAGAGAGTGGGGAGCAGACAGCTGTAGTGGGGTGGACCATGGAGTGACAGCACTGAGACCTAATCCCTGGCCACCAGGGAGGCCTTCCATTTTTGTTTTTTAAAAATATTTATTTATTTATACATATAGAACTGGGGTACAGGCCAAAGTTGCAGGGGTGGTGAGAGGACTCACACCAGAGACAGAGTAGGGAGGAGGACAGGTGGACTGATGAAGTACTCTGCTGAGGGGAGCAGTGGGTGGTCAGGAGAGGTCTGCCGCGCCATGTGAGTCAGCTCCGGGGGGGCGGGGGGATTGAGCTCCTGCTGAAGTGGATTTAGCTTCTTAGTTCAGTGTTTTAACTCACTGCACCCGCAGGGAGAGCACATTTTTACTTTTTAAAGATATCTCCATATCATTTTCAGTCCACCACTTTGCATTCTCACCAATGAGGGGTGAATTCTGTTGTCCACACCCCACTCTCGCCAACATTTGTTGGTTGCATTCTTTTTGATATTGGACATTCTCAGGGCATGAGGTGAAGTCTCATTGTGGTACTGATTTGCATTTCCTTTATAATAAATGATGTTGAATATTTTTTTCATGTGCCTGCAGGCTCTTTGAATGTCTTCTTTGGAAAAGTGTTTAATTAGATCTTTTGTCCATTTTTGGATTGGGTTATTTTTCATTTTTGTTGGATTGTATAAGTACTTATTTTGAAAATTAATCCTTTATCAAAACTGTGAAGTGCAAATATCTTCTAGTTTACAGATTGTGTAGGTTGTCTTTTTATTTTGTGATTTTTCTTTTTTGGTTTAATACATTTCTATTTGTTTACTTTCATTTCCCTTCCCATTTGGTTGTGTCCCCCAAACTATGATTACCTGACTCTAAAACTTAAGTTTTTAACTTCTCTCTTGCACTGATTCTCACTTAATCGCTTCATTTCCAGGCACCACACTTCTCATCCCCTCCTGTTCCCAGGCTTTTACAATTTTTCCACATACCTGAAATTATACCTGCCTTTTTTTGTTTGCAATCCTCCTGATTTTTAAAATCATAGGCACCTCTCAAATTCAGGAAGTGTTCCCTGATTAGTTCCACCTCTGCCTAATCAGTTGGCACAGTTCAGCACTGGAGTAGATTTCAGGCTATTAAATGCAGAGATCAGCATGAATCCATCCTGGCCAGGCTAGTGAACAGGCCAGAGTCCATACCCTGCTGCCTAGGGATCTGGAGACACTTAATATGCCAAGGATTGCTTTAAAAAGCATATATTAAAATTGTAAGACCAGGGCAAGGACTATCTGTGAAACTCTTCATCTCCCGTATGGTTAGCCTTGATATATATTGACTGATTGACCAAGACTTTTGATATGTTTGTTGAGAAGGAAGACATTTCATGGTATTGATAAGATAGCCTGCATTGACTTAAAACCTTCTATTGAACTCATAGACATATGCTAGATTCAGTAGCATACGCCTGTGAGGTAAGTCTCCTGGATGACAAATTCAGTGAGAAATAGAACTTATTAAAATGCAATTGAAAATAACCTATATTCCACCCAATAAACCATTACTTAACAATTGCATTTAGCTATGATCATTCCCCTCTTAGTGGGCAATACAATTATTTTGCATTTGTGATGATGCATGTTTTTCTTAATATTTTGCTTCTCTGCTCTTGGGTTGAAGGGTAAAACCATTCCTTCTTTTCTTCTTTCTTCTTTCAATACCTTTCACATAATAGGAGCATAGTAAGTCCATGTCATAAGATTGCACATTATTCTCTCAACTAATTTACAGGTGTGGGTGATAGTTTTTATTTCGTCTGGTCCCGTGTTCTCCCAGCAGTTTTTCAGTTCCTAGTTCCAAATTCTGTACACAAAAGATAATCAGTACGGCCTAATGAGTGAATGGATTAATGACATTTAACTTGTGATCTTCTAAACCACCCTGGAAATATTTTCAGAGAACTGAGAAAATTACCTGAGTAACAAGATCTGTTGAATAGCTGCCAGGCTGGGTCTGGTGACTGTATCAAAATCTTTGGTTGGGCCGGTGATTCCATTTCAGCTTGTTCATTCTTTGTTTCGAATAATACAGGTTTTTGTGCATTGATGTTTAAGATAAAGTGGTGCCCATTTTGCATTTCTCATTATGTTTACAAAACAGTGCTTTACTGCTGTCTAAACATGAAAGTGCTCACAGCCACTCCCACTGCCGCACATTGAGAAAGGACTGTTATGTGTACTGGCCCTTCATTTGAAATATGTTGTATTTAAAGGTCATAGTGTTCTGGTTTGGGTAGCAAATTATTGATCAGGGTATTATGGTAACAGCGCTACTGCTGATTGGGTGAAGATAAATATCCAAGAATGCAACCGGTATTACCTGACATTTGTTTTTCCTGGGAGTCTGGTCATCTCAGGGAGGCTGAAAATGGCCAGTAGGTGAATATCACCAGCCTCACTGTGAGCCAGGGGTCCGCCAATCCCCTCTCTCCAAGCACCATTGTTTGGGTTCTGGCTCTTACCTCTTCCTGTATTCGTCTCTTCACTCTTTCTATCTAGAATTCCATGATTTTGTAGAATTTCCTGGACCTCCACTCCTTTTTTATTTATTTATTTATTCTCATACTCATAGCTTCTCTCATTTTCTATGCAGGATTATGAGATGCTAGCATTGCATCTAACCCCCAACCCTCACCCTTGAGTTTAATTATTCTTTTTCTGAAAATATCAAACTTCTCAGTTGTCTAATACAAAAGCACTTTATCAGTCCCCATTCTTCTGGAATTTGGTTTTGTGCTATGCAAATATTCCCATTGGCTAGGCTGTTGTGAAACTCTTTGTTCCCTGTTTCACTTAAAATATTTGAGTTTTGTTATTCCTCCTGGCAATTTCCTAATTTTCTTCCTCCTCCCCTGAAGGGGTCTTTCCTCTTTCCTGTGCTGGAAGATCCTGCAGCGACCTCTCTTGCACTTTCAGCTTGCAGACAGAATAGAGCGAGTTGGACAAGCCAAAGATCACATCAGAAATGGCTCACCAGCAGCTCTTGCTGATTGTGTTGGCATCATCTCTGAGTTAAGAGCCTTGTCTCAGTCTGACTTTGGGACTGGTATTTTAAGTGATATCACTCTTCCTTAATTAACGGAGGCAACCCAAGGAAGAATAGAGAATGAAACGATGCTTGAGCAGTATCCTAGTCTAACCTTACTCCCTGGGAAATCCATAGAAGAGAGAATTCATTTGCCAGTAGACGGGTTGGGGCTGGCTTTAAAAGTTATTATAGTAGCACTGTAATTTGTATTTACAGTTCTATTTCTATGTGTATTATAGAAATCTATATTTATGTTACTTTAATTGATATTTACAATATGTCTTATGCAATGTAAATACAAATTTATATTTTATAAAATTTATATTTATATAATTAAATATTTATAGGTCTTAACTTATATTTATATTTCAATTCATAGAATCATTCTATAGAACTTTCGCTAATTCCTCCAGTCTTCCTCAAAGAACTACAAGTAAAATGTTTTGCAGTGTGAAGCTCAGTCTCAGAATAAGAAGTTTGCAAGCCACAAGCTTGCAATAGCCAAATCAGTCACTGTCCCTGTGTTGACATATCTTCACTTCATGGCATTTTCCTTATGTGCTCAGGGACTATGGAATACCTACAGAAACCCAGTAGAGGCCATGTCTCTAGTTTACAAAGGGGAAACTGGGGATCAAAGGGTCTTGCTCAAGTCCTGGATGTCAACAACCCCTTTTTCATCTACATTGGAAGACCCTGGAGCAAGATATCAGAGGCTGGACCTGGAGTCAGGCAGGCCTGGGACAGGAATCCTGGCCCAACCACTTCCTGGCAGTGGGGCTGTCAATGTGTTTACTTAACTTATCTGACTCTGTTTCTTCTTTTGTAAAGTAGTTCCTGCCTTGTAGAGTTATCCCTTCATTCAACAACCATTTATTGATTACTTGTTATATTTAAAGAGTTTTCTAGATACTGGCTACAGTAAGGAACAAAGGAATGAAAAATTGTTGTCAAAATTAAAAGAGATAAAGCTTTGAAAGTACTTTGCACACTGCTTAGAATAGAATGTACTGGGTATGCAATATATATATATATATATATATATATATATATTTATATATAAAGTGGAGGAAAGCTCATAAATACCTGAAGTTGATGGCATTTACCTTCTATCCAAAAATGCATCTGTAAAGATGGTAAATGAAACATTAACTAAGCCTTTAACCAAAATATACCCCATTGCATGCAGAAAAGTAGACCAAAGTCAGTGGTTAAAAGAATTGAACTTAGAAGCCTGGAAACGAAACTCTCTGGTGATTCTGATCCTGATCTCAACTTCTTTTCTTTTTTTCATTGTGCTTATTTATTTTTACCCTTTTGTGTTTGTATTTTATACGTTTTACACATTTATACATTTGTGCTCTCTATATGATACATTTTAGCAATTTGTATTTTCTAATGTTAGTGATCTCAACTTTTTAAAAGATTTTATTGATTTATGCATTCAAGAGCAGGGGTATAGGCCATAGGTGGGTGTGTGAAAGGATTCACCAGGGACAGAGTGGGGAGCAGAACAGACAAATTGACGAAGTACACTGCTGAGGGGAGCAGTGGGTGGGTCAGGAGAGGTCTGCTGTGCCCTGTGGATCAGCTCCCTGGTTGAGGATCGAACTGGAGCTGAAATGGCTACTGCTTGCACCGTAGTGCTGTGCTCTAACCCGTTGTGCCTCCAGGGAGGGCTCCTGGCCCCATTTTAATAGGTTTCCCCTGGGTTCTGAGCTTACATTGTGTGGACAGTGGAGTGTGGGACTTTTACATTCTGACTCTCACTGTGTTTCTCCTGGAGAAGGGATAATTGTAACAGGAAATAATATGTTGGTACAAGCAGACTGAGCTTTCAAGAAACAGCATTTGAGAGCTAGAGGATCTTAAAGGTGGTTAGAAGAGTCTGACAGCACAAAGTACTTGAATTTAAGGAAAGGAGTGGGGTTCGTGCTCCCTAAGAAGCAGTGGGAATTCTACCACCCAGTGGCTGTCCTCTGAAATTCCATGAATGGAAATTCGTTCTGAGATCTTACTTATTTTTGCCTTTAAAACACACATACACATACTCTAAATATACTTTATGACACTTTGCCCCGGCATTAGTTGTTTAACATAAATATTCTGTGTCCTGTGCCCCACACCTTGCATGGTGCCCTCATTGTCTTTTATGGGATCCAGAAACGCCAGAAACACATATGGGGTGTCAGCTATAATGTCATCAGAGCCCACTATCCGCCAGCCCTATCTGGGTAAAGGAAGGAATGTGTTACATTACTTTGTAGACTTGCAAATACGTGCTGACCCTAAGAAATCATTTCATGTGATTTCCTCTGCCAAGAAACACTAGTGTCTTCATTTAAAAAAAAAAAAAAAACTTTCAACTAATATATGTAGAAATAATGTAAGGGGAGTGCATAGTTCAATGCTTGTACATAATTAGTAGTCAATAAATGGCAATTTGTAGGAACATTCAATACCCAGAACTTCCTGGATAGCTCTGTAAAACCAGAAATGTCCTTGGGAACAAAACTGCAAGAGAATTCTGGGCAAGATTCAAATTCCGGGGAGGGAGTGCCCAACAGCCGCCCTGGGCTCTGTGCCAGTCCCTGGGTGATGAGGAAAAGGGGGGCTTGGGCTCCCTGGCTCCTTGGTGTGCATCCAGCGTGCAACTCTTATCCAAGGTAAGTTCCATCAGGGAAGAACCGTGTCTCTTTATACAGCCCTGTACCCGGCCTTAGCATGGTTCCTAGCACATGGTATGCACCTAAGAAATATTTGCTGAAGAGATGACCAAATCAGGAAGCTCTAGAGAGAAGCTGAAGGGAAATGACTAAGCTACTTGCTTGAGTGGCTATCATTAGTGCATAGTTTTCAAAAGCAATCCTAGAACGGACAAGTTGTTTCATCTCTGTCATGAAATGTAACCTTTGGAAGGAAGACAGGCGACCACAGTGTGACGTCTCATAGTGCCCTGAAGCTTTCAGCACGCCCAGACGCTCTCTGAAGTGGCTGAGGCGAGCCAACAAACAAAGACATTTGTATGTTAAAGTGAACCACATTTAGTCAATGATGTTTGGATGACTAATGAGTCTGGGGTAAGTGGAAATCAGGAATCAGTGGCCTTATGTTATAGAAAATATAGACACAGAATTGTCATGAAGAATCTCGTTGTAAAAGTTCAGCATTTGGCATTTTCAACAACTGCTATTTGATTTGCTTTATGGTGGTAGTGGCACATTCTAGAAAGACAGTTATCTCTGATCCATACTGTGTGAGAAACATGGGCTGTGGTTAGAGAATTTAAATTTAAATTATAACCATGGAAACAAATGTCCAACTATCGAACGTTAGTTTGGTCCAGGTTGGCAATTAAAAGTCAGATGGTTCTTATCACATAACTCTTGAACTATCCTTGATTTATTTGATGACAAATTTATTGTTTTCTCTATGCCAAGTCTGATGACACAGGTTTTTCCATGTGTAAGTTATAATGTTTTATTTGGACTTAACACAATCTCTTTATCTGTCTCTTTGCTTGCCTAATTCCTTATTACCGTCAGACGTCCCCTTGAAAATCACTTCTGCTAGATTATCTCCTTCTGGCATCCTAGGGCTTTGAGTGCCTCTGCTACACATTTCCTAGCAGCTCCTCTTTTCTCAAGGTTTTGCAACCTGCCTGTTTCTAATGTATTCTAATGTATTATGTCTCTTCCACTAGATGGGAATCTACTTGAAGGTCTGAGCTGTGGTTTTCACTAATACACTCTCATTACCTAGTTCAGTATCTGAAATGTAACAAGTTCGTATTATATATATGTTGAATAAATAAGGAATGAAATAAATCTGAAGTTATTTTGGAATATATTATACTAAGGCTAGGTATTGGAGCACCATCAAGAATTGCAGCCATTTGCTTATCCTGAAGGAACGTCTAGTTAACACCACCATTGTATATTCCACCAGTCTACTGAGTCCCAGGACACCATCCAGTTGGATGTAAAGGTGGGCACTTTAAATGGTCACTGATCTGAAAGACTCTCCTGAGTGGTAAATGGTAGGCTTAAGTGAGACTATGAGGAGTGAAAAGTGGATTGTGAGAACATCACTTAAAGAGTCTGGTAAAATATTCAAATTTGAATATTTTATTTTGAAATAAGAGCTTTCCTTCTTTTTTCTTCATTTCATATATCCATCTGGGGTTTTACTCACTATCTGCTATATTACAGAATCATGTTAGATATTCAGAATACAAAAATAAATGATACATTTTCCCCCTCCTAGGAAATGAATTTTTTTTTAACATAAGCTCCACCTTTGAGCCAAACATTCTCGTACGATGCATTTAATCGGTATGAAAATGCAGCTTTGCGTCTGACATTCAGAAAATGAATTAAAGGGTTTAAATTATAGCAAAAATATGCATTTTGCCATTATTTTTGTTGGCAAATAAATACCAGTACATTAAGTTTTTTTTAAGTATGAAGTTTATGAGATTGCGTTTTATAATGTCAAAGAAATCATCTTTTTTTCCACTTGTGACTTTTCTGTTTGATATTTGATAAGTCCCAACTCAGATCCATGCTTCTGATTTTACTGGATTTATCACTGCAACATGCATGAATAAAATCACATGAAATAAAACCATAACTCTACGTTTGGATGAAAATAGAGGGAAATGTTCATCTTACATTTGGATAAAACTAAAAGTAAATAGACTTAGGAGATAAATTAAAAAAAAAATGTTCATAGAATTTTTGGACCTGCTTTCAGGCCACGTTGCTTTGCTAAGTATATGGAATTATTTGAGTATGTGGCCTCTGCGCCAGCCCAGAAAGGCTAAGAGGCCATTGGAAACTTGTACGTATTTCTGGTAATTGGATACGTCCATCAGCAAGTTCGCTGTGAAGTCTAGATGTGGTCACGGCTTGGCTTCCTTCTACAGGTCAGCGGGAAAATCTCGCTCCCTGAACAATGTCGAAAATTAGGAGCACCCCACCTATGTCAAGGAATTTCCATGACCAAAGTAACAACTATGTTGACAATATGGCTTGTCTAAATTCCTGTAGAATTATTTCAAACTAAACCCCCCTAAGTCTCTGAGTGCCTTACCTGACACGTTCATCCATACACGGTCTAGTGCATTGGTTATAGTTTTCGTTGATCTGTCTCTCTTTCTTGATTAGATTGTAAACTGGTCAAAGTTAACAAAAATAGCTGCCTATAGCTACTGCCCAATGATGTCCTCTACGTGCCTGGATATTCCAGCACTTGCTGTGTTTTCATTCATATAATCTTTCCACAACCTTGAGGCAGGTGCTTTGTAATTGTCTTTGCTGAGGATGGGAGCAAGACCTGGGGGTGCTGAGAATCCCTGCTCCCCAGTCCTTGCGCATGGCACAGTTGGGATGCAGGCTCATCTGATCTCACTCCAGAACTGTACCCCAAGCTCCTTAATTGTCTGGCTTCCTCAAAGATCACATGCTTCACTGCAAGGTGACTCAGACATGGAAGGGCTCCAAAAATATGAAATGATTGATTTTTCAAATAATTTTCCAATTTTTTAAAATAATTTTATCAACTTTCAATGCATTTGGGGGGATAGGATGGATAAGGACATTGTTGTTACCTTTTTTTAAATAATATTTTTTAAAGATTTATTTATTTATGCACACAGAACTGGGGTACAGGCCAGAGGCTCAGGGGCAGTGAGAGGCTTCACCAGAGACAGAGTGGGGAGCAGAACAGGCAGATCCACGAAGTACACTGCTGAGAGGAGCAGCGGGCAGGTCAGGAGAGGTCTGCCACGCCATGAGGTCACCTCCAGGGCAGGCGGGAATGGAACTCATGCGGAAGTGGCTTAAGCTTCTTATTGCTGTGCTTTAACCCGCTGCGCCACCAGGGAGGGCCTTTGTTGTTACCTTTATCAGTGTAGTTGGTGATTAAATAAATTGGAATTATTTGAGCTACAGCATATGAATTGTCTGCAGAAAGCTCTCCTCATCATCATTGGAAATTCATAGTGCTGTGTGCTCCCCAGGTTCAGGAGTATGAGAACCTCACATTTGAGGTTCATTTGGTATACTTTCCCTCCTCAAACGTGCATCATGTGTGTGTGAACCAACATAGTCAAGATCAGTGAGGAAATCTTTCTTAACTACTATTAATAAATAGTAACTATTGTTCATTGCAAAGAGCCCGTAAAGTATCATGACCCTAAAATAAATCTTGCTGTAAAGTGTAATTTTCTGTTCCGGCTTTCTTTCTTACATGCCTCCCATTGCCCCCACTCTGAGAGATGTTATAAAGACTGGTGCCCACTAAAAATTAACCCCTTTTTGTTACCTATATTGCATCAAGTTATGGACTTTTAAGTAAAGTTTTGACTATGTCTTTGCTTTGTATAACTAAACTTCCCCCAATTAAAAAAAAAATCAGAAAACAACAACTAACATCCTAACTACAAAAGGCTTAAATAAAAAAAAATCTTTACAATTCCTTATGCAAAAAGGGAAATCAATAAATGAAATATATGATAGCCCTTGGATTACATCAGCAAATAATTTTACTGGTCATTGCTTCCTGTGATCACTCTTTTAACCTGAAAGTGCGAGAACATGCAAGTTGAAACTGAGGTAACTGGTGAAAATATGCTCCTCCCAGAAGACAGGCTGCAGCTCTGAGTCACATGTCCTAGTATCTGTTTCACCAGAAAAAGGCTGAGAAATATGTACTAGATGACAAAAAGTAGACTCTACAATAGGTACAAATCATGATATGATGGCTTAAACCTTTTAAAGGAATAAAGTTTGTATGTTTTGGCAATATTGCACTGAACAGAAGAAATTGAATAGGATTTTCCAGCTATACAGGATTTCTATAAGGAAAAGAGTGGGGAAAATATTTTATGGTAGAGATCCAGAATGATGAAGCAAGAAATGGAAAAAAGAATAAAAAGGAAAGTCAGAGGAGAGGGTGATTCTAGCACCGTTGGGAAATGCAATGAAGGAAAACCCAGGGTGTCAGGGGTAGATGGGAGGAGGAGACAGTGGGGTCCTGGAGTGTCCTCCCCCATGTGAAGTGATCAGCTCTTCCTTGTATCTTCTGATACCTTTTTTGGGGGGTGGAAGAACAGGAATTTCGCATCTCTCCAGTTTAATAAATGTTAACTAATCATCATTTTAAAAACTTTTTGTTGAGAAAGGCCATAATATGCTAAAAAAAACCATGTATCTGGGCTAGTTTTGCTCTGGAGACCTCCAGTTTGCAACCTGAGCAAGAAGAACTGAAGAGCTATATAATCTAAGCCTTAATTCAGAATGTCGTGACAAGCCTATCGAATGGGGATTTATTGTATTTAAATACAACTATTTTGCCCTGTTTGGCTGGGCAAATACTCCAGAAATGCACTGAAAAAGACTTGCGACTCCAACTAGGGTCCATAGACCTGCAACATGGGAGTTTGTTGGAGATCCAGAATCTTCCGTCCTATCCCAGACTCCTTGAACAAAACCTGCATTTTACCAACATTGTGAGGTGATTCATGTCCACGTTATTGTTTGAGAAATTCTTAGTATACTTTAATGTTCTCATTTTTTAAATAGCTCTTGTAAGACAAGTCACACAGCCCGAGTTTGAGCAGATAGCAAAACTTCTGAGAACCTTTCGTGTTACTGGTGGAACATGGAACAGAAAAAGTTCACTCTTACTGAAGCTTGAACAGAGCACTTAATATGGTAATGTTGACATATTTAGTAATGCTTTCACAGTGTTAAGTTCTTTACAAGAACTTGGTGAGCCAAATACAAGGCTCAACACAGGTAATGCATTTATTTGGTAATCAGTAAATTACCTTATATAGTCAATAAATGTTGAATCCTAGACAACTGATAAGATCGTTTGCTTTCACGTGTTTTTTCAATATTGTGCTCAGCCTCAAGTATAAATTGAATAGAGTGACCTTTTGATACTCTATGAAATTGACTGCATTTCCTAAGATTCTGTGGTTTCAATTACCATAAATTTTTTATATTGGGTCCACAGCCATTGCATTGGCCTCAGCATAACAATGTCTTTTCATTGGTTCTGATTAAATGGAGTCGGCAGCAGAACTGCATGCTGTTACTAGAATGTTTGTGAGCATGTGCGGGTGTGATTCCCAATCAGAACTGTGTGTCAAGTACAGGAACAATATGCAATTTACCCAAATCAAATCTAATCACTAAGTGGATTGCAAAATGCGAATGATTTTGGGTCCAACGATGGAAATTGTGTTCTAGGGTGCTAGCTGGATCTTGAATTTGTGAGATGGATAAGTCAATTAGTGGTTCCTAGGTTTATTAGCAACTTAATTGTCAGAATGTAATGGAAACTTCTGAACTGCAACAACTCATTAGAAGCAATGAAACTTGTGACTTTTTTTTTTTTTCTGGAAGACTATTCAGTGAGCTGTGTTTTTATCCCCAAAGAGATCTTGAAAGTAAAATTAACAATTAAGTTGAAATTCACACCTGGTGAAGGTATAAGAGTGTTGATTTCTGCTCCTGGAAAATGTTCTGGAGAAGTTCAGGATTGCCACGTGTTTGTGATGTAACCACAGCAACTTGACCTACTTCAGCCTCAACCTCCTTTTCTGTCAAATGGCACTGTAACAGTAACTTCAAAAGGTTGGTAAGCAGATAATAGGAAATAACATCTACAAAGTACGTAGCAACATTGCAGCCTGTAGCAAGAACTCATTGCAGGATAATCTAGATGCCATGCTTTCTCCTTTTCTTGAATTGAGTTTGATTTTAGAGCAACCTTTTTAGAGCTACCTTATGTTTTTCTAAGGTAAAAATATAATTCGTAAGAAAAAAAGGAACCCATTGTTTGTCTACTAGAAGAAGGCTGCATACTTGTATTTTATAGGAACTGACCATTACTGTCCAAACAGGAATTTACTTTTTGGATTCCTGCTGGGTTGTGGTTTGATTGTATTTGGTCTTTATGGCAGTAATACTCTTCTGATCACTGTTTCAGAAGCTCAAAGACAAATCTTGTTTCTCCTCTAATGCTTCCTTATAACTCTAGTTCCAGAGAAGACCGTGGCAATGTTTAAGAACAAAGAGCAGTTGAAGAGTTGTATGTGATGATTATAACTTCAATTCACATTTCAAAAATAGCAATTATTTTCTGAAGCTAACAGCCCAAGTGAAGAGTACAATATAAAAAGAGTATTTCGTTTCCAACTAAAAGTGATCAAATTATGGATTATTCTGTTCTCCTTCCAATTTCCTCTTCTATGATTTTCATTATCCTTTTCCTCCATAGTTTCATTTTTAAAGACTCTTTCCCTTCCATCAACTTTTAAATTATGATGTCACATTAAATACCAGTGACTGCTTGCAGCTAGGACTCTGTCAACATCATGAGTTCAGGGACTGTCTGTTGGACCCACTGCTGTGTCGTCAGGGGCACGAGACACCTGCCATCCAAAAAAAGTTTTCTAAATGTGCAAATAAATAAATGAAGGAATAAGTAGCTCAAGTAAAGTAGAACATGGCTATAGACTTCAAGCAGTTTGGATATATATATTGAAGCCTGCCTTTTTAGAAAAATGAATTATAAATAAGTAACTGAAGCCTCTATTTTGCCTAGTCCTGTTTTTAAGTAAAATGAATTAATTATTTTGTCCCCTTATCTACTTTAGACACAAAAGCCTATGACTTAGTGGTACTTGATTTATTTTTTTTAATGATATTTTGTCCTCATTTAGAAATTGAAGGCAATATCTATAAGGTTTTACCAGTAACTAAATCCAATTTATTACGTAAGTAGAAAGGCTACTTAATCAGGGGTAAAATGGTGAAATGGCTCATCTTAGGTAATGGATTATGTTTTTAGTACATAAGCTTTCCTGAGATTTTCTTTTAAATTTGCTCTTTTATTGATAGGATAATATTTTGAAAATGAGTTTTCAAAAGGAACTTTAGAGAAACAGTAGGAAATACTTCTGTAGTGTTTCATAGTCCCCTTTGTGCTTGATATCTCATTTAATCCCATCACAGTGCTGCAAAACAGCTATTTTACAGTGGATGGTGCTAGAGTCATGGCCCAAATGCCTTCTCCAAGGACACAGGATGGTGTGAGACAGAATTAGCACTTGAATCCATTCTTCTAAGACCAAATCCCACAGGCTTTTGACTCCTGCTTTGGAAATAGTCACAGTGGACATGATATCAATAAGAACAGATGCAAAATGAGAGACCTTGGGTTAATGTTTCAGGAATATTGAACTACCGAATGCTCTTCCAGGGACAAATTGACCAGCCACTGACGCTATAATGGCACAGGCCTGCTTTGCTGCCAGTTGCTAAAGCTTGATGTTTTCATATTGTGCCTGGAGCTGGAAGGACCTACTCCAGGCCACCCTGAGCTGATAGTGTCGGATCTTTCACCCCTGAACAGATTACAGCTGGCTGACATCATCCCAACAAACAGATCTGGAAAGTTTGCTACAACCGTTGGTGTCAGCTGGGGCCACGTGAACCCAGGAGGGGCACGCATGCTTTCTCCTCCCTTCCCTGGATCTCTGTCATAGGCAGAAATATCCCGCCATAGCTCCGATGCTGGTGCTCACAGTGTGCTTGATATTGTAAGGATGGAATCCACTCACTGTTCAGTTGTCTCAGGACAGTGCAAATCCAGGAAAGTGCTTGAATGTTTGTAAGCATCCCAGTACCACACTTTTTAGCATGCTTCTTTACTCTACCTTGAAGCACATGGGTCTTATGCTTTTACTCCCCATAGCTGTCAGGTGAAGCCATGGCAGGTTTTACTACTATTTTACAATAAGAAGGTGAAGCCCAAGTGAGACCAGTTCTAAGCCATTGTTCTGAAATTGACTAAACCTGGAGCAACTGTGATTCATTTCTTAGTCACCTTATCCTTTCTGTTTTCTCTCTTGTTATGCATGGCACATACTTTTAGTCTTACATTTTATTAATCCAAATATGCTTATTACAAATAGATTAGGAAAATCCACTATTTTGGTGAAAAGTGTCCCTTTCTTGTAATAATTTGGTATTTGTCTTTTTTTTTTTCTCTCGCTACATTTTCCAGAACACATGCATAGATCAAGGACTGACCACGTGCTCTTGGCTTAACTTTCCTGACAGGTTTAGTAATATTTCTATATCCCTGTGCCATCATTTTTGTGGATATAAAACATGTCACTGCAAGCATTCTCCTGGGTGTCACTTTATTTTTAAACGAAGCTTTTGTAGCCTTCCCTGCCTGTGATCAAAGGTCACTGTAATGTGACCTTCCATGATGTTTTTTGGACCCGTGATGGTTCAACCTGATGCCCACAGTCAGAGTAGTTGGCGGGTAGTCTGCTGACTGCAAGTATCCCTGTCACGGCCCAAAGAGGTCCAGTTGGTGAGCCATGAGTACAGAGCACGGTGCAACACTGGATGACCACACTGTGGGGTGATAATGGCCGAGTTCTTGTCTCAAGCCTTGAAAAGTGAGGACACGCTTGCCAGGAGTGAATTTTAGAAAGCTTATTCAGCAGGAAAAGCAGGAAAGCTGCCTGTGATGACAGAAAGGACATCTGAATTAGGCTACCCACGATGGTCAAGTCTGGGGTCTTTCTATTGAATATAGTTTCCTGGGGGGCCCTATCTGTTGAATACATGCACGAGGAGGTAACTTGCTAAAAATTAACACACACTCAGCTCAAAATGTGGGGTCATCACCCACTTCCTGTGATCTTTTCGAGCATTTCAGGTGTCTCCTGCGTAGGGCCTATAATTTCCTGTTTTCTGGTAACTTTTTCACTCTCTGAATGGCCTCTACCTTGTCTGCCTAAATAGAATCTGTCTGAGTGTGACAGGAGTCAGCCATGGGTTCAAAGTCAAGACTACTTGCCGATAGTTCCAGTGGGTAATGCAGGTGAGAACAGGGACCCAGGGAAGAGAGTCCCTTTAGCAAAGGGACTGGACTTGACATGCAGTGAGTGAAAACGAAGCGACTACTTTCTGTGGAATGAGTAAGGGGTCTAGGGCATCTCGGTGTGGGCTTCTGTTTGGCACTGATGGGTCAGCTTTCTGTGGTCCACCCCGTGAGTTAGGTCAGTGCAAATATTTCCACCTTCCCTCAAAGCATCTACCATTCAATCATTTGAGAGTGAATCTCAGTCTTGGTTCCTATTAGAGTTTTTGTTTGTTTGTTCTTTAAGGCCAGTAAAGGTACAATTCTTTCTTTCTTTCTTTTTTTTTTTTGAGTAATTTATTTTATTCATTTTTTTCATCATTCTTCATTTTGTGCATTTTTTTCATCTTGGTTATAATCCCCGTGGACTTCCCACCACCAATTCACCCATGTGCCATCATCCTAGTCCCATGAACTCTTTCTACCCCACCCAAATTTTGATCCTATTACCCTCTCCACCCCTATAAAATGTATCTCGCTTATAGTTGTTCCTTGTTTTTCATTTTTAATTTATTCCAATTGCTTCCCCTCTGCCCCCCCCCCCACCTGTCCTTTACACTCCCGCTATGAGTGAAACCGTCTGGTATTTTTCCTTTTCTTTCCATCTTATCTCACTAAGTATGATCCCTTCCAGCTCCATCCATGTTGCTGCAAAAAGCATGAGTTTTTCATCTTTTTGATTGCTGTGTAATATTCCATTGTGTATAGGTACCACATCTTCTTGATCCAGTCATCTAATTTTGGGCATTTGGGTGGATTCCACACCTTCCCTATTGTAAATAGAGCAACAGTCAACATGGGGGTACAATTGTTCTTTTGAGTCAATGTTTTTGTGTTTCTTGGGTAGATACCTAGGAGTGGGATTGCTGGGTCATATGGAAGCTCCATTTTTAGCAGTTTGAGAAACCTCCAAACAGCTTTCCATAGTGGTTATACCAGTTTTCATTCCTATAAACAGTGCAGGAGAGTTTCTTTTTCTCCACATCCTCGCCAACATTTGTTGGTGCTAGTTGTATTTAGATGTGTCATTCTCTCTGGTGTGAGGTGGTATCTTATTGTGATTTTAATTTGTATTTTCCTTATTTCAAGTGATGTTGAACATTTTTCATATGCCTGTTGGCTGCCTGCATTTCCTCTTTGGAGAAATGTCTCTTTAGCTCTTCTGTCCATTTTTTGATGGGATTGTTCACTTTATTTTTGTTGAGTTTAATCAGCTCTTTGTATATCTTTGTGATCACAAAACCCAACACAAAATGGATTGGAAAACTAGAAATAAGACCTGAAACCATAAAATATCTAGAAGAAAAGGTGGACAAAACACTACACAACATATAGCTCTGTTACATCTGTAAAGATACATCACCCAAAGCAAGGACTGTGAAGGAAAGGATGAACAGCTGGGACTGCATCAAGTTAAAGAGCTCTGTACAGCAAAAAAGATATTACACAAAGCAAAGAGACACCCCACTGACTGGGAGAAAATTTTTTCAGACAATACTTTTGACAAAGGACCTATTAGAGTTTTAATAGGGAAACTTTAAAAAAAAAATACTAACTCCTGCTTCCAAGGACACTGATTTAATTTGGAGGGAGCAGGGCATTTTTAATATTCTCATAAATCTAATATATACCAGAAGTTGAGACTCCTGCCTTTATTGTTTATGTGTCCTTATGTTTTTGTAAAGGAACTGGGGTGTAGGCCAGAGGTAAGGGGAGCAGTGGGCAACACAGGAGAGGTCTTCTGTGCCATAGGTGGGTCAGGTCCCTTGCTGGGGATTGAACTCAGACCATAAAAGTGAGAGCGCTGAGACTTAACCCTTAGGCCACCAGAAAGGCACTGAGACACCTGACTTTAGAGGCATCCTTCACTTTGTGTAAAAGGAGGGAATTTTCTTTGAGTCAAGATTTTGACTTCAGTTTACATTTTTAAATTGTGGAGATTTAAGTGTTTCTAAGTTATGCCAGTATGAACCGTCTCTAAGAAAAATATGCATGCCCTACTTTCGTAAATAATCTGGTTTTAAAAACATTATTTGTCTTTCTTTAAATAAAAGTAGATTTTTTAATGCTTCATCCTTTCATTTTTTCCTAGAAGTTGTTTATTTTTTTATACTAATCTATCTTGTTAACCACCTATCTTCCCTGCTCGAGTAAGCTCTGTGAGGGCAGGGAGTTTGAATGAGTTCCTTCATTGCAATTTAGCCTACTGTCAGGAATGGCTGGTGCATCGCAGGTACTCACTAAATGTTTGCTAACATTTTTGGGGCAGGTTTTGATATTGAAATCATAATTCTTCTCTCCAAGCTTATGGTCTACTGAAAAACACAGACATAGAATTGAAACACTATCCTTAGTGTTGCCAGTAGGAAGTTCCCATCTATAACATGTTAAACAGTGCTGTGGCGTGAAGAAGAAACATGGCAAACATAAGAGAAAGATTCTTCAGTATTTTCTTTTATCCTTTTCAAAGGATCATGGTGAAAAACTAAGGATCCTGATTCCAAACACTGATTATTATCTATTATTAATTGACCTTGAGAAAATATGTTTAAGCCACTGGGCATCGTCTTCTTACCTTACTTGTGGAGGAATGAACGCTCTTCAGCTTTGACCACTTATACTTTGTTACTACCTCCTACTACTGTGTGATGCTAGCATGCCATGGCTTGTTTTCTCTCTTCACTCTGTAATATTTGACATTTCTTTCCAATTTGGTTTGTACTTCTTGTTTCCCATGTTGTGATAGACACATGTGCTTTTTGAAAATCCAGTTATCGAGGTTGCTTTAAAAAGTCTCCTTTGCATAAAGGACAGGGGAGGGGAAGTTAGGAATAATGAACAACTATATACCAGAGACATTTTATGGGGGTGCAGTGAAGAATGGGATCAAAAATGGGGGGGTGCACGGGACTATGGTGATGGTACACAGGTGATTTGGTTGTGGGAAGCTCACAGGATTACAACTGAAATGGAAAAGGGAACAAAATGGTGTAAAAATAAACTATTATTTTTTAAAAAGTCTCCTTTGGTGTTATTAGCCACTTGCCTAACTGGGTGCCTTGAGCCACCTCGCGATGCCTGTTCAACACATCACATGTAAATCACTGTTGATCATGAATGATCCTGCATCTAGAACTGATTCAGTATGAAGTATTTCAAGATTTTTCATGGGGGTGGGGGTGGGGGACACCTTCCCTGGTATTCACAGATGCTCAGCTTCTAAATCCTGGGGATTACAGGCTCAGATGCTTTGGAAACCCAAACCCATACAGTATTCTTAGATGTAAAGTCATTGAGCAGATGAACTTATCAAATTGTATTTATTTGGCAAGTATTTTATTGACAGCCTACTACTCCATGCAGGACACTTTAGTGGAAAATGAAAGTTGTTCAAGGAGTCTAAGATTCACTCCCAGGCTCTAAATGGCTCCTGTTATCTTGGTGGGGGTTGGGGAGGGCCAGGTGTGTGGGAGATTACCAGGAAGCACACAATCTTTTCTCTCACCCTACATGGCCCCACAGAGAGCATGGCCTTTTCTCTAAAGAGCTTCTAACCACCTTGGGATAATTTACTCATTTTAATGCTATTACCAAGATATCACAGCAATCAGCTCATTCACCATCGTCCATATCTTAACATCCCAACTTTAATGCGGCATAAAGATTCAGGGGCAGGGCTCATAGCAGGAGGTCTGTACAGGTGTCTCTTGGTGCTACTTCCTTATGAACAAATAGTCTCAGCCTCTGTAATGGCGACTGCCAAGCACTTCTTTTGGGCAGAAAATGTACTATCCTTAGAGAGTTTGTTGGTTGTAGTGGGAAATTGTTGCAAGCATTTCCTGGAGTCAGTCTCAACAACATTGCATATGACTGGGGTTAGTACAATCTGCTAATTTGCAACAATAAAACTTTATGAGTCACTTACAGTAGGTCTCTGCTCTGAAGTCCTGGTGCTGCTGTTCTGATAGAGCAATACTCATGTGTGGTGTTTGTTAAATGCTTTCAATATCATCCTCTTCTTACTTATACCTGTATGTAATGTATGAAAAAAATAAGTATTTTACTCATTTCAAGTTCTGACCAAGAAACTTTACTTTTCCTTTTTTCTGCCTACAGTATGACTTTCTCAGTTATTATGACTTACAACTTCTAACATATATTGTCTCTCATATACAAACTTGCACTTAAATATCATATTTCCATCTATCCATCCATCCATCCACCCACCTATATGTATCTATACTCTCTATACTCTTTCTAAATGTACATACATATACATATACAGTTGAGTTGATCTTTGAACATTAACACAGGTTTAAAGTCCACTTATATGTGGATTTTTTTTCTCAATATTATTAATGCAGGAATCATCCCATCTATAAATAGTTATGAATTTCTTTTCCACATTATCATTTAATATTTTAATATCTAGTACTAACAGCTCAATGTTTGTAATCTATAAGGCAATGGTGATCTAGATCTTGATGATGTCTTATGGGTAGAAGACAAAAGCATGCTATAAATAGAGTATTTATTAGAAATATGTATTTTCTTAATAACAATTTATTTAGCTTACTTATTGTAAGAATGTGATTTACATTGCATATAACATACAGAATATGTGTTATTTGACTTATCAGTAGGGTTTCAAATCAACAGTTAGCTATAAGTAGTTAAGTTTTGGGAGAGTCAGCATGTACCTCAAGTGATCAGTCCATGAGATAGACACCCAGAGCAGTCAGTGATTTGTCAAGCCATTCCTGTTAATTCCAACATATCAACCTTGCCAAGTAACAGGGTGGCAGTGACCTTTATACAGATTGTAAAGATTTCTGAGCATTCATGTATTTAATAATTTTGATACCATGCTTGAAATTTTTATATTGTGTGGGATAATTTTGTAGAATGTTCCCTCCTTTCCTCTTTATTTGGTTATATATTTTTCCTACACCAAAGTCTAACTTTAATTTTCCCTCCAATGAACCTGCATTTCTCACTGGTTCAGAACTCAATCTAGTGTGTGCAGATGACAATAACAATAATACTAATAACAAAAATAAGTCTTCACTATATGTCTGGCACTCTTCTGCACAATATTTGTGGATTAGCTCAGAAGATTCTCAAAATAACCCTACAATGTAAGTCTTATTATTATAGCACATTTCTCAGACATGAAATCTGAGCCAGAGAGGGTAAGTAACTTGCTGAAGGTCACATACCTTGTACATGATGAACTCAGAATTAAAACTCAGGCAATCTAACCTGAGACTACATTTTGCTTCACTGCTTCTTTCATAAAAATAGAAAAATCTTGCAAGGCTTTTATGCCCTTTTTGAGCTTTAAAAAATCTTAAGCAGTCTAGAAATGCCTAAAAATTCCATAAAAGAATATAGAAATAAATCCTTAAGAGTCATTTAGCATGAAGTCTATGTAATCAAATAAATCACAAAACCAAAATGAACTTTATGATAATGATGATGGTCCAAAAATGTTGAAGAAAAAGAATAATTGGCAATAAAAAGAGTGAAATGCCACAGGACTAATCAAGAGGAAATTCATGGAGTAAACCAATATGTTGTAATCAACAAGAAAGCAGAGACTATAAAACATCTGGGCACATTAATGTAAGATATTGGGAACAAGAATTCACATAGAATAAATAAAAACATATTATTAATAGCTGTAAGTGGTGCCACAATTACATGTATTAGTGTGGATAAATCTGGCATACATGGTATCATAAATTCCAACTTGATTTATATACTAGCGAACAGCCATAAAAGAGCAATTTACGAAACTTGCATTATTATTAGAATTATCTATGTGGCTATCAAAACTTTAGCAGAATTCTGGACTGTTCTTTTAAGACAGTTGTTCTCTGTGGGAGGATAGCTGTGTCTCTCAACAAATCTTTTGAGTGTATAGTGATAGTATCAGTTGTCATGACTAGGAGTTAATATTAGCATCTAATATGGAGCAATCAGGGTCTGTACACATCTTTTTTCTTTTTTTTTTTTT
>NW_004567113.1:47016061-47024114 GCF_000260355.1 Condylura cristata
ACACTGCTGAGGGGCGCAGCGGGCGGGTCAGGAGAGGTCTGCCGCGCCATGTGGTCACCTCCGGGGCAGGCGGAAATCGAACTCATGTGGAAGCGGCTTAAGCTTCTTAGTGCAGTGCTTTAACCCACTGCGCCACCAGGGAGGGCCTGTTAATAGTAAATTTTATTGAAGTTAGCATATTGAAAAAAGTATCACTTCACAATATAATGATTTGAAATTTCTAATGAGGTATATTATTTTCTATTTTCATAGTAACCTTTGCGATTCATCCTGGATTTTACACACACCTCACTGGTCAATCAAAGATGCCACATTTCCAATGCCCACTAGTCACAGTACGTTAGTGTTTATGTAACTAGACAGCATAGGTCTAGAAAATAACTTTGTTCTAAATCTGACTTAATTGTCAAATCTCAACTGGCCCCACTTCTAAAAATTATATATTTTTTAATTGTAGAAATGTCATTTTATCACACTGTATATTATTTAGGGATGTAGATTTATACCCCTTCAAATGTCACCGTATCATGCCCCCCAGCAAAGTCCACCATTGGGCCCATTCCCCACTTTGGGCCCCACTTGATGCTCCTGCTAAAAAGAGAACATGTAGAGTCAGCAAGGACAGCACATAACCCTGAAGGGCAAAGGGAAGAACATTTTAGTAAAAGAGCAAATGACGCCCAGTATGACTGAAGTGGACTAGTACCACCAGCCATGAGAAGTCGTGAGCAGCTGCCTCAGGGCCACCTCCTCAGTCTACAACCAGCTTTGCTTCCTGGGATGAAGCTACGTTTCTCCACCTTAGTTCTTATCTTTCGATAATGAGCTGATATGCTTTTGTGACTCATTTTGTGTTCCTCTAGTACAAATATAGATTAGAACAAGCCAAGCTCACTCCCATTTTTGTTCTAATAATCTCTTCCATAAAATTACATGTAAGTAAAGAGAGCGAGGTTAGGGCTTTATCAGATATATAAGGCTTAATATCCAACTCTACCTCTCCTTAACCACATGAGTTCGGGGTAAACGCTAGGGCTAATAGTTGGTTCTGATGGACTCATGTGAGTAAATAAAGTTACTTCAGCAGCAGACACATAGGAAGCGCTCAGGGAAGGACAATTACTGTTTTAGTATTTTTTAATTGACATCAGTTTATGTCAGAAGGCTTATGAACTGAGTGAACAGATAAAAGGAAGTTGGAGTTTAAGATAATGATGGCTATCTTATATCAATCTTCGTAAGTATTCTGCACTTGGTTGAGACTGAAGAGAATTGAGAAGATTCTCTTTTATAGAAATGAGTATTTTTAAATGACTCCTAGTTTTAAATTGCTCACCCTGACTTCTCAGGATATTCTATAACCTGAAGACCAACACAAAATGATTCAATTTAGCAGGTTAATACAGTGGTGCTTTCTGTGCATTTATGGTAAGAAAATAAGACATTTGGGTGTACATGTTGCTAAAAATAAATTAGTTATATTGACACTGAGATCAAGTATATAAATGATATAAAATTTCTATATGAATTTTAGAAATTTATGGATGTTACACAAAGTATATAACATCTATATATGTTACATACATCTTTATATAAAATATGTAATATATTTGTGTATATATAAACTGTAGGTAAATTTCATTATATATGTAGATAAGATATATCCTATACGATATTATCTATTATCAATCCTTGTCCAGCCATCCAGAGTCTCAGAGAACATATTTTGAAAAATCCTCTAGCTAACACTATATTTATTTCCAGCTTGAAGATGAGTGTGTTGTGCAGAATGGGATGAAGAAGTCACTCTAGCCCAGACAGGTTATATGAATTGTTTTCGCTGCTGCTCTGCAAGGACACGTATTAAGTTGCATTCCTGCCTCTTCCAAACACCGCAGTTGGGGTGAATTAATCTTTGTATTCACGAGAACCATCCCAAACCTCTTCTTTGACAAGGGATGGACAATGCATTGGCTTTGACAAATTCATTGCTTTGGGGCAAATTGTAGAATGAGCTCCTCTGTTAGCAATTTTCATATTCTTTCCTACTAAGCATCTATTGACTACTTGCTTGTTCTATCAGCTACTGTATGATTTTACATTATAGCCTACCATAGACATTACTAAGGAAATAAAATCTGCTGTGGGTGAAAATTACAGAGCAAACAATAACAACAAAAACCAAAGAAAATGAAAAGCTAGTCTATTCTTAGAACCAGTTAGACATTTTAGTTATTCTTCTTCTTCATTTTGTTAAGCATCTTCAGTGTGTCAAGAGGCTTAATAGTGACCCATAGACCGTCCAGTATTTCTATTTTAGATTAGCTATGAACAAAGTGATCATAAAACAAAATCTATTAAGTCACAAGAATAGTTGTCAACAACGGTAAGACATAAATTAGGAAGGTGTGTAGGGTGTCTGGGGTAACTGAAAATTCTCCCTTAGAAGATGATGTCTTTATACCTGAACATGTGAATGGGCTTTCAGGGGACCATCAATGGAAGATCATCAATGGGGAAGGAGCTTCAATAGGTGCAAAGCCTGGAAACGGGGGTTGTTGGCCTTTTTGTGGACTAGAGACGAGTTAAGAATGGTAGGGATGGATTCAGACCAGAGGTAGGTCTTGTGTGGGAACCAACCATATCCTAGTTAGCCCTAGATGGTCTGGTTAAGCTCTTGAATGGGTTGTTATTTATAGTGCCCACCCACAGGGGTTCTGACCTGGACAAATGATACAGTGACCACACACTTAAGGTTTTTGATTTCTAGAGCTATGGGATGCCTGGAGAACTGGGTTAGAAGAGAGGCCAGGGATGCCTGAGGTTTACTCTGAAGCAACAAGTGTTCTGTCATGAGAATTGACTTAGGGATGTGGTGCAAGTGTCAGGAAAAAAACAGAAGGCATTTAGAACCTGGTAGGATACTATGGTGATGGTCCACTGGTGACTTGGGGGTGGGAATTTTATGGGGACTATACCCGAGAAGAGAAATTAACCTTTGTATCAAAATGAACAATAATAATAATAATGTCATATACATACATACACACACACACACATATACACATATATTACATTATGTGTGTGTATCTGCATGTTCTTTTTAAATTTATGTTACATATATGTGTGTGTGTATGTGTGTGTTTTGTGTTGTTTGTGTATATGTATATGTTTGTGTATATGTATGTATATATGTATATGTATATATATATATATATATATATATATATATATAAAATAAAAATTTAAAAAAAAAAAAAAGCCCATGCAGATCAGTCAGAGTCAGGCTGCTGCTGAGGCCACAAAACCAGCTTGTGGTGTGAAGGGGGTCAAGACCGATTCTGACCTCCAGCCTTATGTTCTCACAGTGCCAGGTGCTCTCTTAGCTTAACCCTAGGAACATAGAGTGCCTCATGACCTCTTTCCAGTCTATTAAACTGTTTGGTGGCACAACTAAGTAGCTTTATGCGGAGTGGATGACTAGGAGAACACGTACGGACTGTACACAGACAGAGGCAACCTCAAGAGATTGAGTCCTACATCTATGTATATGCACATTCTGCTTTAAATATGTGTACTTGTTTGTGTTGGGAGGGCTTGGGATATATAGATATATCATACATATAATAAATTAAGTAGCCTTTATGTCTATAGGGAGTTACCTAGATAATGAAGTTAAAATTTGTGTTCATTCTACATAATCACTGTGTTAGTACAGCCTTAAATTCCACCAGCTTTGATGTGTGGCAGTGCAAATATATTGCCATGTAAGTGCAATATAGGGGAATATACTAACTCCTAAGGTATTTTAAAGAAATGCATAGATGTAAAATCACTTTTAATAAAGAATGCATGATTTCATGCTAGGTGGTCTTTATACTCTTAATTACTTTTCTATTGCACATATAGGTTTGATTATTCTTGTCATTTTTTTTTCCCTACCCTCAAGTTCTCATCCCTTTTCAAAGCTCTTTGTTTCATATGTTAAACAAAAAGTTAGTGGGTTATTTGGGGGACTCTTGCTATTGAATGGGGCAGGAGTTTGCAACCTAAAGAAGTACCAGGTGGGAGTTCCATCCATTTTCTTTTGGGGTTCGAGAAGGTGCACGGCCATGTTGTTAGCAACTGGGCTTGGGTCTAAGAGAAGGAAGACGACTCACAGTATATGGTGGTGCTCCCAGGGGTAGGGACAGACAGAGGCAAAGAGAAAAAGAGAGAACCGAGTAGAGAGGGGTTTGAAAGTGGGTATTCGAATATTTGTTCTGCAAAGGTTCTGACCATACACAGTGAACAGAAACAAATTCAAATTCAATGGCCTACTAATCCAAAGCATGATGTTTTCACTTAATTTTAGAAAGAAGACTTTTTTTGAACTTTGAATTCAGCTTCTTGCAAGTCTAAAATCAAACAGCAACATCAAAACCAACATTCACACATACAATCGATTTTTGCGTTTTTGCACATGAAACCGAGAGACTTTATATATGGAAATTCAGGAAAGGGACACCGGCGATCAACTTTATTCCTTATTTGAACCCCTGCATCTACCGCAAAAATTGCTTTCTCTTTTATTTATTTCAACTCCTCGTAGGGGCTAGTGGAACAAATAATCCAAAATAGTGGATAATCCAAAAATGTCATTTATATTTGGCTTCAGAATACATTACCAGCTGTTACTCTAGCAGATTTCACTTCCTAATTAGGCCTCACTTAAAGTAGGAGTTAATTTTGTCTTCATTAGCTGCTTCCAAATCAGCAGGACGGGGGCAAGGAGGAAGCCCGAGGCATGCTGGGTATTTGGGGGGAAGCTGGCCCAGGGCTGGAAGTGTCTGAGGTAGATCGTGCTCAGAGAATGAAATTCAAATACGGCTAATCAAGATGATGGGCAGATACCATGGAAGTGTTTATGGCGTGCCTTTCTGAAGAATTCTCAGGACGTTATCAATGTTTTTTTGCCCTATTAATCATGAATACAAAAAAAAAAGTTCTGTACAAGGAATTAGACAGATAATAACCTGAAATCTTGTATCGAAAAAAATAGAGGCTCAGAGAGGTTAAGTGACCTCTCACACAGATTGATCTCTGTGTAAACAGTACCTAAGATACAGAAACTGATTAATGAGTGATAAGAAGACCCCACTGATTCCTTCTTATTGATGATTTGAATAATGAGGAAGCAAGAATTCTCCTGGCCTAATTCACATTAAGAGAGCTAAGATAATGAAGCTGTGATTAAATGGCTATTAAACTATTTTTATCAAACAGAGATCAAGCGAGTGTGAGAATCTGGGGACGCAGAGTGTAATTGCAATTCTACAAGATGTGGAAAAAAATTACTATCGTAAGCAGTGCATGGTCTTTCCATAATAGCCTGCGTTTAAAAGTCTTTGGGACACCACATACCATTTTCAGAGTTTCTCCCCACAGGTAGTGTTAGCATCGCAGGGCCACTTGTCTCTTCTTTAATTTACTGTATTTCTTCAGTCCAGGTGTGCATTTGGGTGAGTTGAATGCACTGTCTGCCCCACCCTGGGTAACCAGTTAGAAGGTCCTTTGTCAATTTACTCACGAAGAAAGATGCCTCAGTTACTGAACTGCTGGGCCCAAAAGTCCATCTTGAGGTGACTCTGGGCCCCAGAAGGAGCAGGGTCTACTTTCTTCTAAGTGTAACTTTTGGAATTCTGTCCCAATTAGTGCAGGCCCCAGAAGACAGAGGGGACACGTGAGTCCCAAAGAGCAGGGATGAACCCCCTGATTTTGTGGACTGTCCTGTCTTCTGATTCTTTTAAGATTTATTTATTTGTGCATACAGAACTGGGGGACAGGCCAGAGGCTCAGGGGCGGTGAGAGGCTTCACCAGAGACAGAGCGGGGAGCAGAACAGGCAGGTCGACGAAGTACACTGCTGAGGGGAGCAGCGGGCGGGTCAGGAGAGGTCTGCCGCGCCATGTGGGTCACCTCCGGGGCAGGCGGGAATCGAACTCATGTGGAAGCAGCTTTAGATTCTCAGTGCTGTGCTTTAACCCGCTGCGACACCAGGGAGGGCCCCTGTCTGATTCTTAACAAAAGACTTGTCTCTCCTTCAGAACTGTTGCGTGTTCTAAATGTTGGGTTGTGAGGATAGGTGTGTGCATCTTCTATCACGGGCACTCTTTTCACCTTGAGTGAGTTTTGTTGATGTGCCTTTTTTATTCCAGGAGAACTGTTAGAGTGTGAAGTGTTACAGTCACACAGGATGGGAGAATATTTAGGTCAGAAGAATAGCAACAGACACATTGTGTAAGGAAAGACCATGGCTGAAATCCACCTTGGGAAATGCTGATTGAGAGCTGCTGAGCTCTGTGGCAAGCTCACCAGTCTTGCCCACCTTCCCTTCTCTCTCCACCACCAGCTGCAAGTTAACTCTCAGTCTTTGTGCCTGTAGATCACTTTCCAGGCGGTGAACTGCTCTTTCTCACCTTTCTGCTTTGCTTTTCTTTTGAAACATATGTGGATCCAAGAAGTCTATTTTTGAAAAAAATAGTCATTTTGGATAATTAGAAAGCCATCTCCAAGCCGTGTCTTTGGAAGGTTATCTTGCAGTGTCACTTTCCTGACTAATGTGGTTTCATACCCTGTCACCTGTGAACAGACATGTGTTAGTAGATCCGTGTGCTTCATCTGCAGTGACTTTGATTTATTTGCTCTGTAAATTGGGACAAAGCAATAATGGAAAGTGACATTAATTGTTTTACAACGTCCTTTTTGTCACATCCATCGCCTTCTCTGGGGTATGTGATTGTTGAAACTAGTGCTAAACTAATTGAAATTGTCGTGGTGAAGGGGCAGCGTCCAGTCAATTTTATATATAGGAAGATCTTTTGAGCTTCAGTACAAAAATGGTATGGGTAAATATCAAACTTTCTTCTCAATCTTCAGTGATTGAAGAAAACACTGAGCATCTGACATAACATTCTTTTCTTCCTAATTCAAGAACTTCACTAAAACTAGTAGTCTTGGAGCACCCCACCCCTGCAAGTCACCCACCTATAGGGGTGAACACAAAAATGGTTAAATGATCATTTATTTAACCCTTGAGTATAAATAATGCTTACAACTCCTCCATGCGGTTTGACTACCAACCTTTTGTACCTTCTCTCAGCTCTTTCTCTCTCTCTCTCACACACTCACATGCACATCCAAATTACAGTGCCAGTCACTGCCCCGCAAACCCTCCCCTCCCATTGTGGTTCCACTACAGAGGAGAATTAAAATAGTTGGTGGTTTAATCAGATCTTGTAAATTAATTATGACATTATCAGGCTCCAATATTTCTGCCATTGTATTTGGTTTACATTCACACAGGCTGATTAAAGAATTGGAGAAAACTAGTTAATTTACGTGCTCTTTGTCATTTTGACTTGATTGGAATTACCATAGTTTGTTTACACTGGGGATAGAGCTAAGGCGCTATTGTATTATGTGATTGAAAACAAATAGAAGTCGGTAGTAAGGCTAGGAAGCCGAACACAAAATTTAAATCGGGATAAACAAAATTACTCATTTATTGGTAAACATTCTTAACGTCTTTTCTTGAGCTATTTTTGAACTTCCATGAAAGAAACCTTTTTCAAAATCAGGATACATGGAAAAATTGTACAACTCACTGAAAGTGTGTGTTTGTGTATGAGCATGGGGGGTGTTGCTTGACATCATTCCAAAGATTATTTTTATTGGATAATAGGAAGATGCTTCTATTGGTAGAAACCTCATGATATTAAAATGATTGAAAATAATAATTATTTAAATATATGATTTTTTTCAGGGCAGTTTAATAATTGAAATTTGGGTATTAGTAGGTGGGGTGGGAGATCTAAATGAAAGTGAAAAGGCGGAGTATTGGAGTCTCGAGATTCTGGTCTTCGGATTACCACCCTGGGCAGAAAATAAAAGAAAAATCATTGTAGTTCATTATTTGCATTACATGGACATGATTCAGAAGAATTGAGGAGGACAGACACTCAACAAGCTTTTTTTTTTTCTCAGTATAATTTGTTTAATTTTGCATGTTTTTT
>NW_004567113.1:47024359-47032207 GCF_000260355.1 Condylura cristata
CTCCTGCTATGAGTGAAACCATCCGGTATTTTTCTTTCTCTTTCTGGCTTATCTCACTAAGCATGAGCTTTTCCAGCTCTCAACAAGCTTTTTTTAAAAAAAAAAAAAATAAATTGAGCAAATGGAGGGAGACTTAATAAGCTTTTTTTGTTTTCTTTTATTTGAGCAATTTGGAATTTAAGGAATTGGAATTTATGGAAGAAGGGGTATCATTTTATCATCTTGAAGGTAGCATTTCACCCCTTCTGAGGAGGATGCATCCTCTGCCTAATCCACCTGTGTGGATTAGAGAGAGAAACTCCTGACTCCCAATGTGAAGTCCTTGGGCATAGGCTTATGGTATGCAAATGTAAGAGGTTTTGCGTAAAGTCTGCTCTGAGTACACATGCCTCTCTTGGCCTCTCAGATCCAAAAGAGAACAAAGTCTGGATTTATTCCTGGATGGAGACTCATCAGTAATGAGTAAAAACAATTTTTATGTGAAAATAGAAGGTATACGTGATAAAGGCCTGCTTAATTTCTCTAGTAATACAATTTGATTTTCTGATTAGCTGTCTTATTCTGTGATTCTTGTAATTTTGTCAGGTCAATTAACTGGAGTTCAGTGCTGGAGAGAAGGAACTGTGGGCGCTGCTGGCTTCATTAGGTGTCAGCAGCCTACGTGCATTTTGTAATAGAATCTGTGTGGGATAATTTAGCCGATACTGTTAATGTCATAGCATACGGAACTTAAAAAAAGACATATGAAGCAGTTCACGCTGGACAAACAACATGCAGTGTTAACAGAAGAAAAAGAAAGCCATCTACATAACATACATTTAAGGCCATAAATGCAGATCAATGAATTATTCAGCAAATAATCAAACTCCTGTGTACACTGGGGGCCTCACTGTGGCACTGTGCATAGGTACGCAGAATATACTCTGTGTCCAGAGACTGTAACACATCCCCTATAAACAAAGAGCAAAATAAGCTCCAGTTTAGGAGCTCGAGAAAGTGTGTGTACAGAGTGCTGAGATAAACATCCGCCGTTATAATAAATTGCTTGCCTCTTCTTTCCTTCCTCTGGGGATTCTCAGAGGGGCAAAGTTTTATTTCTCTCTGTATCGCTAGCACCTAGCCTTGGCCCGGCATAGAAACGTGTTCAAAATGTTTGTGGAATGAATAGCTGCAGATGTGCTTTCCATGGGTGGGCTGGAGGAACAGAGTGTGGGGGTCGGAAGAGAAGTTGGGCTGTGTTTGTGGGAGCCCCTTTGAGAAGTACTGTCGTACTGGGAACATCTCACTGGTAAGAAGTGATTACCTGACCCTCCCTGGTGGCACAGCCGGTTAGCGAGCTGCACTGCAAGCTGCAGCCGATTCAGCGCAGTGTGGTTTTTATCCTGGCCCTGGAGGGGACCTACATGGCGTGCTGCTCCCCTCAGCAGTGTACTCTGTCCACCTGCTTGTTCTGCTCCCCACTCTGGTGGATCCTCTCACCACACCTGCATCTCTGTCCTGTACCCCAGTTCTGTTTGCATATAAATAAAATAAATCTTTGCAAACAGAACTGGGGTACAGGCCAGAGGTGCAAGGATGATGAGAGCATTCACCAAAGACAGAGTGGGGAGCAGAGCAGGCAGATAGTTGAAGTACACTGCTGATGGGAGCAACAGGCAGGCCAAGAGAGGTCTGCCGTGCCATGTGGGTCACATTCAGGGCCGGTATGGAACTCATGCTGAAGTGGCTTCAGCTTCTTAGTGCAGTGCTTTAACCCACTGCGCACCAGGGAGGGCCTAAATTTTTTTTTTTTTTTAAGATTTTATTTATTTGTGCATACAGAACTGGGGTACAGGCCAGAGGCTCAGGGGCGGTGAGAGGCTTCACCAGAGACAGAGTGGGGAACAGAACAGGCAGATCGACGAAGTACACTGCTGAGGGGAGCAGCAGGCGGGTCAGGAGAGGTCTGCCACACCATGTGGTCACCTCCGGGGCAGGCGGGAATCAAACTCATGCGGAAGCGGCTTTAGATTCTCAGTGCTATGCTTTAACCTGCTGCACCACCAGGGAGGGCCAATTTTTTTTTTTTTTTAAGTGATTACCTTTAAGAAATGTTACAGACTCCGCTTGGTGACCAACCAGATAAGAAGGTCTCAATCTAATCCCAGAGTTTAGGTCTAAAGAACAGTGATCCAAACTCAGAAAGTTAAGAGAAATAGTAATCTTGTGGTGAAAAAATATCTTGTCAGGTGGAAATGTCTATCTTAAATGGGCAGCTATAGGCAGCTATAGATTGATGACTGAAGTGGGGAGAGGTGTCAAGAAGAGAAAAAAATTACAGTACATGGTCAGTGGTCAGTGATGAGGTTATAATTGGAACCATAAAGGTGTATAACTTCTCCTGGTAGAGTTTCTGCATCTGTTGGTATTCCTGCAGAGGGTTCTTTAAACTTTTTTTTTTTTTTTTGTACAGGGTGTGCTGTACAAGATATGTACAGTATGTCTGCGGATGAAATAGGTGTTGGTTAGCATTCTCTCAAACCCCAATATTCTCCAGATCTGCTAGGGAAACAAGACAACGAGTGAAAAATGACTGTGAACAAGGCAGATGATATAGAATATTAAGCAGTGACATAACACATTGCTATATTGGACAGCTCAACAGAGATTGGGGCAGTAACTGTATTAATTGTGTGATTGACCTAAAAGAGAATTTGGAGTTTGAGTAAGATAGAACTTAAGATAGAACTTTTGGATTCTGGCACAACCTCTCAAAATTTCACGTACTGTTTACTCCTGGTGAAACATGATCAGTTTGCGCTGATGAATAAGTCAAATGGCCCACTCCCAATGTCAACTCACTCATGTCTTCTGTTTTGGCAGAAGATAGATGAAGAGAATGAGGCGAACTTGCTAGCAGTCCTCACAGAGACACTGGACAGTCTCCCTGTGGATGAAGACGGATTACCCTCATTTGATGCACTGACAGATGGAGATGTGACCACGGGGAATGAGGCTAGTCCTTCCTCCATGCCTGACGGCACCCCTCCTCCTCAGGAGACTGAAGAGCCGTCTCTAGTAAGAACCCTTCCTACTGTCTAGCAGGAATTGGATTTGCCTCTGGCTACCCGCTACATGGGTATGATGTAGTGACGATAGGTTTGGATGTTTAATTTAGACTGATGCTAAAATAATCCGCAAGCACACTCAGACTTGCAAGATTTTGTGATTCTTTGTTTCCAAATATAGATCAAGTTGCTTTTGTGTGATCCCACTACTGGTGCTTAAAAAAATGTGTATTTTGTAGTTTATGTGTGTGTGTATTTTTATTTCTTGGTAGTATTTACGCTCTAGGTAGAAACTTGGAAATCATAGATAACCATAAAAGAGAGATGATACATTCACCTCTCATTTCAAATAACTTCTAGTATAACAATGATTGATGTTACCTCTTATGTTGAATATGTCATTAACATGTTGGTGAATTTAAAATAGATGCCTAATTTTAATAGTTGCTTAGTATTTGACTATTTGTAAATGTCCTAATTTATTAAGCAATTCCTTATGGTTGGAGATTTCGTCTTTTTCATGATAAATGCATTAATAATGAACAGTTTTAGATTTGATCTTCACATTATGAGATTTGTATTTTTCTCAGTGCCAAGAGAGCTGCTTTTAGTTTTTATTCTTACACGAGTGTCTCAAGAAATAGAGGTAGGTTGAGGAATATATGATATTTTAAATCTTTAGATTCATTATTTTTTTGAAGATTGAAAAATAATAGCAAATTTTCAACCCAAGTTGCCTAAATTTATGGTAGGCAATGAAGAGTGAATTTGTTGGCAGTGAAGAGTGGTTTTTCCTTTCTATGCAGTACTTGACAAGAATTTTATTAGTTCTAACACATAGTTTACCTTCTCATCTATAGTGGCCATTTGTCACTTGCCATGATCTTGTTTAAGAGTGTGCAATGTAAATTATGGATTGGCTTCATCCACTGTAATAACACAGTTGGCCATACTGCTTACAGGTGGTTTCTTTCTACATCTCTGAGATTTTAAATGTTGAAGGTTCTCCATGAAAACGTGGAGATCCCACTTACACTCCTTTGCATTATGAGATTTCTGGTCTACAAAACACAATGTCACCAATAATTGTTACTCAGTTATTCTCTGATCCCTCCATTTGTTGCTGCCTTTGATTTTGCTATCTTGTTCCCTGTTTTCTTGGATACTAGATGATTTTCATCACCTAGCGGGTTCCATTAGGACTGGTTGTGGACTTAGTGATACTGTCTTTTGCAACAGGGAGGTCCTTGAAGGCTATCAGCTCAATTGAAGAAACAGAGCACAAGTGACATGAACAGAACTCACCCTTGCCAACTTTATTCACTGCAAGTTCCTTTTAGTAATAGGCACTCTTCTCCCAAATATTCTTTGAATTAGTGAATTTTCATAACTGCTTGTGAAACAGTTAAAACATGACAGGGGATCTTTCATTTATTGCCACTTGATTCACTTGGGTTATTGAGGAGGAAATGTACACACTCCCCACCTCCCTCCCCGGGTTTCCAGGCAGTGTCTCTCATCCGCTAGTGACTCAAAAATCTCTTTCCACGTATCCTTCTATCTGAAAGAAAGCCAAATGGAGACAATATTAATTCTCGAGTGTAAGAAACTTTCTCAGTTGGCAATTTGATGCCAATTTTTTTCTTACTTTTAAAAAATACATTTCTTTTGCTCAGTTATGCTAAGATGCAATATAATTAAAGAGTGATAGAATTAATTTTATAACTATAATTAATTAAAGTTTAAAATTTCAATAACTTATTTGAATGTTGAAAAGACACATAACTTCTCTTGCTTTCCCTTTCTCTGATGTGTTTCTAGCTTAAGAAGCTGTTACTGGCACCAGCCAACACTCAGCTAAGTTACAATGAATGCGGTGGTCTCAGCACCCAGAACCATGCAAACCATAACCACAGGATCAGAACAAACCCTGCAGTTGTTAAGGTACAAATGTCCACTTTTTAATACGAGGAGGAAAGGGACAAAGTGTTTTGGCTTGAAGCTACGAAACAAATGATAGGCTTAGAAGGATAATTCACCTGGGATCCTGCCTTTGCTTCAGAAGCTGGATCAGATTATGAAATGAGTTTCCAAAACAGCAGTATGGTTCCTTTAAACTAGGAAGAGTGCATTTACTCTTTGTTTTTGGGTAATTGGAAGGGAAGTTTTACCTTCTGCTGTTCCGTGCGCACTTTTTTGATTCATGCAGCAATGTGGGTTACAACAAAATTTGCTGATAGGCTGGTATTATCTACAGCAACTTTAAGATGCAGGATTGCTATTCTGCCAGCTGTCTAACCTGAGAAAGATTGCTCTGGAATCACCGCAGAAGATCTATCTCTGCCATTAATTGGATGGAATGCTGGCAATGACATAATTCGGTTAGCGGGCTGTATTAAACAATGTTTGTCTTGCCATTCACTGAGAGTGAAAACGGAGCGTTAAGGGGTACTTAAGAGAATTGCGAATACTGGGCTCCAGCAATCAGTGGCAAATTAAGGTTTAAACCAGCTTATTTTTTTTTTTTTATTCACAGTAAAGGCGCTGTAGGGTCTTGTTAGTTACATGTTGCTGAGTAGGAACATTGAAATGTAGGAGAAATGAAATAAAAAGCTGCATAAATGTCATTTAGGAATTTTAAATGTAATTTTCTTTCCTTGTTCTGCAAACAATTATTCACAGCTCATAGATCCAGTACACTTAGACTGAACACTTCATTGAAAATCTCATCTCTTCAGAAAACCTATATCCATTCTGATAAGGTTCAGTTCACTAATTTTAGCTTTCTTTATGCCTTGTTTTTAAGACCGAGAATTCATGGAGCAATAAAGCGAAGAGCATTTGTCAACCGCAAAAGCCACAAAGACGTCCCTGCTCAGAGCTTCTCAAGTATCTGACCACAAACGATGACCCTCCTCACACCAAACCCACAGAGAACAGGAACAGCAGCAGAGACAAAAGCACCTCCAAAAAGAAATCACACACACAATCGCAGTCGCAACATTTTCAAGGTAGGCTGGGGGCCCGGACACACACTGTGGGCACAAGCACACGCCATGCTGAAGCCGCGAGGCTGAGGTGGCTTCTGGGCTGCGAGCGTTCTGCAGGAAAAATTGCGTGCTCCACAGTAGATGGAGAGAGTCCCTCCGGGACACAGGTGGATAGAGCCTGTTCAGCAGATCTGCTGCCTAATTCCTGCTCCCCAGAGGCCCCTAGAACGATGGCTGGGAGTTGGGGAGGGGACTCGGGAGAGATATCTATGAATGGCTGAAGAGCTGAGATAATCTCAGTTGTCCAAGCCTGGCTGGCCAGTTCGTGAAAGAGCTTTTAGCTTTTCCATCCTCCCCCAAAGGAGGCTTTGTCGATTGGCTGCGTGTGCCCTCAGACACCAGAGTATCTGCAGCCTCTCCCATTTAAGTGCGTTTATTTTAAGACCACCTATTATGCTGACAGAAATCTTTTGTAAATAAGCCTGTGGAAATTCCTGGAATTAAAAAAAAAAAAAAAAGTCTTTTTTTTTAAAAAAAAAAAAAAGGATTGCCGAGATTAAACTAAACATCTGGATTGATTTTTATTTATCCCCTTATGTTACTAAAAGTCTGGTCCTTCTGATGTAGGAAAGGTTGATTCTGGGAAACTCTGGAAGACATAGGATTTTCTTTGTGTTTGGATCCATCCCTCTAGTCTTAGTGCCCCCAAAGAGCTTGTTGAAAGCTGTTGCTTTGCAATACTTCAGCTTGTACTTTAGCACCAACTCTAACATTCTATCCAGTGGGAACGGCAGATATTAAAATACCAATCATAAACATCGCTGCTGCTTTTCCTCCTGTTACCCAGTTCCCTTCATACTTCAGAGTGGTAGGTAGTCCCCAATTTTGATTTGAACCAGGTTTATGTCCTACCCCCAAGCTGGTGTTTTCCTATTTTTAGTTTTTTTTTTCAGTTGTATCCTCTTTATTCAGGCACCAGACTTAAAGACACTAAATTCTCTTTTTGGATTACAACACTGTACATAACATTGGGTTACAACATTATGTATGACTTAGGGATACAGGGTCACGTCCTTCAGAGGCTTGTTACCACACCACACTCACCAGGACACCCTTGTCCTCCGCTGTAGTCCACTCTGCTTGCTCCCCTCTCCGCCCTCCCCTATCTTCCGTCCTTTGTGGTAGACTCAGTTCTGCAGTCTGATTTCTAGGGTTAGCTATTGATTTTATTTGATCTGACCCTTTGTTTGGTTCCTCTGTATTCTACATTTAAGTGAAGACATCTGGTATTTCTCTGACTGACTTCGCTGAGCATTAGCCTCTCTATCTTCATCCATGTTGTTGGCCAATGGCAAGAGTTTATCTTTCTTTTGCAGCTGAGTAGTGTTCCAGTGTGCGTGGACACGACAGCTTCCTGATGCACTCATCTGGCCATCGCCATGTAGGTGGTTCCCTACGTGCTATTGTAAATAGTGATGCAGAAAACATAGGTGTACAGGTTACCTCCTCCAATTAATGCATATTCCGGTAGAAACTTAAGAGTGGAATTGAAACATGGAATATCTATTTTTTATATTTTGAGAAATCTCCGTACTTTTTTTCTCCTCATTCTCACCAATAGTCTAAGAGGGCTCCTTTTCCTCCATATCTTTGCCGGCGCTATTTTTTAGTCTTTTTAATATGAACCATCCTCTTGAATGAGATGGTAACTCATTGAGGTTTCGATTTGTGTTTCCCTGCAAATAAATGATGAACTTTTTTTTTCCCACTTACCTATAGAACATATCTTCTTCTATACCTATAGAACAACA
>NW_004567113.1:47032387-47071834 GCF_000260355.1 Condylura cristata
TTTTTTTTCCCACTTACCTATAGAACATATCTTCTTCTATACCTATAGAACAACATCTTCTTTGAAGAGTTTAGTTCTTCTGCCATTTTTAAATGGTTGTTTTCTCTTGCTGAGTTGTGTGAGTTTTTTATAGATCTTGAATGTCAGCCTCTTGTCAGATGGAAATATTTCTCCTGTGGAAATATTTCCTACGTTCTATAGGGTATCTTTTGTAGTAATGATGTTTTAGTAATGTCAGTTTCTCTCATTGTGCAGAAGTTTCTTAGCTTGCTGTCATCCCAATTGTTTCTATTTTCTCTTGCTGTTGGAGATGAATCTAAAAAGACATCATTTGGCCTATGCCACAGATAATTTTGCCTATGTCTTCTCTGTATTTTATGGTTTCAGGTCTTACATCCTAGTCTTTTATCCATTTTGAATTAATTTTTGTGTATGAGTGAGATCGTGGTCTAGATTGAAGTATCTTTCCTTTCTCTAGTGTTATTGCTACTATTGCAAGTATTTCCTTTCCCAGTGTTTTGGATATCCTGCTCATATCTCTGTTCACCTTTGCTCCAGGATTTTCAGGAACCTTCTTTAAACACTTGAAATTGACTCTCAATTAGGTGTTCCTTGTTGAATATTTTAAAAATCCCAGTCCACCCCTTTCTGACAGTTTACAGAAATATGTTCGTCGCAATGGGTCAGATTCTTTTATGGCCCACTTCACTCTGTTGGACTTCATACATTGGAGTTGGAATAATACCTCTTAAAGCAGAATCATCACTCGGGAACTCCTTGGTGACTGAAGGTCTCAGGTGAAGGGAGGTCACAGGTTTTACTCTAGTGAGTGAATCCAACCGTGCACCAGAGAGCTCTCACTCTTATTCTTGTCATGTGCTCCTTTTCTGGAGCTGAGTAACTCTGTTCTGGGCTACCCTGCAATAGGTGAACCCACCCAAAGGCACATATTTTCAATATAGCATTTATTAGGTACTACAGTTGTTTATTTATTTTCTCACGTCGTTGTTAGTTTTTGTGCAGGATCTGACTTCTCCCTTAGGTGTAGTATGCATAGTTCTCACACCATTATAGCACCGATGCTTAATCACCACAGTACCCTGGGCTCTCCCCTCCCTATTCTGACTCCTCCTGATTTTTCATTTTTTAAATATTAGTTGTTTCTGTAGATTTTGAGGGTTTGAAATTCATTCACCACTGAATAATACTATACACTTTAGCTATAAGGTGTTAAATTGGCCTGTTAAGGATGTATTGTTTAGATAAGAACTGCTGTGTATATGTGGACCTTTCCGAAGTATATGTTGGTGACAAGAAATAAAACCTTATTTCAGAGCAAAGCCTGTTAACCAAAACAAGCAAACAACACACAACAACCAATTCCTGTAGTTATTATAAGCCAAAAGTAAGCAAATAATTAAATAAACTTGCTGGCTGATTATAAACAACAGAAAATAAAGTTCATCTTCAGGGAGAACTTACTCAGAGTTTAAGAGGTCATAATCAAGATCTACTGAGGCTGCTTTCTTAATGGATTGCATTTCCCCCCTTCTCTTCCATGTGTCTCTGTGACAGTGGGGGGTGTTAGGTACTTTTTGTGGGTTTCTTAGAATAATGACCTGACCTTTGGTGCATGTTGGTATCCATTTATTAATTCCTCTTTCATTAAAATTGTCATCATATGAATGGGAAAGACGCATTCCTGGGTCCAAGAGTCTCCTGGTTAGTAACCATTGGAGGGTTATGATTTAAACTTTCAGTAAAACAACTCAGTATTTTGCAAGCATAACTTTTCTGAGCGCTGGCTTACATGGAGAACAGAGCCTGCTAAGCTTTTTCTGTACCCCTCTTTCCCCTTTTCCTTGGCCCTATGAAATGTGATCCCACTTTTTCTCCTTGTATTGCCCTTCACTTTACCTGTACCCAACTACCAGAATTTTGGGAATCTTCTTTGAGCATTCAGATAGCCTCCACTATTTGAAAAGTGGCTGATTTTGCAATGTAAATTTGTTGGATGACATAGCATAAAGTTAATATCTGGAGATTTTTTTTTTAGTAAAACTTGTTGCATTATATAATTACTAATGGAATTCCATAAAAATTTATGAAGTTCTTTCATAAGTGTATTCTTTTTGGAAGACTTATTATAGCACACATATAAAAAAAAGAAACAGACACAGTTCATTTATCTGTATAAGTAAAAAAAAAAAAATAAATCAATGTACCTAATTGTAGAAGACAGTATATGTTTCACATTTCTGGATGCACATTGGATAAGTGATAAGCCATTCAGTTGTTTAAAAACTAAATCTAAACTTACTAGTTAAATGTGTAAATACTATTTATCGTAGTAAAGTACCTAATTTTAGCCTAAATCAGCTATAAATAATATTTTCTCATTTCAAAGGACCTTAATTACTGAGGTTGATTAATTTACTTTAAAATCCATTGAATACAATTCCTTTTGATAAAAAGAGAAATGAAACATATTCTGGGCCAATCCTGCCAGTTACTAGTTTTCTGATTCTGTAATGTCATTTAATATCATTAAGTCTCAAGTTTTTCACCCCTAAAGTAAAAAAAAAAAATTATTCCAAGGACCTTTTGTTTCAAAGTCTGTGATTTTTATGACATAAGTAACTACCACTTGACTTTCTGCAAGCAGTCATCTTAATGGGAAAAAAATTGACATAAACCTATGTACACATAAATACATTTTTATTGGATGCCATATATATACACAGTATGTGAATATATATCGCAAGTACATTTCTCATCTTCTGTTCAAAATATAAGACTTCCAAAGATAAGCAATTATAATTTTGGAGTGAAAAGAAGATTCTTACTCCACCTATATAGTTGGGGAATGCCTCTTGTTGGAGTTAAGTTGTAGGAAGCATAGAAATAGATGAGCTCTGTTTATAAGTTGGTGGGTCTCTCTGCTGATTTACATGGCATCTCACTTTATTAGTCTCTCAGATTTGGGGATCTGAACCCTTTTAAACCATCTGGAGCCATGTCCACAATTTGCCATAATCTCACAAATTAATTTTCAGTGAATGAAATGGTTATTGCTTGAGCTTTGGCCTCAGAGATATAACTATTCTCAGGGCTAGATATAAAATTATACATTTTAGGAGAAAAATCAGCTGAATATTCATAACGTTCTGTCATCTTGTAGTTACTCTGCTGTTTTCTTGTTGAAACAAACCGTGTACTGTATTCCGAATTAAAATAGAAAACATTATTTCTCTTTGATGGCGGGATGCAAATGTTGTACCCTTAACGGGGATGCCACATTTTAGGGGAAATTCTGTTTTTGTGTGTGTTTTGAATGATAGTTTACTGACACAAATGTTGTTTGGAATTCGTTTGCGCATAATGGACTCTTGTCTGACTTGGATCCAGTATTCAGGGATTTCCTTCCTTTAGTTCTATCCAAATTCCAAATTCCAACCAGACTGTAGTAGAAAAAAAAATAAGTCTAAGTTCATTCAATATTTCATAATTAGTTTCCTTTTTCTTCCTTTAGCTAAACCAACAACTTTAACTCTTCCTCTGACCCCAGAGTCACCAAAGTAAGTATTAAGAAATGTAATCATTTTCAGAAAGGGAAGGGGGTTCTAATTCATTTGGCTACAGCAACTCCATTTCAGTTTGTTTTTATAAATGTGCCATATCTTCCAGTGATCCCAAGGGTTCCCCATTTGAGAACAAGACTATTGAACGAACCTTAAGTGTGGAACTCTCTGGAACTGCAGGTAAGACTGACATTTCATTTGGAACTCTGTGTGTGTGTGTGTGTGTGTTTTCATGCGTATGTAAACATATATTAACTGATAGACAATACTTTCTAATGATTAATGATATTAACAATGAGTACAAACCACTTTGGATAAGAAGTTACCTATAAAGTTTTCAGTTGTTTATTTTACTTTAAGATAATACATTTATTATGTTATTAGACCTGGGCCAGACCCTTTGACATATGTGCTTGTTTTAGAGCCTTTTGTGATACCATTTATGAGTAAGACCAAAACTTGAGTAGAAATGAACATTTATTGATCGCCTACTCAAAAAATATGCCAAGCATTTAAGTGATTTCAGCAAATTTCACAATGACTTATGAGTGGTGATAAGTTTCTCATTTTTAAGAAGAGGAAATAGGACTCAGAGACGTTAGGTAACTTTCCCAAGATCACAAAGCTATAAAGCACAGTTCAAAGATTTGAATTTGAATTCATGGATTACCAGTACTCAAGTGGGATATTTTCTGCTTTCCATTATACAATATTATCCTATATGTGTTATCATGTTTATCTTTCCCCTCGAGGAGAAAGATGAAAATATGATCATATATAACATATAAATGTGTGTGTGTGTGGTTTTATATGTGTGGTTTCATACACACACGCACACACACACACACACACACGTATTATTTCAAACAAGATCAGTTTCTTTTAGCATTTGATTTCTGGACTCATTCCACCAGACTTTACTTCACATACTGAGGAGGAAGGAACCTTGATGCGAACTAGCCTTGAGAAAATTACTACTCAGAGTCCCTGGGCAGACTTCTGAGTTGGTTGGAAACGGTGACTTTGACCTAAGTGCTTTAGGTTTAGGTACTTGAACCCCACTGGAAAGTGAATCTTAGGATGTCTGAACAAGAAGTTTCTTGGCTCTGGCCATTGCTGATAAGGGTAAAGGAACAGTAAGTTAAACAAGATGCTTTCAACCAGAACTCTGCTGCCTACACACACCGCGGTCATTGTCGCTAAGTTTAATTTCACACTTTGAGTTTGCTAAATTACCTTCTTATGAAAGGTCTATTGCATGATTGCATGATTTGGCCAAGCAATAGAGTGGTTAATTTTGTGGTATTTATATTTATTTTATGTGTGTGTATGTAAATTCACAAACTATACATATACAACTTTATTTTGTGTACATTTATACATATGCTTATAATTTATGGATGTGCATATATAGTCACTCATAAGCATATATAACACCACTTCTTGAGAAATTATAATTTACATTTGTGATGATGAGTGACTTTTTTATATATGTATCATATGCTGTTGAGTCCTTCCTTTCTAACCAATGAGAATGAGTATTTTGTTGTCTATCTAGAAAGTTGATTGAAGGATATACAGTTTTGTCATTTTACTTTTAATTCAAGCACGAGAATCTACTTTTAAATGTCAAATTTTTGGTAGAATAAAGAGAACTGAATTTAACTAACTGGGGAGCTATTCATTTTGCTGGCAAAAATGGCCCAATGCTACATAGAGAATATCCAACTCTCATTTCTTGCACTTTGAAAGAAAAGAATGAAAGATGTTTATGTGGTAGGATAAGTACAAAGTCATCCTATATTTTCATGTAATTATAATCATAGCTCGTCATATTTCCTCAGTATTTTCTGATACCTCCCATCTATAACTGCTTTGACAGTTCTTTATTGTGTCTTTTTATGGAAACAACTTTTCTCACTCATATTTCATTCATTTAAAAATATTGTATTATCTTGTATAGTTGCAGCCATCAGCATATGCATATTAACTGGTTTGGGGACCTATACTACTGGGTTCATGGCAACTGATTCCTGGAAAGGTATCTATGAACCAGAGGTGTTCAGAACGTGTTGTATTAGTCAGTGACTTGACTTTAGAGAGACCTGAGAAAGTGTCACAGCATAAACAATACCAAGCTTTCCATGAAGGAAATACTATCATTTGTGGAAAAACAAACAAAAACTATAGCTTACGATAATAATCGTCAGAAATATAAAATAGTAGAACAGTTGTTCATAGTTCTAAGATGCAAAAGATATCCACAGCATTGGTTACTATTTTTTATATATCTTTAATCCCTTTGCAAACCCAGCTGCACCTTAGTATCTGGAAGTAGTATAGTCAAGTCCTTTCTATAAAACGGTGTAGAATTGGCATGTAAGCCATATATTATATACTCCCATGTGATATAAATAATCACTATGACATTAGTATAATGTAAATGCTCTGAAGAGATTTAGCCTAGTGTCAGTTATGGAATAATGACAAGAAAAGTCTGAGACTTTAGTACAGATACAACCATCACAGCCTAACACTTAGTACATATTATATTTTTGGTTCATGATTGTTTGAATCTGCAGATGCAGGACCTGAAGGTGTAGAGGGCCTCCTCTGTATGTCATTTTGCATCCTGATTTTTCGATTGAAGTTTTAAAAAGAAATGTTTGCATCTTCACTGACCCTTTTTTATCATGTCTGTAGTGTGCTGTGTAACATTAATTTGAGGTGGTATATCCAAATTTCTTTAATCATATTCTCATTTTATGTATTCATGTTCTTAAAATATTACTATTTTAAAATAGCATTGCCACAAAATATCTATTCATAATCTAAAAATTATGGCACCTCTTATTTAATATCTATTCATAATTTAAAAAAATAGGCACCTCTTATTGAAGTGCCTATTAGTTATAAGTACCAAATACAAAGATATAAATATCTTTAGAACCTTTGATATATATTGCTCAGAGATTTCTAAAAGGGGTATTTCCATTTTATTTTTAAAGATTTATTTATTTGTGCATACAGAACTGGGGTACAGGCCAGAGATTCAGAGGTGGCGAGAGGCTTCACCAGAGACAGAGTGGGGAGCAGAACAGGCAGATTGACAAGGTACACTGCTGAGGGGAGCAGCGGGCGGGTCAGGAGAGGTCTGCTGCGCCATGTGGTCACCTCCAGGGCAGGCGGGAATCGAACTCATGCGGAAGTGGCTTTAGCTTCTTAGTTCTGTGCTTTAACCCGCTGAGCCACCAGGGATGGCCCCGGTATTTCCATTTTTTAACCCTGCTAGCACTGTAGGGCCGTACTTGCTTTAGTGTATTCTTGATAGCACTAGGCTTCTTTGCCTTTAACTTATGTCTCTAATTTGTGATTATTAGTGAGATTGTTACCATGAAAAAAAAAAAAAACACCTACTTTTGTTTACATTTTTCTTGCTAGAAATTTTAAAGTTATTCTTACTGATACATGCCAACTTTTAAATAATTTAGTTAGCATTTTGAAAGGATAATAGCCTATGCTATTGACAAAAAAGTAGAGATTTAGTGCAGATGCTTTTAAAAATATTTAGAATCCTTAAATATATATACAGTGCATTTATTTCTGTCAGTGAATACTTCATCTTATTAGCTTAGATCCTTGATTCTTAAAACTTTGAAAGATTCTTGGATTCAGTGGAAATCAATGTAAAAACATTTTTAATATTGGCTCTCTGCTTGCAGTAGAGTAGATCTTGTTGGTGTATAGCAAGTGTTAAGACTTAGATATTAATAGACTAATCCTTGTAAAATAAGGAACATAGTAGTTGGCTCATAGAATGTGCTAAATAAATATTGTATTTGGGAGGTGTGCTTAGAGTTTAGTGGGGAAATAAGGAGCATCATACAAGTAGCTTGCTGTCACCTAAGTAAGTTGTGCCCTAGTGTAGGGTGGCTTTTAATTTTTTAAACATGGTGCTTCTGAAATTTGCAAATGTAAATTAGAGAAACTGTCAGGCTCAAGTGTAGTATGTATGAGAAAGAATTTAGAACTACTGGAAAACAAGAGGATGAAGAGGAACTTGGAGGAGGCTCAAGGAGGCAAAAAGAAGCTTGGAAACTGTCTAAAGGGTGGTGTGTAAAGCTAGAGCTTGGGAGAGGACAGGTTAATTTTGATAGCTATTTTGTGGATTTGGAATTTCAAGCAGTTTGTGATATTGATGGTCTCCACTTTCTCCAAAAATCTTCAGTAAAATGTGTTGCATAGTAGTATTTGGAGGATAGGACCAATACTAAGTGTGCCTCAAAAGAATCCCCAAAGGGAACAAAGACGACATCAAAGAATACACTATATGATGGCTTCAAGTTAAGTGTAATTTTTGCACAGAGGATTGAAAAGAAGTGTAAGCATTGTGCCAATACTTAATGTCATAGGTCACAGTGTCGACCCAGCAGAGGGAGTCTAGCTAACTTCCATAAGCAAAACTGACCTGGGGATAGAAATATTGGCATTAGATATGGGGAGAAGATACTGATGTAATAGGATGAGAAGACAGGATATTTAAAGTGATAGTTAGGGAATAATGAATTTGGCAAGGGTAGTGAAATCAGCAAGGAAATACAAGGAAATACTATTTATCTCCTTCATATTCAAGTTGCTAAGATTCCTATATCCTTGATATTTTCTAAGTCTCATTTTCCTCAAATTTGAAGTCATATTTGTAATTCCCAAATGAAATTGCTGAATTACGCAAAGAACTAAAATATAGTTTGAAACATAAAATTTCCAATATTCAACCATTTTTGTCATACCAAAGTGGCAATTTCATGCAGTTCAGCCTGCTTAATACACTTGATAATCAGCAAAGTGGATGTAGTAGTCTATTATGATTTTTTAAAAGCGGATCACTTAGTGATAATATGTAAAACCTTGGCTCTATAATGGACAATACTAGCTTCAAATTCTGGATCTAACCTCATCTAACTGTATGGTTAGTTTAATTAACTTCTGTGAGGTCAGTGGCCTTTTGCATCGATGAAGACATAACCATAATTGCATCTCATTTAATTGCTGTGAGAAATTGATATGAAACATGAATAAGATATAACTGAGTATATATAAGTATTCATTAAGTGTTAGTGAATTTCTAATTGTCTGTTGATTTCAGCTATGAGTCCATTGTTCTTTGCACCTCATCTTTTCAAATTTTGATTGTCTTTACCTGTTCCCTTTTATCGATGTCAATGCTTATATCCTCCTTGGCACTCTTACATATAAAATTATATTCTTGTTTTGTGGCAAAATCTCCCAAATTTCCCAAAATTAAATATTTGCTGCTTTGGTGTGAATTATCAAATCATTGATAGAAAGATCTCCTCTTTGATATTCTTTCAACAATACCTGCATCTACTCTACTATAAATTCTAGAGGTTACATACTTTACATATATTATCTTTTTGATTGTCTGCCCATTTCATTGTTGAGAAAAAAGCTATATGTTGACAGTAGCTCTGTGGTAGACCCAGGGTTCAAGGCATCTGTCTAACTAGAGATTATGTCTCTTTCCTATAGCCTGAATTTTAAAGATAGTGGTCGACATCTGTTATGTTAAATAGGTTTCATTTCACTTGCCAAGTATCATTGATTGGTATTGGCTGCCAGGATCATTGTGTTGAGAAGGATTCTAAGGCCAAGTCTGTGCTCAGTGGGAATGTCATGATCAATTAGTGATGTCTGCCATAGGTGCAGCAGGGGTGGGGGTGGAAACATCATTCACGATGTGGATTTGCTGATCCTTGGTCTACACCCTTAATTTGTTTTGGTTGTGACAGAGGAAGTGTATTAAGCTATTCTCGTGTCTTCTTTTTTTCTTTATTCTCCCAAATGTTAGCGCAATTTTCAAAACATTTAGCTAGAAAAGTAAGAAGTCAACAAAATGTGAAGACCTCCAGAATAATCCCTCTGTCCCATCTGCACTGTCTTTGGGAAACAGGAGGGATGAGATAGGAAGTTTGCTTTATTAGGTATTGCCAGCTGGTCTGACTTTGTGATTGTCCTAAACTAGCTCATTTTGGCTGATAAAAAAAACACTTCACTTTTACAGGTGTAAAAACTAATTTGATTTCAAAATAGCTGTTAGTAAAGCAAGATGAGAGAAAAGAGAATGCTCTTTTGGCAGAAGGCATTTAAATCTATTGCATATGGAGATTTTCAGAGTCTAGACTTTTTGTTTTTGAAATGGAATGGCAAAGCAGTGTCAGCTGAATGAGATGATGGTTTTAACCACAGACATGAAGGAATTTGGTTGAAGACCAAAATGGCTGGCCCCCAAATTTCATCTTTGTGCATAAGTATATGCAAATTGTTTTATTGTTATTACTATAAAAGTAACAAACAGTAATGTAACAATTTTATAACTAATTGGGAAAATGAGGTGGAGAAAATAATCAGCAGTCTCATCACCTTAACACACTAAGCCCTAGCAATTTTTCCCCATTGATACACTTTCCCTCCATGGTTTTGATGACAGTGGATGTGTGATTTGGTGTTATTTATTTCTCACTTAATGTTTTCCCTCAGTTTAAATTGGCAGTCATTCAAAGCACACTTCACTGGACTTATGCTTTAAAAAATGTTTACTCAAAAAAAAAAAAAGTCTATTCATTAACCAATTTGTCATTTCTTTTTCTTTTATGCAGAGTCTTTCAATGTCTTTTTGGGATTTCTCATTTAAAAGTTCATTTTGATGTAATAGTGAATATCAGAATAAATGGGCTATACCTTTTAATATATGCTTGTTGTATGTGATATTTTTGGAAAATTGGCCAAAGCAAAAAAGTAGTTGGTGGATTTAAAGGACAACCATCAGATCCTAGTACTGGGAAGTAACTTGGATGAGTCATGCATTCCATCCCTCTGCCTAAAGAATCCAGGAATGGAATACCAACTAGTTCTCTTCATAGTCCATTCCAATGTTTGGCAATTCTGACTATCAGGAATTTATTCCTATTTCAGTCATGTCCTTCATTTTCCATGTTTAATCTCATTCTTCTTGACCCAATATCTGTAAGATACTTCCTTTCTTCCTCAGTTTTCTTGTCTGGAAATGGTATCTATTTTCTCTAAATCAAGGATAACAAAGCTATATCCTCTCCCAACATCAGATTTGGGGGAGGGGGCTAATGGTAGTTTCCTAGAAAGCCACTTACCCTTTACCCCAGCTTCTCCCTTCTCCTGCTCTGACTCTGTGGGAAAGTCCACAAAGGCCACTTAATAATATCTTTATCTCCCAGGAGCAAGAGTTGGGGAATCAGAGACATGGCGTAGGAATGTTCTGAAGTTCTTTAGCGAGGCCAGCATGTTCCCTAGTAATCAGGTGTGATATAGGAAATCCTTAAAAAGCAGTAAAGGCAGGGACACTCTCAGAGCTGCTGGGAGTGAAGCCAGCCAGTACGGGGTAGGAGGCCCCCCTGTGTCAGGGATTAACACTTTTGCTGCTGCCTCTCCAGGAGCTCCAGTGCAACCTGGGGCAGTGGGGAAGAGGTTGGGACTGGAGGAACTTCTATCAACAGGATATTCTAACAGTGGGGGGAGCAGTAGTGGCTTTTGGTGAGTATCAGCTCTTCCCAGCCTCTCTTGTTACACAGAGTTCTAGAGGCTTAAAAAATGAGTGTAGAAAAGATCACACACCTTTCTCTGACCAGTCCTCCACTTTTAAGTGATTTTTACAGTAAATTAGAAACCCTCTTCTTCTTGTTTTTCCTTAAGAATTATCTCCATTGGCATGACACAGAAGAAAAATAACACTCTGGAATAAAACTCCAAAGTAAGTTGCAGAATTAGTAGATGCTATAAAATGTTGCGCACCGATTTAGCAACAACACCACCTCACTGCTGTGATCAGGTGGATGGGGAACACAGAGAAACAGCGTAGAGCAAAGGAGTCCCCGATTTATCAGAGCTGTTCAATTAAACAAACCCCAAAGAGAGCTCCTCCAAGAAAATCGTTTTATAGCACATAATGAAAAACACAACCAAAGAAAACTTGTCTCTGACTTAAAAAAAAATAAAAGGACTGTTTAAAAAGCTGGCTGTCGAGTGTGCTCCACTTCTCCAGATTTGCTGTGCAGAAGTGCATAAGTGTGAGTGATGTAGAGGTACTTGTTTATTATAGAGCACATTTCAATGCAGTAATCATAAATATTGCTAAGGTTGTGCTCTGTTGAAATATGACCTACATACTCTTGATTGTTTGTGTTACGTGATTTGTCTGACACCCATTACATTCTGGGTAATAGCAGCCATTTGTTGCTCTGCACAGCAGGCTCTTTTGACAAAAGAAAATAGGCAGCAATAAAAAAGCTATAGTCTGAATTACATTCTGCACAGGGCTGCACTGCTGAGAGTTTGTGCAAGTGTGTTAACAATGCTCTGAACTGCCTCTTGTCAGCCTTCAGCCTATAATGGCCATCTGTCCTCACATAAATCTGTCAAAACCTGCTAAGTTCAAGAGGGAGCACGGAATATACCTTGTACTGTCAACACCAAAATGTACACATTCTCCAGAAAATCAACACAAAGGAAATAATCTGGAGGTGATGGGAAGCATTAGCACTGTTGATTTAGGTTTGCGTGGAGGGTCCTGCAGTGAGTGGGAAGATGAGCAAAGGGGGTCATGTCTAGGATTGAGCACTGACTGCTCTGACCCCAGGGGGACCAGTTCTGGAGGGGGACATGAGGTGAGCAAAATCCACTTAGTTCAGGAACAGTAAGAGGTTCCCTGTCCCATCACAATTCTTAAATGTTACACTTAAAATAAAAAATAAATACTTCCTACATTTTTTGTTTCATCTTGTGTGGTTTAGTTTTGTGTCTTGATTCTTTCTGGAAATGTCTTTTCTTTTCTTTTTTTTTTGTTAGGATTTATTTATGTATGCGTACAAGAATTGGGGTATAGGCCATAGGTGCAGGGGTTGAGAGGATTCACCAGAGACAGAATGGGGAGCAGAACAGGCAAATTGACTGAAACACACTGCTCAGAGGAGCAGCGGGCCAGCCAGGAGAGGTCTGCTGTGCCATGTGGGTCACCTCCCTGGCCGGGGTTTGAACTCGTGCTGCAGTGGCTGTGGACAGCCTCCTAGTGCTATGGTTTAACCCATTGCACCACCAGGGAGGACCTGGAAATGTCTTTTCAATTAGGTACTGGTGACCCAAAGTCTTGTGATCTTTGAGATTGCTCGGTCTTGTTCTGAAGTATGGTTTGATTAAAGATGTTTCTGCAAACAGTGCAACATTGAGAGTTATCTGAATTATTTCCATCTACCTATCTACTCATGAGTCCTAAAATATCTTCCATCCTCTAATCAAGTATTACACTTTTGTGTTTAATTTTTGTATCGAATTACCAGCCTTTTACACCCTTGCTGGTGTTTTGAATGCATAAAACTACCCCCTTACCACTAAGAGCCACTAAGCCAGTATCATTTCTTTGACTTAACAAGTGGCAGTAAACAGAAGATGGCCCTGATATGCTTGTTTGCTCACTGGGAGTATTGGTTATCTCAGTGGCTTTCTGTAAATTTTAAGCATATACATAAGATAATATTCTTCCAATTGTAAGCAGTTGCCTCCATTTTTAAAAGGACATTGAAGTCCTTGGGGCTGACACCCTGAGATCACGGGCTCTGGGGAGGCTGCAGCCCAGGGAGGTGCCCCGTGGCTGCCACAGGCAGTCAGTGGCTGAAGGAGTTGAAAGACTTTGTTTTGGACCAAAAGAAACTACAATGGGGGGTCACCACCCCAAAGAGCAACTCGAGAATCAGTTATTTAAGCGATAATGAGCTTAGGTTCTAGGACAAAGGTTTCGAATGTTCAAGACGAAAAAGAATTTCTATATTTAAAATCCCTAGATAGCTGAACTATTTTTAGAACCCGTCTCTCTTTAATAGTGGCCTAATTTGGTGTTTCTGAAGTTTAGGGTTTCTTTGTATGTGTCTAGAATGTCAGTCAAATGCACTTCCCTGAGTCCAAGGCTGTGGGCGGCAGGCATTGGAGGACAGAAGCTCTCTCCATGTGGGTTGGGGACCATCTCATTAAAAATGTTTCATCAGGGTCCTCCCTGGTGGCTCAGTGGGTTAAAGCATAGCACAGAGAAGCTAAAGCCACTTCTGCATGAGTTCGATCCCTGCCTGCCCCAGAGGTGACCCACATGGCGTGGCAGACCTCTCCTGACCCGCCCGCTGCTCCCCTCAGCAGTGTACTTTGTCAATCTGCCAGTTCTGCTCCCCACTCTGTCTCTGGTGAATCCTCTCTCCCCCTACACCTCTGGCCTCTACCCCAGTTCTGTATGCATCGATAAATTCATCTTAAAAAAAAAGTTTCATCAATTTTCCAAGTGACTCTTGGGCCACTAAAATGTGTGAGCCATGACTGAAACCTGAGCTAGAAAAATACAAATAAAACTGAGAAAAGATTTAGCCAAAAATAAGTGCAAGAGCTTATCCATTTGGATAGAAAAGATAACATTCACATTCAAAAAGAGATGAGTAAGATATCTAGCAATATCTGGTAAATACCAAGTGAGTGATTCTTGATTTACTGAGCAGGAAATTACTAGAAATGTAAAAATCACCTGATTTGAGGTATCATGAAGAGTTGTATGGAGCTGGGTTTTAGGATGGTGAATGTCATTTCCTTCCATTCAAGCTCTCTGTCAGTTGGAATCTTGACTGTTATTTACTCAGTCAAGGGAGATTAATCATCACTATTTATTTGAGTATCTTAGCTTCCTATGAGATATATGTGAGAACTTGTGATTTCTTTGCTAGGAATTACATTCTTTAAATGTGTTGTGATTATAATTGTTGGTGGTGTGTGGCCAAAATTAGCGTGTAGGAATGGGACAGTGCAGAAAGATCAATGGAATAAGAGGGGCAGATACGGAGGGAGGGAGAGAGAGAAGATAGACCGCATAGACATTTCTTAAATTGAGTAATAGATTTAATTGTCGATGAAAGGGGATGCTAAAGAGTATATCACGAAGCGAGGCAGAGACTCATCCTGACCCTTCCACCCCTTTAACTACCAGACAGAGTGAGGTAGAACTAGAATTAGTTGCTGATAAAATTGGAAGGGATTATCCTAAGTGAAGTGAACCAGGAGAAAGCAAAGTACAAGATGGTTTCCCTTACTTGTGGAATATAGAGAAACTAACTAAAGATCAGGCACAGACAGCTTTAAAAGCAGCTTTTGAAAGCTGACTGTAGAGCTGAGACATCTAGGGTGGGGGAGAGCGTCAGGGAGGAAGAGGGACGGGGAGAAGCCTGGATGGGTGGAGAGGGCACAGTGGGCTGTGGTGGAGGATGATGGGGTATTTGGTGTGGAGACCACACCTCTTAGAGCATTTAAAAAAAAGGGGGAACAAGCCAAAGTGAAAACTTCGAGAAACAAAAATTCTTTATTGTGAAAAGCTGAAAAGGATGTAAAATAACGGTAGTTCAATAAAAATATATTGAAAAAATGGGGGGCAGTTTTGAACCGCACATGTGACATGAAGGAAAGCCAAGAGCAATGATTGCATTTCCCAGTCCTTACGATCTTCTCCAGGATGAATTTCCAAATGAAAACCACCTTTCACTTATCCCCTCTCTTCCCTCAATTAGAGGGAATTCACTATGCATAATAAAATTGCTGTAAAATATTTTATTTTAGGGAAATATTAATTTTTCCATCTCTATTATAAAGTAGAATAGAAAAGCAGTGTCACACTGTACAAATCAAAATTTCATGTGGTTTTCTGTGACCTGCTTGGTTCTTTAAATGTAGATATCATTTTCCCCCTAGTAAGATAAGATTCCTTAGCCCTTCCTTGAAATATTCACTTGCCTTAAGTCTAACCCCAGGCTTGTTAGCAGACTTGAAGTTCTTTCTGCTGAATAGTGTTCACTAATCCTCCTAAACAGAAAGCATATTGTAAACGACAATGTTCCTTTACAAGCATAAAGTCATTTGAACTCCAGCCTTCCCTTCTTCAAAGTTCTGTGGACTCTGCAGACATTTCACAATTCTTCCTTGGCGTAAAGGGATGAGTAGGACTTACTCAGGGGTGAAACTTAATGGAAGCATTAGATTTCCCAGATGCTCCCGTAACAACTTCTGATGGAATTTTCTGCCCTTCTGTGGAAAAGCACTTAAGACACCAGCTGACATGGTTTTCCCTTTCTTCCTTTATTTTTTTATTTACCTAATTATTTAGTAGCTAAAGCTTGGATTCATTCCAATCCTTCAGCCTCATAGCCCACCCTGATGTTGTGCTGTAAATAAACTGGTCTGCTGCCCTGCACTGTAGCTGTTTAGTTTCCTGTTTGCTTAGGTTTCTGTGATTTTAGACAGAGTGTATTAGTTATGCTTACAAGAATGGATTACGCCGACATTAGCCATGGTTTACTAAGTTAATGAACTGTGGAGACAAAGGACCGTCGCCTTCCGTCATGGGGGTGTCTGGTGTCCTGAGCCCCTCCTGAAACTTCACTGGACTAGAGGCCTGTCATCTCTGCCTCTTCTCTGTCAATCCACCATTTTGAAGCTTTCACAATTTTCCCTTTTCTTAGGAAGTCACACATCAACATTTTTTAACTGTTATTTTTAATGACACCTTTATTTTACATTCCACTTTTTTTGGTAAAGTTGCCTTATTTTTTGACTCCAGGGTAAGGTTCCTTGACTGGACCAAAAATCCAAGCCATTGGCTCCTCCACAGCAGAATCTGTAGACAAATGCTACCAAAGCAATTCTGAGACACCCCCCACCCCCCACCCCAGGTCCTTCCACTTTCTTTGTCCACAGCACAGACAATATGATGCTTCTGGACAGGAGAGCTTGAGGAGTGCCTGGTGCTGGAGAAGGCTGGGGTGATTCTTAATGTTTTCTGGGAAGCAGGATCTGTTAGCACTGGTGTTGTTTGAAACACACAATATCACAGTTCTTCCTGCTTCCAGGCATTGTAGATTCATCTTTTCTCAGTGACAGAGGCTTAGAGGAATAGAGTCACTTTTTTACCTCTTCTCTTGAATTTACTTTCTTCTGCTTCGTTCACTTTGAAGCATTGTTGAAATCTTGAAAAAGTTTGGCAAACATTCTGGCACTTAATATTATTTTGTCTCTTTTCTCTCCCCTTCCCCCTTTTTTCTTTTCGTGTTCCCCACCCCCCTCCCCTTCAGGCCTAACTCCACCCACAACTCCTCCTCATAAAGCCAACCAAGAAAACCCTTTCAGGGCTTCTCCAAAGCTGAAGTCCTCTTGCAAGTCTGTGGTGCCTCCACCATCCAAGAAGCCTCGGCACAGTGAAACTTCTGGTACCTCAGGCCATAACACCACCAAGAAAGGGCCAGAACAGTCCGAGTTGTACGCCCAGCTCAGCAAGACCTCCGTGCTCAGCAGTGGACACGAGGACAGGAAGGCCAAGCGGCCAGGCCTCCGGCTGTTTGGTGACCATGACTATTGTCAGTCAATTAATTCCAAAACGGAAATACTCATTAATCTATCACAGGAGCTCCCAGACTCCAGACAAATAGAATATAAAGATGTCTCCTCCGATTGGCAGAGGCAGATTTGTTCTTCCACAGATTCAGACCAGTGCTACCTGAGAGAGACTCTGGAGGCCAGCAAGCAGGTCTCTCCTTGCAGCACCAGAAAACAGCTCCAGGACCAGGAAATCCGAGCTGAGCTGAACAAGCACTTCGGTCATCCCAGTCAAGCTGTTTTTGACGACGAAGCAGACAAGACCAGTGAACTGAGGGACAGTGATTTCAGTAATGAACAATTCTCCAAACTACCTATGTTTATCAATTCAGGACTAGCCATGGATGGCCTGTTTGATGACAGCGAAGATGAAAGTGATAAACTGCGTTACCCTTGGCACGGCCCGCAGTCCTATTCATTGTTCGATGTGTCGCCTTCTTGCTCTTCTTTTAACTCTCCGTGTAGAGATTCCGTGTCACCACCCAAATCCTTATTTTCTCAAAGACCCCAAAGGATGCGCTCTCGTTCAAGGTCCTTTTCTAGACACAGATCGTGTTCCCGATCACCATATTCCAGGTCAAGGTCACGGTCCCCAGGCAGTAGATCCTCTTCCAGGTAAACCTTGTCCAAACCCACACAAAGAATAAGGTGCTCCCAGGAAGTTAAAAGAAACACAAATCAAGCCACACAGACCACCCAGCCCCTCACCGCTGCACCACACCCCTGCTGGACCCCTGGCGACTTTTAGTACACATAAACATCCTCCCATCTTCTTTTAAATATGTCTGCCAGGAGCACAGTGCCTTGAGCCAGACAGATCAGAGGGAGCAATTTGTAAGAAACTTGCTCTTCTAACTTTTTCCATTACCTGGAGAGCTGCTCAGTGCCAGGATAGCTGAGATCCACGCAAGATAAAGCTGACAGTAGCAGGCTGGCACTCAGCATTCCCATCAATAAGAGACGCTGGGAGAGACGCATCACTCTCCACTGCTAAGCTGACTAGATGAACACAGACGTCACTGGGAAATTTCACTAGTCGCTAGGAAGAAAGAGCCCTGAATGCAGTGTGCTGTTCCAGAGGCTTCTCGGGTCTGCTCATCAACTGGGCTAAGTGGCAGTGGCAAACGCCTGTTTGATTTTTCTCCTCTCTTCCAGATCTTGCTACTACTATGAGTCAAGCCACTGCAGACACCGTGCGCACCGAAATTCTCCCCTGTGTGCGAGATCACGGTCAAGGTCACCCTACAGCCGTAGGCCCAGGTAAGGATGTTTGTCCTTCCTCTGCCTGTCCTCTCTTCCCTCCTGAAGATGACCCCTTCTCGGGTTTACTGTTCATTTTGCTCCTGCCTACTGAGGTGGTTGACTTACTGATGAAATTATGTTTCTCAGATATGACAGCTATGAGGAATATCAGCATGAAAGGCTGAAGAGGGAAGAATACCGCAAGGAGTATGAGAAGCGGGAGTCCGAGAGGGCCAAACAAAGGGAGAGGCAGAGGCAGAAGGCAATTGTAAGCAACTATCATTTTTAGTGGCAGCTCCTCCCTCCCCCCTCCCTCTCCCTCCTCCCTCCTCACTCTGGTCCCTTCCATTTCCCTCCCTCCCCCCTCCCCCTCTCTCCTCCCTCTGGTTCCTTCCATTTCCCTCCCTCCCCCCTCCCTCCCCCCTCCTCCCTCTGGTCCCTTCCATTTCCCTCCCTCCTCCCTCCTTCTCTCCCTCCCCCCTTAAACCTTCCTCCCTTGTCCTCCTTCCTCCTTCCCTCCCTCTCCTTCTCTTCTTCCTCCCTCCCTCTCTCCCTCCCTCCCTTCTCCCGCCCTCTTCTGTCCCTCCCTTTCTTTCTTCCTTCCTCCATTCTTCCCTTCTTCTCTCTCTCTCTCTCTCTTTCAAGTTTAGAAAATAAACTGAAGGTAAGATTTTGGCAGAATAAGCAATTTTCAACCTTTAGACTTTGAAACTTCTCAGGGAGTCTGCAAACCCTCTTAACAGAGATTACTGGGAAGGGGGGCGGGCGAATGTATTCAATAAACTTCTCATTCCTATCTCCTATTTCTCACTAATTCTCGAGTTCATTACTGTTTTCAGATTTTATTTTTTAAAAATGGAGGGAGTAGAGGTTTATTCAGGCAGATACTGACTTTAGTAGTAAGAGGATGAGGTTAAAAAACAAACAACTATTCTCTGCTTTTCTTCTGATTGCAAAAAGAGGTGGTATCACTGAATTTCAGTTCCTGTTTTTTTTTTTTTTGGCAGATTGTATTGCCCAGAAAGAGATGAGGCTTCAAGCTAGATTTACAGTAGGTGGTAGATGAAGATTTGCTAAGGAACTCATTTCTTGCTTTGCTGGGTCAACACCTAACTGTGTGGTGGACTCATCCACCTGTCTTCGGAACTACTTCCCAGTGGCCTGTAACGTTTGCCAGCATCTCTCACTGCAAGCTCTTGCACTCATGTGACTGCAAGCAGGGCTGGCCCTTCAGTATAGAGATCCAGGTTATGTTAAATTTGGTATCTGCAGGGCAGTGTCCTTTTCCAAAAGCTGCTTGTGAAAAGGTGGACTTTACCCCAGCTTCCTTCCGTTGTTTATCAACCCAGACCCTCTGTGAAAAAAAACAAGGCGTCCCAATTGTCGGCATCCAATACACGTGGCAGACATTTTTGGTCGATGGTGGAGCTACGAAGACTTAGGATCATTGCTAGCACCGTGCCCCACTTGGCTAATCCATCAGTGATGTGGCTGCTTTGGACCATAGCAGATGCTGCCTGGCTGTCTAGCTGCTTTCAGTGCAAATAAAATTTTGACATATCTATTCTATAAGCTAACCAAGACTTAGAGAAAGTATTTTTAACTGTAGAGGCTAAGATTATAGGGTACCTTTAAGAAAACCCACTACCATCAACACAATATTGTAAAACCTAGATGTAAGAGCTGATGATAGAGTCAAATCATGCACTGACTAACCTGTATCCAGTAGAGGAAACTGGTGAACTGAGAGATTCGTTCACACACAAATCCGTATTTCTAGGGCTAGAAGTCGAGGATATTTCCTGCCGTAAAACTTTGAATCTATCTAGGATTGAATTAAAAGTCCAGTGAAAAGTACACTTTTCTTCATTTTTCTCAACTTTGAAATGAGCTCTGATATTAAGATCTGTTGAGTATCATTAGTTAACACTTAGTAAGACAAATGAAAATTAAAAATTCAATTTGCTATATTTAATGAATAGCCTATTCAATAATCGCAAGAACTCACATTCATGTAAGTGCCATATAGTTTACAAAGCCGCTTAATATGGCGTATTACAGGTATTCTTCCTAAAAGAGAAAGATGTTGAGCAAGTACATAGGAAAATAGTTATTGTAGTATTTGCAAATTTATATTTTATAAAATTCTTCATGTTTCTTCCCCAAATATGACATTAAAGAGAGAGATCAATAGTTTCATCATATATTTGCTCAATTGGGCAAAATACAATACAGTTATAACCACAGCTTTGTAAATAAATGTAGACAAATGATATTTATTTATTTTGTTCCTCCCCAAGATAATTTAGTGCCAGATATTTGACTCGAGTCACAAAACGGAGGAAGGTGTCTTGTCCTTAGTTTTAATCATTCCTAATAAAGCAAGTAGCATGATTGCTCTACATGCCGTAGCTCAGACCTGAGCCCAGAGCTATGGCTTAGACACCGATACCTTTTCTGTCTTTACGGTCAGGAATGTTGACAAGTTCCTTGGCTCATCCTCTGACTAAGACAGTCTTTGTCAGTTCTGTTTGAAAGATGACTTAGAGAGTGCAAGTATCGACTTGATCTATTTTATATCATTATAAATTAACTAGAATTTTGTGAGAAATTTGGCTTTGGGATTCATTTTTGATATTGAAAAGCAATTTAAAAACATAACACATAGATTTTGTTTACCATCACCATGTTTCACAGGTAGTAAGAGCTTAATATAAAGATTGGGGATTGATTGGTGAGTCATTTGACACTTGGACAATTATATGCTAATTCTGCTTGACATTAGTGAAAAATATGACTATGTGACAGATTTTTTCTCGGGTATAATGTTAAGTAAGTCTTTGTTCTCATAGTGAGGGAGCTTCCAGTCTAGTAGAAGATAGGAATGCAAACAGCAAAATAGTGTGATTAGTGCTATTGTGGACTGTATATCTAAAATACTATCGTGATACATAAAGGGGGTCCCACACCTCAAATGAAGGGTGGGCCTTCTCTAGGGAAGTGGGCAAAGACTTTCTCTACCTGACTGTCTGATAGGAGATCCGTCACCACATGGCTAATTTAGCTAGTCTGGAATTAAGAGACATCACAATGTGATTACATTTTAAAGACTATGAAAATAGAGTATAAAACATGTCAACTTTTTATATCAATGACAGGTTGAAAAGATAACATTTTGACTACATTGAGCTAAATAAAACATTTAGTGACAAGGGAAATTCTTATTTCTTTTTATTTTATAAAATGTGCCTCTTCTACTATTTATACTTACATACTTCACAGTATGTGCTTAGTGAATATTCCTATTCTAGACAGGGTAGCAACTAATATTAAGTGTCTGGAAAAGAGCAGGTCATTTTGGAGAATGTCTAGTCATTTGACATGGGGGTACTGCAGTGGTGAGAGATGAGTCTGGGGGTTCCTGTGGAAGCTGGGTGCTTCAATTGCTCTGTAGATCATGATAAAGATTTTGGAGTCTGTCCTGAAGGCATAGTGGCACTGCTTATGAGTTTACCCACAGAAAAATTTTCTGATTGATTTCCTTCCTCAAAAAGGTCTGCTTTCACGTGCCACAATGCATTTGTAAAGTGTATCTTTATGACTTGGGTAAGGAGATACGTGCCATGATTTTTGACTCACTTGGCAAGATTAGTGTGAAAAAGTCATTCATGAGACAGCTAAGGAACCAGTAAAGTCCAGTCAAGCTCATCTGGTAGATGATTTCCATTCAGATTTTTGAGGTACCCTTAAAGTAATGAATATGCAGAAACTTGCATTTGGAAAGCCTTGGGTGCAGTGCTGAATTATCCACTAATTCAACTGCATCATGTAATTTATGGGTCAGCAAACCAGAGGTAACAAAGGGAAATGAAAACAGTGTTACAACCTTGAATGATTATTGCTTTGAAAAATCAGTATTTACTAGCTTTCCTTTGTAAAATATAAAGCTATGTAACTTTACTATATTGCTTTTGTTATGCGTTCCTTAAGAAGGAGAGGGTTTAGGAAGTCTATAAACTTTTCTTTGTTATGGTTCTGGAAGGTTTTAATTGGACCAACTTAGCACACACCAAATCAGAATCACCAGAAGTCTAATAATATTACTAATTTGTATCATACATTTTGGCTGAATAGTCCCATCATTTGAGTTATCAATATTTAAATGGGAACTCCCCTCTCTCCTTCAATTTCTATCTAAATTCTTTCTCAAAACCACCTCACCTGCTGTCTTTCTCAATCCAGAGGTTTAGAACAATTCAAGTTATATTGAAACCCCATAAGCCAGAGTTGAGTGTTGTTTATTATCTAAACTGTCACTGTTCTAATTTCTTAGGGAATTTTAAGTCCAACTCCATTTGTAATCTGTACTGTTTTCTGCCAGAAAACATGAGAACAGAATGTTAATTTAAGGGCAAATCTAGACATTGTGATATGACTCAGTGCTTAAAAGCAGGCCAGATGCTAGGGTCAGTGTGCAGCCCAGCAGCCAGGAAGCACGCACCCAACTAAGGGTTATCAGCCTCTAGCCTCTATCAAGAGGGAAAAAAAGTTGTACAATTTCTCTTAGCTTTTTTGGGATGAAATAATTTCTATCTACTAAAGACTTTTTCAAGAACTACTTCATGTTATTGCATTTATGTTCTATTATAAGTCTGGACTCACTTATTTAGAAACCATCAGTTTTATCAAAAGTATATACTCCCACTCTCATTTTCATGTTTTCTGATGTTCCAGATTTTTATTTTGCTTGATTGCTTCCTTCCTCTCTTTTCTTTCTTTCTTCCTTCCTTCCTCTCTTTTTTCCTTCTTTCTTCCTCTCTTTTTTCTTCCTTCATTCTTTCTCTCTTTCTTTCTTTCTTTTCTTTCTTTCTTTCTCTTTCTCTTTTTCTTTCTCTCTTTCTTTCTTCACCTTAGCTCTTAAATAAGTAGACAAAGCTACATTTATTCATATCTATATAACCTTATTCACTAAGGAGAAATTGCCCTGGGTAGTACTTTTAACTTCTAAGGGAGTGACTGGCTAACCTAATGATATAGCTTTGTTTCTTCTTTAAGACTGTCCCTAGCAGTACAATTACTGAGTCACTACCAAATAAGATGATTATAACTAACATGATAAGTAAGAAAAAAACATTTTTTTTAGCATTCGTCAGAGTTTTAGCCTTTCCTTTTGTCCATCTGTAACTTTTCATGTCTGTTCACCTCTCTTACATACTTTGGACAAAATATATAACTAAGTAAGTTTATTCTAGAAATTACATGGATTTTATTTTCATCTCATCTACCTATTTGTAATATCTTTGGAATTCTTGAAGAAAGAGGTTGATTTGAAAGAGTTAATTTGAAAATGAACAAAATAGTTTCTGCCAAAGTGGACATCCAATTTCCTTATCATAGGAGGAAAGATACTTATATATTCTAACTTCTAAGTATAGAATAAAATTCTAAGTACCCAAATCTAATCTCTATCAGGCTGCTCCCTGTTGTTATATACCAGGGCATTCCAGGGAGAAACCGACCCATAAAAAAGAATCAAGCATAGTAGTTGTCATATATTAGAGTTCAATAAATGTCAATTACTCTACTAATCTCCTTTGTTTTAAGTTTATATCCTTTCGCCAGAATTATGATTTGATGACAAATACGTATTTTATGTTTTCCCAAGTTAACAGGAAGCTCTCTATACTTTCTGATGAAGATTTTGATAATGCAAAGTCAGTTAATTCTGTCTTTTTTTCCCTTCATTTATCCCCTGTGATTTGATATAATGAGGATTTACTACACCTGTTAATGCAACATAAATCTTCAATTTTATTATCTACCCCATCAGTAAACTAGCTTTTGTGAAAATTGAAGCTAAAATATATTTGATAAATGTTCCATCCTCTTCAATAGTGAAAACTAGTCTGAAAATCATTTTTCAAGGAGCTTTTTCCAAAGGTTTTGAGTTCCTCCAAGCCTTTAAGAAGTTGGAAATGTTATTAAGCATTTTGATTTCTTTTCCTTTCATCTCCTGTTTGGAAATTAATGTCTTGAAAAATTGCCTGCAAATGTTAAGGTTTTTTAAAGATATGGAATCTATTCATCTGTCTAATAAAACTGCAACACGTTAAAAATAATCAGTTCTTTGCTAGACACTTTAGCTAATCTTGGAAAGATTTTTGTCTTTGCTTTTTAGACCTTCAGCTGCCTTTTGGTTTCATTTTTAGCACTAGGAAAACCAGGCACTCAAGCCATTTTCTCAAATGAGAATTTCAATATATAGTCAATCTCTGATCTTTGTAAGGTAGCAAGTTGTGGTCTCACCCCTGTGTTTCATAAAAGGAAATAACAGGTAGACAAACAGGTAATTTAAGTGGTTGTGGGCCAGCCCTCTGTATTTCTGTTTCTCCTTTCAAAATTGTGTCTTCTTTTCTCTGTAGAGTGTGTCAGTATTTGACGTAACGTTCTCTGGTTTATCTTCTTTGTGGGATCATTGTTCCACAGAGCTTGGTATAAAGAAGCAATTCAGAGACTGTCCTGATATGCCTGCATATGGACGTACATATGGTTGATTCTAGTTTTAACTCTGAATTTCCAAATACGTAGACTGTATTCCCATAATGGTAGTTGAGCAATTTCTTTGTGGTGGTTCAATTTCTTTCTCTCTCTTCTGCATCCCCCAATCCTGTTCTATATGGATTAACCTTCCTAAAAAGACACATTAAAAATATCCATAATATCCATGCAAGCAGGCGCCAGGAAGTTTAGATAACGGGTCCATTGCATTTGGCTCAAGCTGGTTGTGTAAATAGAATGGAATGTGGTGTTATGATTTCTTTGCTCTAGGGAGATGAGCCTCACCATCTACTTATATTTATTGACCTCCAAGATGTGCTGCATGCTGTGGACCAATACAATTTCTGCCTTCAACTAAGACATACAATCTACATGGAAATAAATGAGATGGACTGCTCTGTTTGCCAAAAATTCTCAGTTCAGTTATTTAGGCTTAGTAGAATTTGTCAGAGGAGTTGTGTAACCACTTATATTGGTAGAGCCCAACCTCTGATTTTCAAGGGTGTATTTAAAGAGTGAGAGTCCCCAAAACACGTAACTGCTTCTCACATCTGACACTTAAACCTGTAAAAACAGATTATGGACAACATTGTTAATTTGACTCAGCCACTTGCGTTGGCCTTTTGATTTTGTTTTGTGAGGGAAAGCATGAAACCTGGCTTTCCTTCCCCATTGTCTTAGAGAGTCTTGGAAAGTAAGTATCACATTGAGGCATCTTTCATGTAATCAAATGCATAGAGTGTTAAAAATGATTGTTTGATGATTGATTTTGTTTTTTCAACAAATGTTCGCTGATACTGGTGTGTTTCAGGGACCCTTAAAATATAGTAGGCAATGGGATAGACGTGGGCTCTTCATGACCTTTAACACTGAAAAATCTATTTTAATTATTTACTTACAATGTAGCATAGAACTACAAAGGAGAAACTGAGTGTTCTGTAAGAAGCACTACCAGAAAATCAGACTTCACCTCCATCTCAGGAAGGAAATGATTATTGAGTTCAATGGGACTCTAAATAGTGTGTATGTTGAGGGAGCGAGGAGGAAGAATATCCCAACTAGCAGAACCACTGGGCAAAGTCCACAGGGAAAAAAGGATTAGGGAATAAACTGGGGATGGATTTCAGCTCAATGTGGCTGAAAATCAGAGTAAAGTAAAAATGGGATTTGGTAGGTCAAGCCCATCATGAAGACATGTTTAAGTTATGAAGGGCTCGTTTGGTGCTTTTCCTGATTTAGGCCTTTCCCTCAATGCTGTGAGAAACTATTGAAATGTTTTAGATGGTAATTGGCATGATTAGAGTCTAATTCCCTTAGCAAAAACTATTGTGACAGAAAAGACCAGATTAGAGAAGGATAAATAGACACAGGATCTAAATTAAAAGACTGCTATGTGCAGAGATATTGATAACTTGATTTAGGAGAGATAGAATGAAGAAGATAGACTGGAAAGATAGTTCAGAGATAAAAGTCAACAGGACTTAATGAATGATTGTATAGATAAAGGGAACTAGGAGCCAATATTCAAGGGAAGCATTCAGGTTTTTGCCCATCATTTTTGGAGCTGATATGAAAACACAGGGAAAGACCTGCTGGGGAGAAAAGTAACTGGATAGTTTGATTTGGATAATGTGGTCTAGTTTTTTGGCCCCAAACTTACATTTAACTAAGGCGCCAATAGCTTCTTCGTTATTTGTGTCTGAAATTCATGGGGAATTTTTGTTGAAAACAGACATGAGTGCTGTATGCAGTAAAGACAGAACATGGGACAGACCACCTAGGAAAATTTTATATATTACAACATTTGTAATAAAAACAAGAACCCCATGGGATATATACTATCCTATGTTCATTGCAGTGGTGTTTATAATAATTAAGTTATGGAAACAACCTAAGTGCCCAAGCACAGATGAGTAGGTTAGGAAGATGTGATATATACACACAATGGCATACTATTCAGCTATAAAAAAAGATGAACTTTTGCCATTTGCAACAACATGGATGGGACTGAAGGGAATGATGTTCAGTAAAATAAGTCAGAAAGAGAAAGACAATTATCAGTTGTTTTTACTTATATGAGGAATCTTGAAAAACAAAAACCAAAAATCAGACAGAACCAAGCCAGTAACAAACTCTAGAGGCCTGACTGTAGAATGAGGTTACCAGAGGGAAAGAGAAGGCATTGAGATCAGGGTGTGGAGGGTATCGATAGATCATGATGGAAGACCCTGGGTGCCTTGGTGGTGGACATGATATGGTAACACACATCTAAAGAGGTGCAATCTTATACCTCTAACTCATATCATATATACCATTTCAAAAAAAAAAATAATTGTGAGAATTGTTAGTGTTCAACAAGCACAGTGGCCTATTGTTTGCTATTGTCTTTGCTAAACATGGACATTTGAAAAGGAAAGACATTCAGTAAATAATGTAGGAAACCTGCTTGCCATAGTCCTAAATTACTTTTTACTTCATCAAAAAAGGTACACACTTGTTTCCAGAGAAAACTCTTAGACAAGCTAAATCTGTGCTTTAGTTCTCTGTTTTCCACTCTTTGCTCCATATAATTTTAAGTGATTTCATTCTTGAAGTCTTTTCATTGCAGAAGTCTTTCATTATGTCTACTTTGGTAGACAGATAGACTAGTTGGTAAGCCCATTTTAAAAACATTAACTCTTTATATTCCTTAAAAGCTTTTTGCCAGATTTGAGAGACATCCTCACTTTTGCTCTTATCTTCTTAGAGCAAGAGATAAACATCATTGCTTCTTATACTAAAGATTTTTTTTTTAATAAGAGGAAATGTCCTCCGTTTATAAAATACCCTTCCTGTATGTTATAGGTTATAAATTGCTGATGACTTTGAGATGATGATGTTGACTCCACTCGTGAAAATTAGGCCACACCCTTCTAGTGTGTTCCTAAAATAAGATTCATTGGCAAAGTGAAATTTATAGCCTCTTTTATAGCTCTTATTCTTCAGAGGCTCATGGTTGAAAATGGCCTACATTTTAAGACTGCATTTTCAAATTATTGTCTTTGGGCCACCTGCATCAGATTCACTGGGGTGTGTTTGTTATAAATGAACATCATTGAACCTTGTCTTCCAGTTGTTTTAATAAAACTACGGTAAACCCCGATAATTTGCATTCTTAATAAGCATCCTAGGTAATTTTTATTTATACTAGACTTAAACAATCACTGTTTTGAGGAATGTGAACATTTGTACATCTCATAATTAAAATTCTGAGCTAATGAGAAACAGGTTAGTTTCTTACCATTTTGAAGACTGATAATCAACTCATTGGTGCTAACATATTTAATAGGTATTGTTCAGCTACTCAGCGATTAAAAAGGTCACACACTCTATATATTTGTATACACATATGTGTGTGTGTATACACACAGTCCTAGTGCACACAAGTTAATGTAATAAAAGAACAGAAGGAGGCAGAAAAGGCAGAAGAGAGTAAGTTACAGAATCAAGTGTGTGTGGGCAAGAGGATTATTGACAAAACAGAGTAAAACTTGGCCCAAGTGTCACCTTTCATTCGTTTTAGGGAATGTTTTACTTTAATTGGCAGCTCTGTGGGCTCGTGTTCTGCATGCCTGCACCTTTATGAATGTTTCTAGAGACTCACCTTCTTGCCTTTCTCCAGAACTAGCAAAAGTCTCTCCTTACTTTCCCCTCCTAGGAAGAACGACGTGTGATTTATGTTGGGAAAATCAGACCTGACACAACACGGACAGAACTGAGGGACCGTTTTGAAGTTTTCGGTGAAATTGAGGAGTGCACAGTAAATCTGCGGGATGATGGGTGAGAATCTGCAAGATTATTTCTTGTTTAGAAGCTGACATATGTAAAAAATTATGGCCATAAGATTACTAGAATGAAAATGCTTTGACAGATGACATGTTGAGTTCAGAACCTTATTTATTTTCTTTCATCCCTATTTATTAATCTTTCTAGTTGAGATTTCCTGTCCCAGAAATAAGTATTTAGCCGCTTGACAGGACTATCACACTGATAAATGGAAGCGGTGGTTCAGACGAGGGCACCACTGAAGTCTCCCCAGGTAGAGCGGATGACGGCCATGTATGTTAATGCTCCCTCACTAGTTTTGAACTTCTCTCCTTTGTCCACTGCAGAGACAGCTATGGTTTCATTACCTACCGTTATACCTGTGATGCTTTTGCTGCTCTTGAAAATGGATACACTTTGCGCAGGTCGAATGAAACTGACTTGGAGCTATACTTTTGTGGACGCAAGCAATTTTTCAAGTCTAACTATGCAGACCTAGGTATGGATTTTATTGTACATGGAATGAGCAGTCCATAATATGGGCTCAGGATGGAAGCAGATGTTGGTCTGGACCATCAGTTTATTTTACGAGAAGAGATATTTGAATATAGAATTTATCTTATTCTTCATTGTAGGAGACAGATTCAGGTGCAAGAGGTTTAGGTTCTGGGCACAAAGGCAGAACTAAATGCCTTGTATTATCTTCCCAGATGCTGAAACTGTGCTCTTAGTGTGTGCATGTGTGCTTGGTGTGTGAAACTTTGTGTATACGTGAGGTTAGTGTGTTGTGTTTTGGTGTAAGTGTGTTGGGTGCATGTATGGTATCGTGTGTCTGCATGTGCTTGTGACATGTGTGTTTGTACGTGGGGGGTGTGTGTGTGTGTGCAGTGTGTGTGTGGGTCTGCTGGTTATCTGGCATTGCTCTCTGTGCCTCTTCTCAGTCCTTTAGTGCCATGTCACCACTTTCGTGACATAGAATATGCCAGTCTTTGATTTTTTTCTTATGATCTCACAAACTCTTCAAAATGTTATAATTCCTCAGATTACATCTTGAGAGGAAGAATGAAATAGGCTAAATTACACTATACTTTCTTTAAAACAATAGAAAAAAAATTTTGAGGGGGATTTTCTTACTTAATTACCAGAAAAATCTTAGCAGGTAGAAAATGTTATAGCCATCCTATTTTACAGATGAAGAAACTGAAATATACATGAGGACATTTTTTTTTCCTGTCATAAAGTTTGGTAGACTCAAAGGATAAATTTTGAAAAAATATAAAAAGTATTAAGGTAATTAATAAAATCACCTATTAACCTAAGATAACATTTGTTACCTATATGTGATGTGACATCCAGTATTTTGTCTTAGAATGTCTAATTTCTTATAGTTAAGTTCATACATGTAATTTATTTTTTCCTTAGTAATGTACATTTATTTTCCAAGTTGTCAAATTTCTTTAGTTGTTGAGGTCACTATTTAACACATATATTTTTATAGAAATTCTGTTTTTATCAGTTTTCCTAATTTTATATGGTTCAGGTGACAACATATATCTATATATCTATGTAAACTGATGTATATATATACACACCACACACACAGATTCTGTGTGTATATATACACACACATACACACAAATTCTAGCTCCCTCAATATTTTACACATTTATTTTCTATTGAAATTCACAGGATTAAAAATAATTGATACTTTAGTGGTTGTACATTATTCTCATCAGTGAATTATTCCATATTCTTTAGTCTTTCCGTTATAGCTAAACCTTTTTGCAGTTTTTAATTTTGTTATAAATAATGCCATAATGGACATCTTAATTTCCTTTCCAGTTTTAATCTAGTTCCTTTGCAAAACCTTTCCTATCTAATTTTTGTATTTTAAACCTATAAATTATTAGATGAGTAAATGAAGAAAAGAAATGACAACTGTCTGTGCCAGTGACATAGATATTTTTAAATCAACTTATTATCATAAGATTAACATGATTGTCTTATGATCAGATCTATTCACATGTATTACACGCTTGCACTGGGATTGGCTTGGTTTAGTGGAAGGAGTGAGTATCTAATACAGGGTTTTTTTCCCTCCCCTCCACAGAAGTGATGTCTTGCTAGAGTAATTGATATCGGTGCTGTGCATTGTTCGAGGGAATATGCTATAATTCACTTCACAAGCTAAATAGATAGTATGAAACACAAGAGAGGCAGCTGACTCTTACAGAGATAGAAGCCTAGGGATGAAAATATAAAAGGTGGCAAGTCATTTGTTCAAATGTTGGCTGATAAAAACAGTCAAGACAGATTGAAGTCTTGAGTTGATTTGACTTATTTTCTTCAATGATGAAGGCCAGGGTGTTTCTAGTCTATCAAAATATCTAGAGTTTAAAATAAGCTACCTAGAGGGGCCTTTAGATCACGATTCATCACTAGTAGAGGGAGAATTGTATGGTACTTCCAAATTGAACTAGAGCCTCCCTGAAATACTTTTAGAAGGATGCTTCCCCTCCCGTTATCTTTCTGCCTCGCCAGCAGCAGTAGAAACTCTGCCATCACTAAGCCAGCTCTGTATTTTCTGAAAAGCATGTTTGATGTGCATTGTAGGAGCATGGATTTTCCAATTCCCTCCAGCCCTACAGTTGCATGAAAGGTAGTAGATCTGAGTGCAGGTGTGGTGTAGTCCAAGGAACCCTGGTTTTGCAGACTCGATATTTAACCTGCCTTAATTTCTGACCTTAAGCCAAAAGTTAAATATCCTTGGGTTCTGATTCTCCATTTGTCAAACATCCAATAATGTTGTTATGAAGATTTAATAAATGTTTGTGAAGTTGTTAGCCACATAAAGTGGCCTGGCGTATGTATTCCTGGCATAAGACCAATGTTCCATAAATAGTAGCTATAATGATAAAATAAAATAAAATAAAAAGTGAGGGCAATGGGATAGTGGTACGTATTTCACATTATTTTGAAATGGAAGAATCAACACTGGGGCAGACATTAGAACTGAAAAATATCATACATACCCTGTATTTGTTTCTTGAGTTCAAGTTAAGTGCTGTAGGTCAGGAATAATGAGTAAGGTGAAGATAAGCATAGGCAGACTTACAGAGGGACTACAAGCTTCCATATATCTCAAAAGTAGAGAAAATGATGTCACACAGATTAATTTTAGAATAAAGTGACCTATCATTTTAGCTAGACTAATCAAATTTGCTCCCCAAATTAAGTTAGCTCACACATCCTGTTTCTCTCTGACCATGGCATTTACTTAGTGCACCTGCTGTCACATTACTCTCAGTGTGCAAGGTAACGATTCCTGTTACTATGTATGCACTGGTTTCATAAAGTAGGCTCAGAATTTTAAGGAACAATTCAGATTATAGTAATGAAGCCAGGACTTAAGGCTACATTTCAGTTTTATTTAAAAAAATGGAACTTTGGGCCCTCCCTGGTAGTGCAGCAGGCTAAAGTGCAGCACTGCAAGCTGGCTGCAGCCACTTCAGTGTGAGTTCAATCCCCCACCCCAGAGGTGACCCACATGGCATAGATCCCTCCTGTCTCGCCCACTGCTCCTCTCAGCAGTGTACTTCATCAGTCGGCTTGTTCTGTTCCCCACTCTGTCTCCGGTGAATTCTCTCACTGCTTCTGCATCTCTGATTTGTACTCCAGTTCTGTATGCATAAATAAATAAATCTTTTTAAAAAATGGAACATTCTCAAAGACTACAGTGAAAATGCTTAAAGAAGAAAGACAGAAATTAAATCAGGACTGTAGAACCAGAGCAAAAATATGGGTTAGTAGTATACTATGGGCTAGTATTAAGTCAAAATTACTTTTGATCTTGGTGTACAACTTATACTTAAAAATAGAAAAATGAAGGAAATAACACATGTATTAGAAATTATTATTACAAAGAAATATGATGATACATTGTCACCATCCAAAATATATAACTTTACCTACAAATGTCACTCATTGTTAAATCTTTCCCAGATGCCAAAACAATTACTTTCAACCTTGTTTCTTTGCAATTTGCTGATTTTTCAAATTAATATGTTCATTTAGCAAATATTAATTTGAGTACCAGCTTTGTACTGATAGTTTTCTAGGTGCTGGAAATACAGTGGCAGTTACTATTAAAATAGCATCATCATCTGTAGCAATTTTTATAAAGTAATTAGATCTAGCCTTTTGGTTTTTTCCTATAGTATTTTGATTATATCTTACTTGTGTTGTAATACTGGTCGTTAAGCAGAAAGAAAAAGATGGAGCAGATGTTTTTGATATCAGAATTGAATTTATCCCTCCTGTCTTCAAAATCCAAATATAACTTTGTGAGTGTGTCCATTGTGACATGGTGTCCAAAGATAAGATGGCATATGTGAAATATCAATTTTCATAGTTCACAGTGATAAAATTCTTGAGAACCACTGTTTCAAAATATTAGCTTTTGCTGAAGAAAGTAAAGAAAAATTGGAATTTTGGCTTTGTATAGAAAGCCCAATATTAAGACATTGTACATAATCTCAAATTTTTCTCCAACAAAATAGGCATGTAAGTTCTGGGCTATATACTAAGCTAACCTCATGACACAGTCTTACTGGAAGGCCCTTCCATGTTCAATGCAAGTGGAATTCTAATTCCAGTTTAATCTCTAACAATGAATAGGATTTGGCTTTTCCTCTACAAAAGAAATTTTATTAGAATAAAGTTCACAATGCTTCATTCATACAAGCAAATTGTTTGTTAGGCTTTGGATAAAATGGGGGAAGCCAGTGTCATTTAAGAATTGACCACTTAAGTTGTTAGTGAGGAAGAATTGTTATTGTTTGTGTACTTACTTGGAAATTTTTTTTTTTTTGAAAGAAAGGCAGGACAGACAAGAGCTTAAAAATGAAAGAATAAAAAGAGATGAAGGGATTTCCTTGTCTTTAAATCAAAGCTGATGATAGTAGGTTGAAACTCAGAGAGAAAAATCAGCTTGGTACTGGAAAGTTGGAAGGGTTGAAACCTTTTAAGCCAAACAACTCCTGAGGTCAGTGCTTCTGTTTGAAGATGGTTATTTTGTAACTTATTCTGGGTAGGACATGGAAATGTTCATGGTTTAGTAGTCTAGCTCATGATTCCCAGATTGGCTTTGTCTTGTATTCTTAGTAGCTTGACCATATTCACAAGAGGCCCTCTAAGATTATTATATTTCTAAGGTTTTTCTTTCTTTTAAGACCTGCAGGGATATATTTGCCTTTGCCCTATTTGTCAATAGGGGTGAAAAATATCAAGTTTTTAACAAAATTCCACATTATATCCATCGTTGCTTATACACAAAGATTTGGGTAAGGGCTATTTGAAGTAGCTTGTGGAAATTTGCTTAAAAGCTGACTGAAGAATAGAGACCAGGACTTCTTTTGTGCCTGAATATCAGTGCAGTTTCCTGCCACATGAATGGAGACTAAACTTACCCTCTCTAGCCATAAACTACTTCCTTAAATCTTCTACTTTGAAGAGAATTTGTATCCCTATGCTGAGGTGTCTAAAGATGTAGAATAGATGTTCCTTTCACCTCAAAGGGAAGTGGGATGGTGAATGGTGAAGTCCTACTGATTTCTGTCCTTATCTGACTTTTTATACTCAAATCAGTTCCAGTTCCATTGAGTAGATAAAATCATTCCATTGTCTTGTACCTCTCCATCTAAGTTATGGAAGGAACTTTTAACAGGACAGGAAGGGTAAGGGGACGCATTTTTTTGCAATCCTGTTTTGTTGGACAAGTTGCTATTGAATCAAGCACTGTTGACCAAGATGCTTGAGGTAATACCATAACTTAGACTAAGGGTTTATCTAATCTAAGCTGTTTTTTTTTCAGATTCAAACTCAGATGACTTTGACCCTGCTTCCACCAAGAGCAAGTATGACTCTCTGGATTTCGATAGTTTACTGAAAGAAGCTCAGAGAAGCTTGCGCAGGTAACATGTTCCCTGGTTGAAGATGACAGAGGGACGGTGAATACCTCACGGGACAGTGCGTCCTTCCCTAACAGACTATTGCAAGTCATACTTAGGAATTTCTCCTACTTTACACTCTCTGTACAAAAAAAAAAAAAAAAAAAAAAAAAAAAAACCAACAAAACAACAACAATACAAGAACAACAGCAACAATGGTTTACATGAACACAGCTGCTGAAGAGGCAAGAGACAGAATGGATATGCAGTAAGCACATGTTTATTCATGGGTGTCAGCGTGGCTTTCCCTAGAGTCTCTTGGTGAGTGTGTGTGTGTATGTGTGTGTGTGTGTGTGTGTGTGTACATGCAAGAGAGCATGCTGCGTTGGGGAAAGTATGTGCATACAGGTGGGGAGCAGGGCCCCTAGCCACAGTGTGCAAGGGCAAACCACTTCAAATGGCAGCAGTTCCATGAAGACACACTTAAAACCTAGAACTTCAAAATGTTCCTATTCTATTCAAAAGGAAAAAAAAATGCATAAATTCAAAAGGAAAGAAAACCAACCAACCACAAGTCACCCTAACATGACAGCCACTGATGTCTAGGCATCAGCCTGAGTTCTCTGTTTTTGCAAAAAGTGCAAAGTCAACTCGAAGCAAGCTTTCTCTCTTAACGTAATGATTACACGGCAATCCAGAAGAAACCACAGGTTCCATAGAACTAATATCCTTTCCCTCTCGTTTCCTTTTTTCTGTTTGCCTTTGGTCATGGAATCTGGGTGGGAGAGGATACTGTGGGCGGCACTGGAATGCTAAACTTTCCTAACATTTTGAAGATTCTGTAGTTCGTCTTTTCTCCTGACACCCATGTAAATGTCCACAATGCTGATCTTCCACCGCAAATGTCAAAAGCCTTGTCAATGGTCAAACGTGCGGCTTCTTCAGTAGTTCTTTCTGAGAAGCAGGCGCCGTGTTACATGACTGAGGAGAGTCGTGGAAACGATGTGTGCAGATAGTTTCGTGGCTACATTCTCCGATGGAGTTAAGTATTTACAGATGTTAAATGGAGTATTTTTATTTTGTGTACATAACTCTACAACAATGTTCTTTTTTTGTTACAGCTATGCACTGTAAATGCAGCCTTCTTTTCAAAACTGCTAAAATTTTTCTTAATCAAGAATATTCAAATGTAATTATGAGGTGAAACAATTATTGTACACTAACATATTTAGAAGCTGAACTTACTGCTTATATATATTTGATTGTACAAAAAAATGACAGTGTGTGTGTCCGTTGAGTGCAACAGCAAACGATGCTTTACGCACATCCGCCCCTTCTTAGGTGACTTCCGGTTAAGCATCTTGACAAGAAATATCCTAGTCCCCTAAAGGTATTAACCACTTCTGCGATATTTTTCCACATTTTCTTGTTGCTTGTTTTTCTTTGAAGTTTTATACACTGGATTTGTTAGGGGAATGAAATTTTCTCATCTAAAATTTTTCTAGAAGATATCATGATTTTATGTAAAGTCTCAATGGGTAACCATTAAGAAATGTTTTTATTTTCTCTATCAACAGTAGTTTTGAAACTAGAGGTCAAAAATCTTTTTAAAATGCTGTTTCGTTTTAATTTTTGTGATTTTAATTTGATACAAAATGCTGAGGTAATAATTACAGTATGATTTTTACAATAATTAATGTGTGTCTGAAGACTATCTTTGAAGCCAGTATCTCTTTCCCTTGGCAGATATGATGATGGTATTTATCTGTATTTTTTACAGTTATGCATCCTGTATAAATACTGATATTTCATTCCTTTGTTTACTAAAGAGACATATTTATCAGTTGCAGATAGCCTATTTATTATAAATTATGAGATGATGAAAATAATAAAGCCAGTGGAAATTTTCTACCTAGGATGCATGGTAATTGTCGGGTTGGAGTTGAAGTGTTTCTTTTGGGGAATTCAGCTTGTGCAGAAGCGGTGTTCCTAGTTGCACTAGCTTGGCCTCTGATGTGACCATGATGTTGTTCTTGATGACATTGCTTCTGCTAAATACAATAAAAAAAAAAAAAAAACTTCAGAAAAACCTCCATTTTGAGCATCAGGATTTCATCTGAGTGTGGAGCACCCTGGAATGGAAGTCAGTAAAGTTTGGAGTGTGTATTCAAGTTTCTAAATTGAGATTCAATGACAGTTTTGGCCAGCGTGACTTCTCTGGAAGACATGATATACCTACTACTCAATTGTTCCTTCTTTTCCTTTCTCTTACCCAACATGATCTTATAAAACGGATTTCACCCCGGCCAATGCAGCTAATTTTTATAGCTGCATTCATTTATCACCAGCATATTGTGTTCTGAGTGAATCCACTGTCTGTCCTGTCGGATGCTTGCTTGATTTTTGGCTTCTTATTTCTAAGTAGATAGAAAGCAATAAAAAATACTATGAAATAAAAGAACTTGTTCACAGGTTCTGCGTTACAACAGTAACACATCTTTAATCCGCCTAATTCTTGTTGTTCTGTAGGTTAAATGCAGGTATTTTAACTCTATGTGAACGCCAAACTGAAGTTTACAGTCTTTCTTTCTGAATTTTGAGTATCTTCTGTTGTAGACTAATAAGAAAAAAGACTATTAAGAGCAATAAATTATTTTTAAGAAATCGACATTTAGTAAATCATATTATGTGTTTAAGGACCAGATGCGTTCCCTATTTTGCCTTTAAATTTTTGTGATCCAATTTTAAATACATTCTCCTTTCACCCTGGATTGTTGACATGAGTAAAAAATACTTGGTTTCTTTTCTTTCATATCAAATGATGACACCGCCGACGTCATGTTGAGGATTAATTTGTCCCCCCCTCTGGCCTGACAAATATTGTTACCATGAAGATAGTTTTCCTCCATGGACTTCAAATTGCAGCTAAAATTAGTGCAAAGAGAGAATAACTAGACCATCCCTATAGAGCTTTTGTATCTTATGCAGACACTGTGGGTAACCCATCAACATGTAAACTGTATTCCTTTTACTTTTATGTTTAACTTTTGTGGAGAGAATATTTCAAATGATCACAAGCCCCTCATCAGTACTGGAGGCAAATTTCAGCATAGCTCTGTAGAATTTCTAGATGACCACGGGCCATTGCCTTCACTTGTGGTAAGTACCACATCTACAATTTTGGTAACTGAACTGGTGCTTTAGAAATGTGGGTTTTGGGTTTTTTTTTTTTTTTTAAAGAGAGATGTAGCCGAATAATTCTTCCAGTGCAACAAAATCAATTTTTGCTAAGTGACTCGAGAGCAGCGGTTGGGCTGTCACCGTCGAAGTAGGAGAGAGGGAACTTGGCACTATTGCGGTATGATGGTTGGGTGAGTTGGAAAAAGGAAACCTTTTCATGCCTTTAGATGTGAGCTTACAGTAGGTAATGATTATGTGTCCTTTTCTGATGGCTGTAACGAGAACTTCAATCACTGTAGTCTAAGACCTGATCTATAGATGACCTAGAATAGCCATGTAATATAATGTGATGATTCTAAATTTGTACCTATGTGACAGACATTTTCAATAATGTGAACTGCTGATTTGATGGAGCTACTTTAAAATTTGTAGGTGAAAGTGTAATGCTGGTGGTTGAACTATGCTGAAGAGGGAAAGTGAGCAATTAGTTGAGCCCGTGATGGGCCTTTTTCCCCACCTACCAATTCTACATGTATTGTTGTGGTTTATTCATTGTATGAAAATTCCTGTGATTTTTTTTTTAATGTGCAGTACACATCAGCCTCACTGAGCTAATAAAGGGAAATGAATGTTTCAAATCTACTTCTGCTTTTCTTTTTTATCATAACCAAACTTCTGGCATGTTTCTCAGATCAGTACACATTACTTGCGTATTCTGGATACTTGCGTATCCAGTGCTTCTCAGGATCTCCCGCCCTTCCCCCTGCTTTTCTATATTCACGGATGGATTCCAGCTCCCAGGTACCGTGCACCTTCTGTTATTTTACCTTGTCTCTTTCCAAATGGCAAAGGCAGAAGTGGTGATTTCTGTAATGAAAAGTGACATGGGACTTTATCAAATGGATTAGCACTGTGTTTGAACTTCCCCCTGGAAAGTGTATCTTTTTAAGGACAGGCCATTGCTCCCAGTGAAACACTTGCTGAATATTCAGCATGGGAAGCAATTCTACTGTAAAACCACTGAATACTTTTTCAAAGACTTGTAATAAGATGTTGTCCCCCGTCATATGTAAGTTATTGGGTCAAATATGGGACAAATTGATAGCTTGGCACGTCTTGCTGTCAGGATATCTGCTTTGTTGACTGGTAGGTGATGGAGGTCTTAATGACAGAGATGACAGAGAAAGGGTGATTAGCATTCTGCCCTCTCTTCACTCCCAGTCATTGTACTGCGAGACCCAACATGAGCATAACATTGAGCAAAAGTGGCTAAATATATACAGTCCCATCTCCTATCTCCAGAAAAGAAGTGTTTGCAATTATTGGAAATGTGATAATGCTATCTATTAACAGTACATTGATATCTGCTAAATAACGCAGGAAGCACTTCCCATAGTTCAATTTCTGTTTTCTATCAGTGTAAGATTTTCCAATTATTCTAATAAAAATAGAGGAAAAAAACTTTGCAATCGTCTCACCCAAATATTGCTTTCATCTCTAACTGTGGATACTGAGCACTCCTGAGATCAAGCAGCTAACCCTCCGAGTCTGACTTATCTTCACTGATTAGGGAATTTTGAATCTTCTGGCTGGAGCCAGTAGGGATATTAGAAAAATGCAAGCTTTTTTTTTTTTTT
>NW_004567113.1:47073114-47076280 GCF_000260355.1 Condylura cristata
TTTTTTTTTTTTTTTTCCTGTGAGGAAGAAAATACGATTTTCTTGGTGGGGGGGAGGGTACGATATACTAATCACTGTGTCATGTTTTTTTCCCCTTTCCTTCAGAATGACCCAGTTCCATCCTCCTGACTATGGCATTACCTGTTCTTTTCGGGCACAGTTAAGTTAAATGACCTCTACCCTTTGTTCCCCTCCAAGCAGCCCATGTGATTCCAGCAATTCTGCAAAGTCCCTAAAGCTCCCCTCCAGTCAAGCAAATGGAATGTGTGGGTCACTGCTGCTGGTTTCAGGTCTCCGGTCAGGTGATGCCCCTGGGCAAATTCTCTGTATTCAGAAGCACTGGAAACTTGCAGGAAGAACTAATCGTCAAACGTGGCTATTTATAGGGCGAGGATCTACTGAAAAGCCTAACACCGCTGCATGACTAGGACGGGTATACGAAGGGCGAGAGATTACTACCTTTCCACAGCCCCCTTTTCTGTCTATTAATTCCACAGGAATGTAGCCATCTTCCTTTTAGTTCAAAAACCACTACTTAGCACCAGCTGACTTGTAAAAGGGGCAAAGTGGAATGAATTAATGGAAAAAAGTGAGAGAACTTTTAGAGGAGAAAACCAAATGATCCTATAATATTTTCATGATTAAATTAAATGAGCATAATTATACATGCATATATGCACACCAAGGCATTATTATAATCAAGAACCTTAAAATATTGTATTGTTTCAAATTTATGCATATAGCACTTACTGAAGGCAAGTAGCTAGTGTGATATTTGAATCTGCATATTGACCATTTTCATATATTTTCATATATTAATTTCTAGTAGGGAGAAACTGAATTATTAGGGAAAAATCCTGGGGTGATTTGGAAAAAATATTGTGCTTCTGCTCGTTTCTGAACATCAGGAACACTTAGCAACATTATCTTTTTTTCCACATAGTTTTCTGTGATGGATTTTCAACAAGATGACATCCAAGTGAAAGCTGAAATTAAATGGGAAGGAAAGAATGTTAAGTGGTAAAATCCTAAATAGCTTATTAGACTACTTAATTGGAGGGAATTTATTTTTGCTGCTGTTAGGAACTCTATAGTAAAGCTGCTCGCTAACAATACTAATTGATAGTAAAAAAAAAAAAAAAAGTGACTCTAGTACCAGTTACCACACAGCAGTCCCTCCAGCAAGTCATTTAAGGGAAAGGCATAGGTATTTCCTTGGCTAGACTTCTCTGTTGTTGAAAATCAAGTCCTGTCTTCATTCACATCATTACTTTCTCCTTTCATTTCTAATCAGGTCTCTTGTTTATTGCTATCAGAGATTCACAGTGAACTTCAAAGTCTCAAAGAAAATGAGGCCAAGTTTGTTCCCAGTTTAACCACTTTCAGCTTGAATGCTGTACCCTTTAATCAAATGACTAATGTCTCATGGAGCTTAGAGGTTCCTCACTCTGTAAGCACTTCATATTCGTTGGCAAGAATACATGTACACTGTAACAGAATGCTGATTAATTACTCCATTTCCTAGTGAAAGGATTAAGTTAGTCAACTGGTCACACAGCACATGAAATGGCCATGTTCCTCTCATGTCAGCTAACTTCATGATGGAGTTAAATGTATGCCTTCGTGTTGTCTGTAGTTATCTGGCTACAGGGGTCAAGCCTTCTCTGGTAGCTCTTCATGTGCTGTCTTTGCCAAAGTCAATAATCTAAATTGCATTTCAGACTTTGCATTTCAGACTATTCAACAGGAGAACAACTGGAGGAAAAGTAAAAATTGTGTTCATTCCCAATGTTTGGCCGATGACTGAGCGTGGGAAGTACCTGTGTTGGGACTGATATTTTTCCATTCGTAACGGCAGGTACGGTGGCATGCAAAGGCAGTGCCAGTGCATACACCTGCGTACACCTAATGAATGAATCCATTCATGGAAAGTGCATAAGTGTTCCTTTGTCACATGGTGCCTGGCTTTCACTGAGCTGCCTTCAACCGTGGCTCACCATGGTAAGGTCTATGACTAGAAAGGCCAGGTGAAGGAAAGTGAGGGAATTAATAGAAGGTTAACCAAACATTGGAAATCAGGGACAAAGTCAGGGTTGGGCAGAGAGTCCCCTTGGATTTTTTTTTTTAAGATTTATTTATTCATACAGAACTGGGGTACAGGCCAGAGATGCGGAGGGTGAGAGGATTCACCTGAGACAGAGTGGGGAGCAGAACAGGCAGATTAACGAAGTACACTGCTGAGGGGAGCAGCGGGCGGGTGAGGAGAGGTCTGCCGTGCCATGTTGATCTCCTCTGGGCCAGGCGGGGATCGAACTCATGTAGAAGTGGCTTTCGCTTCTTAGTGCAGTGCTTTAACCCGCTGCGCCACAGGGAGGGCCCTTTTTTTTTTTTTTTTTTTTTTTAGTAACTTTTTATCCTTGAAAACAAGTAGCCTCAAGTATATGTCTGGGCTGTCTTAATTAGGATATAAGATTCATTTCATGTTGTTCTGAAAACATTAAAATCATTCCCATCCTTGATGATACTCATGGTAAAATAATTATTGAGACCAAAATTAAGCTGGCACAAATAAATGAACACTGAATATGAATAGTTTATTTCAAAGGAGCTTGTCTTAACTCAAAAGTCCTCCAAACTAAATCTTTAGCCTAAAGTGTACAATGTGATTTTGGTTCAAAATACTTTTTCAGCATTACCAGGTTTATTTGTATCATAGCATTTTTAGCTAATCATTGGGAATAGTTTATAGCTTTCACAAAATTATTATACTCATTTGACACTGGTGCTACCACCTATACAGTAGTAACTTAGGTTGAATTATAGAATGTTGTAACCAAAGCATACTTTTTGCAATATTTATATTAATCTTATATTTTGCAATTCTCATTGCTATTCCTTGTTTTCAAGCACATTATACACTTTATAAATCAATCTTCGTACTTTATGAAACAGCAGAGAGTAGTAAGGAAGGTCACAACTCATAAAGTAGTTCCTTGGAGGTTTGTAACATCATGATTTAAATCTCAGAAAGATTTCATCAAAAGTTGAATTAATCCCTGGGGAAAAAGATGCTATATTGAGTCTATTGACAGGCACAAAGCAGCCCGTTTCTTCTCACTGCTCTCTGTTAAAATGCTGGGAACAGGGCCCTCCTTGGTGGCGCAGC
>NW_004567113.1:47076380-47091531 GCF_000260355.1 Condylura cristata
AGTGCTGTGCTTTAACCTGCTGCGCCACCAGGGAGGGCCTCCCCGTGGATTTTTACTTGGCTTTTATGCAACTCATTGTACAGGGTCATGACAACAGAAGAGCTAATTGTATGGATCAGGTTGTAGACTTGTGAAGAAGAGAACGGACTTTTCAGAGTGGTTCTGAGTGTGTGTATGTGTGTGTGTGTGTGCGCGCGCGCATGCATGCTCATACAGCTACACTTCAATTGGCCTTTACTATCTGGTGCTTTCTCGGAGGGGTTGCTCAAATTTCCTTTTAGTACTCTGGCTGCTGGATTGGTGGGAAGCTTGTAGGGATTCCCATAGCCTGGTTTTTGAATAAAACTTTTAAGCTTAAATTTTGTGGAATGAAAAGATGTCACTGTATGCATGCAATAAACAGGGCTCTTTACATTCCAATGAGTCTTGTAGGTCCCTTTCTTTTCTTTCAATTGATTCAGTTTTACTAACCCAAATTAGCCATCTGCATGTAGCAAGGGACCTTCACAGATTTTCAGCAATTTGATGTTTAAACTTGAACCCCTCTAGTTATATCTATGGAAACATTTAAGTTCATGGCAGTGACTAATTTACAAGCTTTCTTTTTTTTTTTAATTTTCTTAAAAATTTATTTTTACCAAGCCCATTTAAAAATGTGATCAAAAGTCACAACTTGGAGATTTCTTCTCTTAGAATCAGTCCGTTATCTGGTTATTTTCGTGACATATCTGGTTGTTTTATTTTTCAGCATTTCCTCATGAGTGATGTTACTTAATCTGATCTATGTCCTCTAACATTTAAATTTTCAAATGAGATGTTTCTGTTGCAGTAAGAAGGCTAATATGAGAAGTTATTCTCCAGTTGAACGATGTGACTCAACAGTGAAAGTAATGATACACAGGCCAGAATTGATATTTATTATGGGCTTAGTTTCTTCTAGTCACTTTGCTTAGCTCTTCATGTGAAATTTTAAAATTAATGAGATTAATTTTTTTTGATGAGTAAATGAAGATGTGGAGCAGCAAAGCAACTATGATTTGTGGAAATTTTGTTGACCCCTAAATGTATTGAATTGGCTGTCCTGCTCTATATACGTTCCACAACTAAAAATACTAATGCGTCAACAATAACATTTCTTTAATTTAATTAATGAAACATGTATAGTTTTGTTGTTACCCTCTGATTGAAGTCACACTTGCATTTATTGTGTTCATTCATTCCATATTCATTGAATTCTTCCAATGAGGCAGAAACCACACTAGAAACTAAGAGTCAAAGTTAGAATTAGACAGCCTGTCTCACAATCTAGCTTATAATATTGTAAGAGAAAATTAGAATATGTATTTACAAGTAATAGTAGAACATCTTGTCAGTCAGGAGCTTAGTACATGTGTCTGGGTATATGCCTGTATATACCATATATTATGTGAGTGTATGTCTGTGTTTATTGCTGTATAACCAATGTCTATGCAAGTTTGGCACAGACATCTTATAACTTAATGGGCAGAGTGTCACTGTTCCACAATCTCATGGTTGTAATTGACGTGAAAGGGCTAGTAACCAACTTACAAAAAAAGATAGGCTTTTCCCCCAGATGGAAATGAATTCAGAGGCTTATGTTGGTACACTGTTACTATTTAGGTAGGCGTAACAACTAAAACAAGACAATAACTCAAGGATTATTTTATAGCTCTTTATTATTTTACAAACACTATTAAAATGTTCCTGGTTTAAGGCTGGTCTGCATGTACCTGGGCAAGCCACTGTTTGACAGAATGCTTGCTATGGCTCCATTCACTGTTTTCTTGGTAAGGACGCTATTAACATTTCTCTGACATATTTTTTTGGGATTTCTAGCTACTGTGCTTCTACCCTAGAGTCTGCTCTTATGATTGCTGTGGAAATTGATCACTAGACACTCACACACACCCAGTTTGTGGGTGGTTTTTCTGGGTATGTCCTTGTACCTGGCACGGACTGGAGAGGAAGCAGGGATTAATATCTTGGCTCCGTTTCCCATCCATGTTGGGAAAAAGGGTGATTGATCATGGCCTTTGCTTTGGAATTCTGTGAACCTTATTAAAATAGTCTTGGGCTTGTCCTCTTCCCAGTGAGGGAGAAATGACTGCAAAATAATGGGATTACCAGTGGCTACAGAAAGGGCATCGCTGCACACATTTTTATAATTATCTTAAGGGTTAACTAGAAAATATTTCAAGCAAACATATATGAGCATGCAATAACAGAGTGGATCCACATGAATTTATTATACAGATTTATAATCTCTTAACAGTTCATCCCATATGCTTAAAATCTCTCAAATTCTGAGTCCATCTCTTTCCTTCTCCTGTAGTCAGCTGTGATCTGTCTCCTGTGGTTCCTGTGTGTTATCACCATCCAGTTCTTTTCCTTTTGACTTCATTTTCATATACCCAAAAGAAAGCTGCAGCTCTAGCTTGTGTCTTCTGCACATTTACATAATGTTTTCTTACTGTATGCATCCATTTGCAATTTGCCAGTGGTGCCTTTTAATGCAAATGCAATTAGAACAATTCAGCTTTGGTATAAGGCAGGAGGAAATCCTTCTTCCAGGTGTTTGGAGTTGCCTAGCAGGTGCTCCAACTGTCCCAACTAATCATTCTTCACAGCCTTCCTGACATTCATCTTGGTTTCCTATTTATCACTTTGGCTCATGGTTAAGTGCATTTATGCAATAGCTTTAAACATCTTCGACCCTTGCTTTGCACCCTCTGGGTGCTTATTGAGTAGTTACAAAGTTATTCCAAGGGAATAGGAGATTATAAAACCACAGCAGAAGATGGAAGCTCATACCTATGGTGATTTATTTTTATAAGTGAATGGATTCTTGGTTTTGCGGTTTGGGTGAGTCAGAGACTCAACAGACTTGGTTAAGTAAGAGGCACCTAATCTCCCTGTTCCCACACACCTCTGAGTGGCCATGCCCTCTTCAGAGAGGAGATTGCGGAGTCCCGGTCTTGAAGAAATTATTTCTTGTAATAGTGACTGATTAAACTAGTTGCCAGCTAAGGAGCATGTTGTACCATTGTAAACTAAGTATGCTTCTAAATTGTTTCAGGGTTCCAAAGCACTTCATGTGTGCAGATAAAAATGAAAAATAAAAACCAAATTGGTTCAAAATGTGCAAATTAGGTGTATGGCACTCACATTTAGATCCATGACCTGAAAATGGCGGCTGATGCCTTGAAAACCTTAGTGGGCTTGTTCCCCCTTCTTCCCTTCCTAAGCACTCCTTGGAAGCCTCTGAACCACTACTTGATGTGATATTCAATAAGTGGAAGCCAGCCTGCAATCAGAAGGGAAACTGTCTGCATCAGGGTTTTTCCACCAATTTGCCCAGAAAATAATGTTTTTGTGATTCATTTCACGGGCCAGGAATTGTTGAAAGGAGGTTGAGCTTAATGGAAGAAATGCAATATTTATTCCTAGAGAATCTGGCTTGGTTTGTGAATCTGCTTGGAATAAGTGGTTCTCCTTGAGGTAGTGGCTTTTCTGTGCATATACCACTGTATACTACCCATGACTGCTTAAATTCAAGAAGTGTCCTGAGAAATTCTGGATAGGAGAAAATGCTGCTCCCCATCTGATATGGTCCCTTTTCTTTGTCATCTTTCCCTACCACCTAACAAATATGCAGATGACATTGCATTTCCAGAGCTCGCTGTTGCTGTCAATTCCCAATTCTTTATATAAATTGGGCTAAGGGCTTGGGTTGAATGGGTTGTTTGGGAGTCTCAAATGGGCTATGCACCTTTTGGCAGCTTAACAAATCACCCTGAGAAACAATTTACACAAAGTCCATGGCTATTCTAACATCCCCCCAAGATTACCCCTCCCTTTCCCAAAGAAAGCCTATGAATAAGATACAGTGAAATCCCATAACCTTTGGCTTTATGAAGTCTATTAGAAAAGATAAATAAAACTCAAAAAATGATAAACCTAACCTCAAGTTGAGGGTTTTAGAAGACACAAAGAAGGGTTACACGGTGACCCAGGTTGAGCTCTTCGCTTCAGGTCACACATGGTCATCTGTATTAGATTATAGGGGGCATGTTTCAGTCACACCACACATTTTGGGGCATCATAAAATACCAGGACATGAAGTGGCAACACATTGACAAGAACAAACACACAAAGAACAGTCTGAGTCCATAAGAGAAAGAGGATACTTGGCTACCCAGGGACGTGTGGCCCCAAAAGGAGGCAGCATCTATCTTGTTACAGAATGAACATCTACATCCATATAGGAGTTGAAAAGAGCACATTATGCCTTCTGCCAAGATTGTCCTTTGATGGCTTATGAATAATACCAGAAATTCAATATTTGCTGATTCACATATTTTTAAAATTAAGCTAAAATACTCCTGGGAAACAAAAGAAGCTGTCACCATTACCAGTTTGTTCAAATGACTTCCAGATGAGAAGTCCCTTTGCTAGGACAAAAGCAAGAGAAGCCTGCACACACACACACACCCTCCCCCCACTACTTGGAGGAAAGCTGGAAAGACAAGCAGACAGGTGATCAAGGGAAGTTGTGTCATTGATGTCACTCTCAGTTTAAAGTTTGAGGTCCTAGAAGATGTAATACTTCTATTCTCAAAATCTTAGACCTTTGTTTTTCCCTTATGTATGAATTCACTAAAGATTCTTTAAACATCTATTGTGAATGCTGTGCTAGACTTAGAAAAGATACATGTCCATCACTTCTACCTCAAAAAAATAAAAGCCCCTTATCTACTGTGGAGGAATTACAGTGTCCCAGACACCGTTGTAGTCAACAAAGTGTCCATACGAAAACTGTTGGCAAGGAACTTGTGATCTAGTGGATGCAGACAAAGCAATGTGTGTTAGACTAAGGAATGTCACAGCTCTGCACTGCAGAAGGGAGAATGAAGTGAAGGCTCCATGGGATCTTTGTTGCAGAAGCTATGATTTAATGTATAGAAATGAGCAGTGGAGAGTTAGGAGTAGCAAAATATCTTTTTTACTTATATTTTTGTTATTGAGGTGACATTGTTTTACATCCTCAGCTATTGTTATGACACTGTACCCACTGTGCCAGAAATGATGTGGGGGGGAAATGAACCTCTTACTGCTCTCATTAGAATATAGCCTGGGCCAGTGTAGGGGCTTCTCAAGAAGTTAGAAATGGATCTGCCATATGACCTAGCAATTCTACTCTCAGTATTTGCCTGATGAATGCAAAAACACTAACTTAAATAGAAACATACACTTTGTTCATTTCGTCACTATTTACAATAAGTTATGAAACACCCTAAGTCCTTAAATAGAGATGAATGTATCAAAAATATGTGGTATGTATGTATAGTGGAACTCAATTCAGCTGTCAAGAAAGATGAGCTCTTGCCATTTGTGACAAAATGGATGGAGTTTTATGTGAAGTGAGTCACGAGGACAAATGCAGGATAGTGTCACATGAAGAATCCAGAGAAACAAAACAAAGGGTCAGTTACAGCTAAGTAAGCTCTCATTGCCCAGATCGCTCCTGAAATTGCGAGAATTCAAGTTCTAGCCTCCATCTGGCTTGGAACAAGTGCTCTCTCTCAATGACTTACTTCATGATTCTTTTTCACTACAAAAATTTTCGTGACCTCCATATCCTGACTCTCTGTCCCAAACTTGTAGAACAGACTTCTTCACATGTCTTCTGCATTTCTGCACATCAATACCTGACAACAGCAATGATTCCATATTCAAATTCAATCATTTACTTTTGTTCTGTCCTATGAATTTACGTGGATGTTGGCTGACTGTAGATTTGGAGGGACAAATTGGTAGAGTTTTAGCTAAATGAGTCCTTAAATAGCCTAGGTCTAAAGCATACCTGGAAATTATAAATAAAATGGAAATTTGTGCTTCTTGCAATGGGAAAACAACCCCTCATGTCTCCTTTGAGGAATTGGCTGCAATATTCCTCCTTGAGGAATATTCAGGTGGCACTTTCCTTCCCACCACTCAGTCAAGAACCAGCCTCAGACACAATTGTTTTGCAATAACTATGTGATATTTTCATTTCAGAGAACTCACACAAGTTGATTCCACCCAGTCTATGAAAAGCCTAAGCTATCTTTCTTTGGAAATTTTTACCCCCTCTACCACCCCATACTCTCTAGCTCTAGGGTAGCTTTGATTTTCTTTATTAGCTTCACGGTTCAGATTTTTGACTCCTTGGGTTATACATCAACCAGCCTAGCATTTTAGTTTTTACCCAAAGGGTAACTTGGGTCGGACAAAAAGGTTGTTGTCAACTAGGGCACAGCGCCGGCTTTCCCAAGAGTTAGTCATTCTTTCAACTATCTGGTTCTAGTTTTAGGGGGCCTTCTCTGGGAACCAAGAGATTTTTGCTGATACTAGGCACTTAAGAAAGTTTGAAACCCCCAAAACCTCACCTGAGCTCAAACGGATGGATCTGGGGGAGATTTGCTCATGCCTTCCAAATATCTGTCCAAAAATCCTCATTTCTGCTATTTCTCTGGGCAAATGAATTGTCACATCCATGTGCATCCCTTACCCAGCAATCTGTTTATCAAGATAGAGAAGACTGTTGTCTCCCAATTTCTGCTTTCCAGGTGACTGATATTAATTAGTTTGCAGCAGGCACAATTTATCTCTAGCTGAAACCAAAGCAGATGAAACGCTGCTGTGCAGTAAGATTTTTTTTTTTTCTTGAAACGATGAATGGGATGAAGATACTTATCTGGGAGAACAGGTTTCAGGTGGAGCTCCATCAGCAGTACTTTGAAATGCATTGTTAGACTATAGCGGATCTGGGTAGGGAATAAAAATAGCATGTTATATTGTGGCTACATTAACTCATTCCCAACACAAGAGGCTGAAGCTTCTGCACAATGAGAGCCTTGCTTCAGAAGGAAAAGGCACTGACTTTGTTCATGATTCTGCAGCCAGTTCTCAATTATTGGCAAATTTTTGAAGACAATGCTGATTTCCCTCATACTCCACTTCAGAATTTATCTCAGTTCCCCCACAGAATCAAAGTCTTTAAATGAACTCACCCTCTTTTTTATTATTGAGATTGTCTCCCTAAAAGGGCCTCTTCTAGGTATGCTTATTGTCTCAGGACAATATCGCCAAGAAGCCGACCCATTTCAAATAATTAGGGCACTGGAACAGTAAAACAACTTCTTCCACAGCTTTGTGACTCTATGGCATGAAGCTTAGCCTCAGTTTCTCACTATAATACCGGAAAACAACCCTTTTTATGGGATGATAGAGCATTCTCTAGGCTAATACAAGTAAAAGAACCCAACAAACAATAAGCACACTCCTTTCTCATGTCTTGAGAAAAAATGGAAATTTGTGGTGAAATCTAAGATCAAAAAGATGCCTTTTTAATCCATTTCTCCTTGGTTTCTACAGTGTTTAGATGTTAGGGCCAAAGGGAAACATATCTAAAACAAACACAAAACACCAAGAACACTGAGGTATTTGGGATTAGGTTGTAGCTCCAGCTTTCATATGGACCGGTATAGGTACTTAGCCTATGCGCTCCACTGCTCCAAGCATATATTTCTCATCTCTAAAATGACCAGTTACCTTCTTTGTAATATGCCAAGGAAATAGAAAAGTATTCTCTCTGCATTATCCTCCCATCTTTTGCTTTCTCCTCCAGCCGTGCCTTTGTGTTCCCTCTCGTTCATGTTCACCCCCCCTGGCATTCTACTTAATAATCTTTCTCTTCCTTATACATGTTCTTGAGATATATCTTTAACTACCAAAATGGTGACTTACTGACGATGATGAAGGGCTTCTATATGAATTTCTCCAATCCAAATCTTTCTCATTGATGTAACTATTACACATTTCCTTTAATTTCCTCCACAAGTTTAAGCATAAGAGCCCCGAACTCGTAGGGTTACCCAACAATCTACTTGCATTCTTACTTTGAGAAATTATCAATTCCAAGTCCCTGGCCAAAAAGCTAGGTGTCATAAATCCTTCCTTCCTTTCATCATCAAATCTAATTTCACCAAAATTAAGATAGTCATGTTTTGTTTTGTTTACTTATTTCAAAACTCAGGTTGATCCCTTTAGTCTTCCTTATTCCAGTTATAATTGATCTTAGTACGTCTTCAATATAGCAGTCAAAATATTACTTCTAAAACACCTCTACCCTACTCTCCCCATATGGAGAACCTCTTGAAGTATTCAGATGACTTGCTGCAATCCAGTGCAGTCATTAGCTCTGAGTTTAAGGCTGTCTATAAACCATCCCTAGCCTCCTCCAAGCTCTTATTTTTCCCCTTGTCTCAGCCTCATTGGCCATATACTTCATTCTCACTCCCTCCTTTGTGCCTTCCAAAATATACTGTCCTCACTCAGGTTTCCAAAATTGCACAGAAACAAATCCTCTTTTCCCAGAAACACCTTCTTGCTGCTTCTCTACCAGACAGACTCTGGGTCTATTGCCATGGTGGCTAAGAGCCCATGCTTTGGAGTAACACATACCTGAGATCAAATCCCAGATCTGGTACCTAAAAATTATGGAACTATCAACAGGATATTAATGCTTTCAAAATGTAAGTTATATTACCATTAATGTAGAAACAGCAACACCAACCACATAATATTATTGTACTTATTGAATCTGCTACATTAATATGGACCCTGACATGCAGGGACATTCAATAATTGTTGACTAATAGTTGTCTTTTACAACTAGATGCTAAGCTCCCCTACCATCTCCCAACTGTCTCACTCCATCTTCTGAGCTGCAGTTGAAGCTTCATGATAGTAAAGGGTTCATCTTCTCACTGTTTTTCCTCTCTGCACTTGTCACCATGTCACACCCAAAGCAGGTCCACCATAAAACGTCCATATTCTTCATTACAGTTCAATAGACAACATTTTTTTACATTAAGTTTCTGCTATAAGCTATTCTTGAGTTTTTGGAGGGCAGCCTATTTCATTTTTATCCTTATTTTAAAAATTTTCAATAAATTATTCATACAATTCAGTTTTTATATATGTTAAGAAATGTTTAAATAATTTTTTTCAGATAACATTGGGCTTCTACACCTGTAATAGGACATCACGATCACCACAAGAGTTCTACTTTCCATCCATCATCACACACTTGACCCTTTTTTTCACTTCAACTCCATCCACCCCAACCCCCTCTTCTCTGTTAACTACCAGTCCATTTTCTCAGACCTTTATCTGGTTTAGTTTGGTTTGTTTACTTAGGAAATTTGAATGCACTGAACACACGGCTTTGAAGAATTAGCCTCCTTACATCAGGGAATTGTCTAAATACTTATTTTTTTCTCATTTTATCTGTCTATCTATCTGTCTGTCTGTCTGTCTATCTCTCTATCTATCTTTCTAATCAAGGTGCTATTTGGATGCCCCATCAGGTGTTACCATCACAGTACATTCACTGCCCAAGTCCACTGGGCTTCCTCCCTCTGTTTTTACCCCTCCCGACTCCTCTGCTCATGGCGTCTCTGTTCTGTAGTCAGCTATCAAAGATTAGTTTTTGAGTTTGTCTTTATCTGACATTTGGCTTAGTTACTTTCTACTACACATATTACTGACACCATCCAGTTTCTATCCTTCTCTTTCTGACTATTTCCACTTAGCAACCTCCCAGCTCCTCTCATGTTGCCTCCTCAAATGGCATGGGTTAACTTACATTTGCATGAAAATAAACATACCAAATATATATGATTTCCACTTGTATGTGGAATATAATGAGGCAAAGCCACAATTTACATAATTAAATATCCCAACACCTCCCCAGTAGCACTCAAAAGCTTTATAAATATACACAGACACAGAAGAGATGGTTCCCTTCAGTTGTCTGTTTTTGACAATGTTTTCGTATCACCTATCTATACTAATCAGGCAGAGAACATGGAATCCAGTGGACTTTAGCAGGTGAGTTCCCTCCTTTGCCCGCCAGTGGACATCATAGCCCTGTGTCCTTCTAAAATCATCACACTGATGTTACTGTGTGGGGGTGGGGAATGTCCTCCATCCTAGGAGATTTAGGCCAGCTTGCCCTGAGCATCCGCATGAGAACAGCGAGGCAAAGCAGACCTCTGAGGACACAATGCGATAAGCTGGCCCTAGGTAGGAGCATCCCACTTGTCTGCCAGCTTCCCTGTGGTTTCTGCCCAGAGGGAGATGAGTAAGACTCAAGGTGGGGAGGGAGGACTGTGTTCCCAGCAGGTCAGGTGAGAGTGTCTGAGAGGATGGAGAAGGCATAGGAGCTCTTCTGTAACTGTCCCCTGGGCCAGTGGCCTCCAAACCACCTTGTAGGCACAGCAAAAAGCCCAGCTGATCCTGATAAGCATCAAAATGAGAGGGTTTGTGTGCAAATCAGGGAAGAATTCTTTCAGTGCCTACAGGAGTGGTGCCAGGGAGGTAACATTTGGAAACCTCAGCTCAGTGCCAGGTCATTGTTTGAAATGCAGCAGATCTTAGAGCAAATGCCAGTGAGGTACAGAGGGGAGAAGTGAGGACAAGGACTCCGGGAATTAGGTATTCAAGAATGTTCAAGAAACCTGATAGCTCTTTTCCTTGTCAAAATTGAGAGAGAGAAAGGACATTCAAAATGAGGGTTCATAGAAGCAGGCTGCTGGGGCTTTCAGGGGATGGGGAGGGCAAAGGCAACAGGGCTATTGGAGCTTTTGTCAAATGCAAGAAAAAAGCGGTAGTGACATGAGCTAAGAAATGACTAAGCACTCGAGGCCTGGGGTGGCTTAATAGATGGATCCAGATGCCAAGTGAAGCAGTTTTCTCAACTCATCTGAATACTTCTGAAGAGGGGATGAGAAAATAGCAAGTCGAACAGAAACTCTTCTCCTCCAGATGATAAGATAATAGCATCTCTGTTCCTCTGCAATGTGATTGATCCACTCTCCCATTCCGTCCCCTCTGGAGTTCGAGGGCTGCGTGTGTGTGCACACCCGCACATCAATTCTCTACTTGATCTGGGGACTTGATTCTTATGCGATGGCTCCTCTTTGCAGAATAGGCTACCTACCTCCTGCTCCCGGGAAGGGCTGCTCAGAGTTTTAAAAGAAAGAGCTTGGTGTGGCACTGCAGGAAGGACACTGTTGGCTTCTATGAAACGCCCTATTTCTTCCGGTTTCAGTTTTTCCTTTGTATCAGCGTTTCTGTTTTGAGAAGTCTGAAGAATTTACCTCTGAGGGATAGGGTGCAGTGAGGGAGAGAAAAAATAGGGAAAGCAAAATTCATATTATGGATTTTATTCCCTCTCAGGGAGCTCTTGCATGTGAAGAGTAATTGAGTGAATGTTTGATGCCTAGTAGATGCTGGATAAATACAACTATCCGTACTTCTTCCTATCCCTTTTACGTTTCCTCTCCCTTTAGCTTTTTCATTTTTGCAGTTGAAGGATTAAGGTGGCTTTGCAAAGAAATAGTTATGATAAAAGCCACTGCTCACTGAGTTCCTCTTCAAAGCCACGTGCTATGTCAGGCGTTCTCACCAATCAATGTTGTCTCATTACGGCACAGAATGGTTGGGAGGGGGAGGGGCAGGGCAGCCTACTAGCTTTCAGGTGAGGAAAATTGCGCACCCAGGAAGTAAATCACCACTCCTGTGGCGAACCAGCCGTGTAGCTGGAGGGCGAATTCAAGTGCGTCAGACTCCAACCCTCTGGCATTTTAGGGTGCTGTACTTCTCTCATGGACCTCGCAGAGATGGCCTTGGAGCAAAGCCTCCTCTCTCATTTGCCACGTGGAGCAGGGTGAGTTACATCGGTGAATTAGTTTGGGGTGACTGTCTCTTTGGTATGCTTCTTTCTACTCTTTGCCTGGAGTCATACCGATCATTCCACCTCTTGCTGGAGCACTCTTGTGGCTCTCTTCCTTTTGGGGCTCAAGGATTCCATGCTTCTGTCACTGAGACTCCCAAAGTCTCAGTCAGAGAATTAAGTAAATGTATCTGTGCAAACCTTTTTAAATTTCAAAGCTGGTACCTTTCCTTAGGTACTTAATGTAGGTCAAAGATGGGAGTTTCAGCTGGTAAAAGGTTTCTGGGGGAAATTCTTGAAGGAGACAAAACTTGATTACCTTTCAAATCTCTGCCATCTTTTCTACCCACCCATTGGCATTTCTTGCTCACAAAAGTCCTGCTGATAAGCTACCGTGGAGTGTTGAGTTTTAAATTTCTAAGTTTCTGAATAGTAAGCTCTGGTTAGGAATGATTAATTTGTTGAATAGTTCTTGAACGCCTACTATGTGTTAAGCTCTGTTAAAAGTAAGCGGTTCAGTGAAGAACAACTCAAACCCCTGTTTTGGTGCTGTGCTACTGAATAATTTCAAATTTTTGCACAGAACACATGGGGTGTAGGCCATAGGTGTGCGAATGGTGGAGAGGCAGCGAGAGGATTCACCAGAGACAAAGTGGGGAGCAGAGCAGGTGGAGTGACTGAAATACACTGCTGAGGGAAGAAGCAGGCAGAACTGGAGAGGTCTTGCTGTACCACATGTGGGTCAGCTCCCTGGCTGGGGATCAAATTCAGGCCTAAGCAGTGATAGCACAGAGACCCAACTTCTAGGCCACCAGGGAGGCCCAACTTCTGAATATCTTCTGTCTTCCTATCTCATGAACATTTATTTATAGCCTGTTGAACACTGTGAAGACACCCTTGAAAAGATCAAGTATCAAGTGGCTAGGGAGAGACAAGATTAAGAAAAAGAAAGAGGGATATTAGTTTTAAACTGCTCACTTAGAATTACTAGTTTCAATCAATGACAATTTGAAGGTATTAAATCCATTCTGGAGTAACGTGTCAAAAAAAAAAAAAGGTGTAATTACTGATATTCTCTAAGGTTTTTCTAATAAGATCAGGGTCAGTGATGGGAAATAAGCTGGAAGATGAATAGGATGTCAGAAGGCAATCGCGTCCCGAGGAGTTACAGAAACTTCCCAGTAAACGCAGTCTGAACAACCTTGTTCTGAGACGAGGATTAGGGAGGCCTTTGGTGGAGTCAGCCGAGGGAGCAGCTGCAGGCTTCTCAGCACAAACAGCAGTATTGGACCCTCCTAACCTATTGACGCGCTTTTCTTGACCTTGCCTCTGAATTAAGGGAGGTAGCGAGGCAGCCACGTGAATCCACTCTTCTCTGACTCTGCTCATTTCTGTTAGCATGCAGTGATTCTTCATAATGCCCAACTGGAGCCATAGCCCACCTCCATCAGCTACTAGTTGTGTGACTTTTGGCAGGCAAATGTACCACTCCTCTTCACCTCAGCGTCCTTATCTGTAAAATGGGAATAACATGAGTGGTGGCTAATATCAACAAATATTGGTGAGGTGATTTTTTTTCTCTGTTCAAATACTGTTGCTGGGGTTCACCCCTCCCTGTATGCTCATAGTCCCCATGAGTTAAGGAGGGTTCCATCCATCCACACCTGCTATTATGGAGAATCATGGTGACAAGTCAGAAATCCTGTGGGATGACATTTAAAAAAAATCATGATTATCTTTTTAAAAAAATTGCAAATGGCGGTTCCACTTCTGCACTAACCATCTCTGCTGGGGAGAAGTTTTCATCATTTAATAAATGGCATGAACTGCTGTGCTCAAGGAGGTGGTGCAACCCCCACCCCAGCCTTGCAGATAAGAGAGTAGGAGAGGAGGGCTCTTCATTCACTGAAAATATACAATGCCTTGTAAAGAGTTGGGGAACAGTCTTGCTATGCAATTGTGATTCCTGGTCAAATGCAGAGAGAGGAGTAGAGAGACTGTGTGTAAAGCCCTGTGTGTGTGTTCATGTACTTCCATCTGCTTGTGCCCCATTAGGTGTTCTTGACAGTGAAGTGGCATCTGTGATCTTAATTCCATGCCCTGCTCGATGACTTGGTCTAGAAATTACCAAACTTGTAGAACCCAGGATACGCATCCTCTGAGGCCTCTCATGGGGTCTCCCTACCCCAATTTCATCCCTATAGAGATCACATTTTTCTTGAAGAGGAAACAGAATTCCTTCAGCTCTGCTACCTTTCTTCTCAATGTTGCCGGCTTCCACTCTTTTCTCTGACCATTCTGGTTATGGGATCTGTGGAAAAGAAAAAATCAATTCTCTAGTTAAGGATAGCCAGTAAAATTTGCTCTGGGGGCCCTTATTCACATTGTGATGAATCCAGCCGCATGCCTCCTGGGTTATAATTCCAAAAAGGCTCCTAGTGGTCTTGACCTTGACTTCCCTCACACAGGCCCTCAGCTGCTGACTTCCTAGATCACTTCTAATCCTCCGTGCAAGGTGATGATTTTGTCTTGTAGTTTTTCCAGATCATTTGGGGAAATGAAATGGACAGGGTGGGGTGAGAGCCCAAAATATCAAAGTAGTGGGCTTAAGTAATACCTAGGTGTTTCATTTAGTTTTTGTAGCAATTAGAGTAAAAAAAGGGTAGCTTTGGACAGTGCTGACTGATAAAAGCTTAAGGGACCTGCTTCCTGGGCTTCACTGGGTTGCTGAATTTCCATGCTGTATCTTTTGAATCACTGGTTCATTGATTTCGGGTAGATCATGTGGGAGAAACACCTTATGAGCTCCCAAGCAAGGTTGTGTGGCTACTGAAAGGAGAGCCAGGTGATTGCACACAGTGTAAGAGGGAGAGACAGAAGAATAAACTAGAGGGGACTCTAGAGCAGAGGCAAGTGTCAGAGGCCATCATTGCTTTTCAGATGGCAAAGGAAGCACCTGTTCTTCCTATAGGGCCAAAGGGCACTGTGGAAACCTTTCCAGGTGTGATTGCATGGTGTTGCATCTTGAGAGTTCATTAGGGGAAGGAACAGATGTTGTGCTGGGACATCAGACACACCAATGCTAAAATTCCACATCTATCATGAATTAGCAGTTACCTCGAACACATTAACTATCCTCTTTAGACACAGGTTTCTGATGTCCATAGTAGGTATGACCTAGCTTGTAAGAGTTTTGTGAAAATTCATAAAATATATGTAAGCACAAGTCAGTGTCTAACACTCAAACAGTGCATGGAGGTGCTGTTATTATTATTATTATTTTTAAAGATTTATTTATTTGTACATACAGAACCGGGGTACAGGCTAGAGGCTCAGGGGCGGTGAGAG
>NW_004567113.1:47091651-47099970 GCF_000260355.1 Condylura cristata
ATGGTCACCTCCGGGGCAGGCGGGAATCGAACTCATGCGGAAGTGGCTTTAGCTTCTCAGTGCAGTGCTTTAACCCGCGGCGCCACCAGGAAGGGCCCGGCGCTGTTATTATTTTAATGTATCAGAATCATTTGTGTGTCTTGTGAACTTACCCAGGATCAACTCAATGACCCTTAGAACTAGAGCAGGGTGGCCCTCCCTAGTGGCACAACAGGTTAGGATGCAGCACCGCAAGCTCGCCGCAGTCGCTTCAGTGTGAATTTGACCCCAACCCCAGAAGTGATCCACATGGCGCAGCAGACTTCTCCGGTCTCGCCCACTGCTCCCCTCAGCAGTGTACTTCGTTGATCTGCCTGTTCTGCTCCCACTGTGTCTCTGGTGAATCCTCTAACCACCCCTGCACCTCTGGCCTATACCCCAGTTCTGTATGTCTAAATAAATAAATTCATCTAAAAAAAAATAAGAACTAGAGCAGGGTTATTGAACAAATGAATTCCTGTTTGATTGCTACTGGCCATGTGTGTGGGAGAGAATGGTAGATAGCCTGGGTAGGAGTCTCTTCTTTAGGGGAATGGGGCCATCGAAGTTTAACCACATTCTATGATGTGGCCTTTCTCATAGTCATCTGACTGATCCTGGACTCTCAGGGCCTTGGTTCACTTACCACCTAGTTATGAAAAGTAAAACTCAGGTACCACTTTACCTCTGAAGACTTCTCAGTAATTTTTCAGAGACTAAAACAGTCTCTGTGAAATTCTTGAAGATTTCTCCCCCTTGCTCTGAAATGCCCTGAATTTCAAGCAGCTATAATGTTGCTGACTCACTTCTAGTTTCATAAGGATTTGGGTTGAGTTGTCATATGTTATAAATCGCGAGTTCACGGAATCTCTCCTAGTGCTGTAAGGTAGACCTGAAGGCCTGTCGATGGAATTCAAGTTGGGCTTCAAATTGAGCCTAAAAAGTGTGCTATAGCTTTGCTATTTTTTTTTCTCTCAGTGAGAGAAAAAGGTCTTTAATATTTTTACAGATGTAGACTATATAATTTTTGTCTTAAGGATGAAATGTGAAGGAGTGGACTTGTGAGGTACATGTCAATCTGAGGCCAATTATATTTCATGCAAATTCTTCATGGCTTCCTTTAATGGCCTGTGGAATCTGCATCATTCATTGATCATTCATTGCCTTCTCTGAGAAGGTAAATTTTATCTCTTTTGAAATTTGGTTTGACTTTGAATTTGGTACCCGGGTCTGTGAATTAAACAGAAAACACAAAGGTGGGACAATACACAGGAAGAAAAGGAAATTGGGTTGACAACAAATATGGCTCATGTCATAGTTACACCCCACCTCAAGGATCAGCTCTTTAGGCAAAGACTACAGAATAAACTGCATGGGATTTGGGCGTGATTTTGCAAGTCAACACATTTTCGAACGATAAACTTGCCAATGTCTACATAAGCTATTCATTCCTCCTGGAATTCATGGGTGGACAGATGGAAGAATGGGTGGGTGGATAGATCAAAGGATGGTTGGATGGAAGGGAGAGGTGAGGAACTTAAAGAGAGGCCCTGCTTGAAAACATAATTCCTTAACCCATTGATGTACTTTTTTAGTTTTTTTCACCATTAAACAAGGTGTTATGTCTGATTGTGTTTGTTGGCTTTGAATACTGTTCAAGGTCAATTTGAACAGGTGATTTGTTTGAATTTTTTCTATTATATCTTGCTTAACTCTTCTACTGCGGGTTTAACCATTCTTGACCTAATTTCAAGGTCAAAGATAACAACATGAGTCACAGGCCTTATACAACTTCATACTCTGATCAAGAAATTGAACTGCTACCTCCTACCAAGTTATAATTCCTTATGAAATGCTAATTCATAAAACAGGCAAGACAGATGCAATATATGTAATTTATTTCTTACACTGATTTCAATAGATAAGAGGTCTGAGGTATTTCAGTTGTCAAATGCTTTGCTTAATTTTACCTAATTATACAGTATGGATAGCATCATACCTCTATGTCCTCTTTAGTATACCAGCTGTCTTTCCATCACTAGAAGGGTAAGCTCCATGCGGGTGTGTTTTGAGGTATTTGCTAATTAATGGACATTGACACCTAGAACAATTCCTGCCTCTTAGAAATTCACTAAGTAGTTGATTAAATGACTAACTAAATGCAAGACCAAATCACCTCCTTCATTTGTTTCCTATCTTTGTTTCACATGGACTTGTGTTCCCTCCCTTAGAAAGTAATTATACCATCTGGATAATGAGAAATCTTACTGGACTTTTCCCTAAGATTATCTCACTTTATCATGAAGATCTGGAATTTTATTCCCATTGTTTTTTCCTGATACTGGTTGATGTTATGTCAAACTTTTCCATATTTTTCACACCTGTTTAAGTAGAAACCTACTCTTCAGATTACTTTTAAAATCTTTAAAAAATTAATTATATGCCTTATTTTGTTCCCTACAAGCTGAATTGTATCTGTACTTTTACATTTGTTCTTCTCATATGTAATTCTTTCCTTTCGGGTCACTAAACAGCAATTGCCTGAGTTACTTGATAGCATCACTCTTTATTTTGGTATCTTCTGCACTATATATTAGTACTCTTTCACCACTGCCTAAATTAAATAAATGTACAGCATGAACTTGCAGGAAAGTGTTAAGCATTTGCTCCTAATAGTCCTCTTCCTTAGATTTCCAGGTGGATTTAAAGAAGAAAATGGAAGGGCACTCAAATAAACATCCATTTTCCTGTATGGAGGTGGGGGTGTGGCAGCCATCCCAGAAGTCCATCTAGAAATATAATTCCTTCTACTAACAGTTGTAATTTGTCCAGTAGACCAGGTGATCTTTGGTAAAGGGGTGTGGAGACATCTTTTCAGACGTAGCAGCAAGAATAGGTTTGACCAAATTTCAAATTCAAAAAGTAAAAAGAGAAGAGAATAACTGTTTCTTAACACAAAGGCCATAACTTGTTTATGCTTATTGTAGTGAGCATACTGTCATAATAATGGATATTTGAATAAATACAATGAGGTTTTATATGTCATCTTAACTAAGTAGGCTGGAAGATGGCAAGTTCAATCAAGACTTAAAGAAGATAAGAGGTTATAAAGCAAAGTGGCACCACTGAATGGGTATGCTGCAGCCCCTAAAAAAAGACTGGACTTTCTGATGAGCATAAATATTTAAATCATCAACTATAGGTACACAAAATGCATATACAATTGTTGCAAAGCACAGTGAGGTTTCACATTATGGGACAGCTCCAACTGATTGGTAGTGATGGCCTAGAACTTTCCATTATGAAAGACTCGGCTATTGAGTGGTGGAGAGAATGTATTGAGAAAATGTAACCATCAGCAATCACCTATATTATGGGCTTGAAAGGGCTAACTTGAGTTCTATACAATTTTCTTGTCATGTCAAATTATTGTTTCAATGATATTTAGTAGTCTTATAATATCGGGAAGCTCTTAATTTTTTATAGAACTTCCCTCCAAGAGACTGGCATATCACAATGAAATTACCCCAAGTTGGCAAATACAAGGCCATTTTACCAGGGTGGGCAGATGTTCTGTGTAGATTTCATGAGGAAACAGATTCTGACATAAGTAAACATTGTAATGTGCAGCAGTGCCAAATTCACCTTTGGTTTTATACTAGGATGATCATGGAAGAGGCCTTCATTTATATTACAAACAATTTTTATAATGAGGAGCTTTCAGCTGCAAGTAACAGCAAGTTCAATCAACAGTGGTGTACATTAATATGAGTAACTGCTTTTCATTTAGTGCATCAAGAAATTGACTGTTGCTGACATGTGCTCAAAGCATAATAGTTTCAGGGCTTAAACTCATTTAACTTTCTTGAGGGTTTGTTCATTGTTATCAGATTGATGGCACATTACCAAATTTCAAAGTCTACCTTAAAGTTAAGAAATTTGGATAAGGCAGACAATCAGTGATGTCTTTAATTCTATCAATAGTGAAAACGGTTTCACAAATTACCGGTCATTTTCATATCTTTTTTTTGGGCAATGTGAATTATGGCACACTTTGGCTGTTATGAAAACCAGGAAGCACGTATTTGTTGTTTAGGGACTCTTCAGTAGTTGAAACAAGGACAATTGGAGGTAAATGTTAAATTAGCCAATCAATTGCTTCTAACATGATCCATACCTTAGATTAGTGGGCCTCTACACATCTCCTTCCTTATAGATATGCATTTTTAGAGGGCATACGCATCCCTTTTCCATGAGACGTAGCACCAAGTAGCATCCATGTTAGGATCTGGCTTGAAGTATATCATCTCTGAGGGTGTCCTTGTCTCATGACCAGGTCCTTGTGTGGATTTTTCTGGTCTAGTGACTATTAGTCAAAACCCAAGTTATCAGGGAATAACATACAGATTACTGGTCTAGTATACATCAAATCACAAGGACTTTGCCCTGGCAGTAGAATGATCTGTTTTGTATATAATAGAATCTTTCCTTTTTTAGGAGCATCCTTAGTGACCATTATGACTGTCTGAAGTAGACTTTGGAGAAGATTCTTTTCCTAAGGAACTTACATACCTCCTAGTTCATTTCTTATTCATAAATAGTCCAGGATCTACAGAACTAGAGTTGCAAGTCCGTTTTCTTCAGCAATATTTTTCCTTCAAAAATAAAACTTCCGTATAGGAAGAATAAACACAAACAGTTTTGGAGACAGTCTTTGTATGAGAGAAATACTCTTATACTCATATTTAGACATTAGTCTACTGGGAAATACCTTGTGGAGTGATGAGAAAACATAACCATGTGTTGGACAACACCATCTAGATAAAATCTTAATGAGATATAGCTGCAGTGGTTGTTAAATCTTGAGGAGCTTCAATGCTACTTGGTAAGTAGCTGCTTTCCACTATTCCTGCTCTGTACTGTCAGGTCCAGCTACCAGAGGATCAAACTTGATGTAGTATGGGGAACATTCAGGATCCTTCTCCAGTTGTCACTAACCTTCAACCATATTCTTCATAACCTCTGCCTTATAGGTCTTAAGTCATTTGTGTAACAATTCAGGCTGACACACTAGGTGGCATAGAAGTCTGCTCATCAGCATTGGTGAGCCTGGGACCGAGCCAAACATCTTCTCAGGCAACGTCACATTATGAGAATGCTAATCAAAATCTTAAAAAAGGACAACATCAAGTTGAAAGGGCCACTTGTAAGAAGATAATGAAAATAAAGAAAAGGTCAGAAACAGGTTGGTTAGAAATAATGTATGAATTGGTTAAAAGTAGATTCAGGAGGAAAATTATGCTAATGTAGACCAACCACTGTGACATTCTTCTCCTGTGTGTCTTGGCATGGTGTACAGCCTGGGAGCATGTCCTGAGGGCCACTGACCCATCCTGGATACAAGCCATACAAGGAAGGGTCAGCATCAGAAGTGCAATTAATCAGGTACCACCAGTCTCAATAAGCAAGGGACAAAAGACCAGAAGGTCAACGAAGACATTGGGGAGCAAGATGTCAGGGATCTCAGAATAAAAGCAGGGCCCAAAGTCTAAGAGGTCAGAAATTTGGCAGAAACAACAGAAGTAATAAGAGTTGAACTTGGATCTTAGGGCAGAAAGTTCCCCATTATACTTTATTACTGCCTGCTAAATGTGAATGAGTTGGGACCACAGATGCTGAACATTGTTAGGAAATCTCCAAGGCTTTTTGTAATTAAAGTCAGACATAGATGTCAGTGAGAACGTCCCTAGATTTTACTGTTGAATTACTATCTTTTAACTTTTATTTTTCATCCGTTATTTTTCATATTTCTTTCGAATGCATTATTGCTATAATAACAGCGATTTTTTTTTGGGGGGGATGCTTGTAGTATGACAGGCAAAACTCCAAAGACATTGTAAATAATAAAACTTATTTAACACTCACAGCAATAATGAGTTTAATCATTTCCCTTTACAGAGGGGCTAAAATAATTTCATCACCAAGCTCTTGAGCGGATTCATTTTTCCCCATCCACCCATCCATTCGCCCACCCTGTAAACCTTTATACTTATTCATTCAGCAAACTAATATGCAAGTTGTTGTGTCAGGTTTTGGGAATACAGCGATCAACCAGATCAGAAAGCTCTCTTTTGATGATGGTGGCAGCAGAAAGAAGGAACAACATAATCTTATTTTTGGAAGCTTACAGTCAATAGGAGGATAAGGCAGTTATAACGTTGCAATAAAGTGTGACAGGTACAGCATAAGAAACAGACAATGAACTCAAAGAAGGGACAGGGTGTTGTTTATTGTGTTATTTACCAAGGTGAAGAAAGGCTTATGTGAGTGATATTTAAATGGAAAAAAAAACAAAAAACCAAACATGATCTCTAATAGTTCAGTGAGGAGTAAAATTCTGTTCAGGAACTAGAAAAGTATACATTTCCAATTGAATCATGACGTTGGAAGGACAAGAGGATGTGAGATGAGGCAGAAGAGGATGGCAGGACACTGGACATCCTGAAGGACATGGACTTTATCTCAATGGCCCCCATAAGCCTTTGATGAGTGCAGAGTAGGGGGATGACATGATTCATTCATTTTGCATTCTAGACATATCACTCTGGTTGCAGTGTGGAGGATGGATTAGCTAGCTCAAGACTGTAGGCAGAGTCATTTGGGGGATCAGTTAGTCTCTGAGTGAGAGATAGCAGTGGCCTCACTATGGCAGTGGCAGTTGGACTAGAATAAGTTAAATGGGGTGGAGAGAGATCTAAACCAGCATGCGAGGAGACTCGCCATTGGCCTTCCATAGGAATGTGTAATTTATTGCTATCAATCTAGAATAAATAAATGAAGATTTCATACCACATTTTAAACATCTGAGTGACTGGGGACAGGAGGGAAACTTCTATGAACAAAATGCACATTTTTACAGTTGGTAATACAAGATAGGAGGACCTCTCTTTTTCATGATGTAGATCTAACATTGACAGAAACTTGGGTTGTGTTAGAGCATCAGGGTGATGAGTGTGTTCATGAATTCTTTCCCTATAATTGTGAAGCCAAGTGGAAGCTCTGCAGCGAGGTGCTGAAGTATGGGACTCTGTGGGGAAACTTAAGGGAATTCTTTCCAACAGCAGTTGCTTATTTTGTAAGAAGAGTTTGGTGGGAAACATTCTGTCTCACCACACTGAGATGCTACTCTCTTTTCCAAGTTGCTTTTTCTTTAAGAGAAAAGGACTTGAAGCCAGATTCTAAGAAAACAAAATGACAGTGGCAACTTGGAAGAATTTGAACTCGGAGTAGTTGGCCATGCTAGGCTCTCACATAAAACCAGAGAAGGCTCCATTTTCATCCATTTCACAACCAAGAAGCACATAAACTAAAGTCCCTTCTTGGTTTTAGATTGTTTCCTTATTGAATTTAACTCCTGTCCAATTGAAAAGAATCCCATTTTACTGCGGGTCATCTCAGCAGCTATTCGGCAGCTGCTCAAAATGGTTTTTTTCTTGTCTGTGGAATATGCTTTTATTGTGGTCTCATACCAGTTAATGTCACCTACTCTCATTTGTGTGGTGTGACTGGTCAAAACCTGTCAGTGCTTCTGAACTAGCTCCTCACGCCTGACCTTGTAAAAATTTACATCACACGCTTAAGTTGCCATCCAGATGAAGTCAGAATTAGGTGCTCTTTCTTGCCTTCATTAAAGAGCCTCTGTGTACTTCCCCATAGGATGTTAAAGCCCGTTTGATGTACAGCAGGCTTGTTTAATACATGGCCACAGGGCATAGTCTTAAAGGATGGTGAGGCCAACAGAGGTGCTTTATGCCACCGTCATTTCCTGCTCAGGTGACCGGGATCAACGTCTTTTCTGATATCTCTATTTGTCCTCCCACCATCGACCAAGTCGTTATCCATCCTGAAAAGTTGGTGTGATTTTTTTAAATGTAGTCTGATATTTTAAGTTTTAGGATTTTAGGAAAGAATCTGTCCTTATGTATCAATGGAAATATGGCATATTAATTAATGTATTCACACTCATTTAATACATTTTAAAAATTTTGTGGTTTTTTTTTTAATATATATTTTTTTTAGACATACAGAACTGGGGTACAGGCCAGAGGTGCCGGGGCGATGAGAGGATTCACCAGAGACAGAGTGGGGAGCAGAACAGGCAGATCGACGAAGGACACTGCTGAGGGGAGCAGTTGGCAGGTCAGGAGAGGTCTGTCATGCCATGTGGACCACCTCTGGGGCAGGGATCGAACTCATGCTGAAGTGGCGTTAGCTTCTTAGTGCTGTGCTTTTACCCTCTGC
>NW_004567113.1:47100657-47107487 GCF_000260355.1 Condylura cristata
TTGCTGCACCATGTGGGTCACCTCTGGGGTGGGGATTGAATTCATGCTGAAGTGGCTTTAGCTTCTCAGTGTTGTGCTTTAACCCATTGTGCCACCAGGGAGGGCCCTAATACATATTTTTAACACCTATCAATGGGCCAGGAACTTTGTTGTGCACTGAAATTATAAAAATGAATAAGATATTTTGGTTTTCCTCAAGATATCCCAAGCCTGATTTGGAAATAGTCAAGGTAACAGGTATAATGTGTCCCATATGCTGTAATAAGCACATGCACGTATTGCTATGGACTGTAGAAAAATAAGTGCTTAAGTCTACCTGATGCTTAATGACTTAAGCTGAGCCTTGGCGTGAATTAAATGGGCAGCTCATGTGCTGAGGGGAGCAGTTGGCAGGTCAGGAGAGGTCTGTCATGCCATTTCTTCTGTTTCTTCAGGAAGTAGGAAGTAGGACCATCTTAAAAAAAATGAAAGGGATATAAGAGATTTAAAACATTTGTTGAGGGACTTAGAGACTTACGGGAAATTAGACACAAAGAAATGAGTGAAAAAATATTATTATGTAGCTGTGCAGATGTTGCTAAAATAAAAAAACTATGATCTGTGTATTAATTTTCACAGTTGATTTAGCCAGCACTATACAATAGCTTATGTCTACCTGATATAAAGGAGAGAGATTATTATATGATTCAAGTTGACATTAACAGCATGCACTCAGGAATTTCTAACTTGGGGTCCAGGAATCATGGAGTAGATATCTTGTGGACTTCTAAATGTCTATGCAAAATTTCCTGTATATATACATGAAATAAGTGTACACAAACACACACACGGGCAAGGAGTGGGTTATGAGTTTTCATATAGCTTTCTAACTAACCCGTAATAAGAAATTTAAGGTTAAAAGTTTGAAGGAGAAATTAAATAGTTGTACATGAATGATTCTCAATGTGAATGAAAGGATGAGGATGTGAATATATCTTTTGGGTTACAATACTTGTAAGGAAATGACTTACATTAAGAAACACAATCATTTGAAAAAAAATTCTAACAATGAGACTATATAAAAAACTCCTAAAAACTCAATAATGAAGACATAACTCAATAAGAAAATAGGGAAAACATTTAAACCTGTTTCACCCAAAAAGTTCTCTCAGTTCATTCAGCATAATTGTCAGAATGATCCCCTCTAAGCAACAATAACAGATGTCAGCAGTGATGTAAAGAAGCTACAACTCTAATATCTTACTGATACAAACTCAAAATGGTTTAGCCTTTACAAAACAGCTTGATAACTTATGAAGTTTAATATATACCTATTGTATAATCTATCGATATATTTCTCAATAATTACAAAAGATAAAGAAGACACATGTCTATGGAAAAACCTACATGTGTTGTTTATAGTGGTTGTACTTATAATTTTCTAAAACTTGAAACATCTCAAATATCAGCCAGCTGGTGAACGGTTAAACAGGTTGTTGGGTACCACACAATGAAATACTAAAATTAGTGTTTTGGTGAGCAATTAAAAAGGAGTACTGAGACATGGAACAAGCAGAATGCTTAACTCTCAACAGCTTTGTGCTAATTGAGAAGCCAGATTCAAAAGTCTACAAAGCTATATGCCTCCCCTTATGTAACATTGTGAAAAAGACAAAGCTAAAAGGACAGACAGACACCAGATCAGACTTTTCCTGTGATTGGATGTCAGGAAGAGAAATTTTCTGCAAAATGTTTTGAGTGGCAGAAATACTTCTTTATTTTTGTGTGGTTACACAGCTATAGTAGTTTACTGAATGCATAGATCTCTACATCCCAAAGGAGAACATTTTATTGTTAGTAATTCTTCAATAAATGTGGGAAAAGATAGAGCACGCATCTTTCCCGAAAATTGCTCTTGAAGAAGCGTGACTATGTACACAACTATGTAGTTGTGTGAGTGGATTGGGCTGTTTTCTTCTCAGCTTCAACATTCAGAGTGAGTTTATTCTCTTTGATCCATCACTTCCTCAATTACAAATGCAAAGAACAGAATCATCCGAGGTTTTTTTCCGAGAAGAACTCTGGAGGAGAATCTCCATGTGGTAACAGTGGGAGAAAGAATCTAACTGGCAAAATGAAAATCAATGGGAAACATCTGGACCACTCCCTACCCAGTCTTTATGCTAACTTTTCTGGTACTAAAACTTTAAGTTGCATTAGTAATGGACTCCACTCAGACAACATTATACTCAAAGACAAACTTTTGCCCCAGGGAGAGGAAATCAAGAATGTAATTCTTACATTCCTATTTCACCTTAGAGAACAACAGTGGAGATGTGTTGATAGATCTTGTACACCAATTAAAGCAAACCTTGGAATGCATGCAAATGAGGAGTGTTTTCTAGAAAAACACATTCGAAAGCCTTTTGTGAGGTCCCCGTATAGACAGAACATAGCACTGAAAGTCTTTGCCCAATTAGGTGACAGCAGGAAGGAGCAAGAGGAAATGAAATTGAGGATGGAAAAGTACTAAGAATAAAATGGTAGTAGCTTCTCATCATTGAATTGTTTACAAAACCAAATACCAATAATAAATGTCCAATATATCTATAATCCATATAGATGTCTTCAGGTTTCAATTCAAGGCACTTGATTTTATGTGAGCAGAGTCGATCAAATGTACTCAACTCAAGTAGAGAGAGAAGGCACTGAGCAACGAGTGCTGGATGAAGAGGTCCTGCTGATCATTGAAGCACAAGTCTCCACCCCAGACACCCCAGAAAAGTCTCTGGCAACAAAGCATCCAGATCTGGAAGTGTTTCCTCAAAACCCAGGGGTGGTAGTGATAATGGAGAGCCTCAGGCACCCAAACTGCTCCTTGTTATCCTCACATATCTGCTATTTATGCCAAAATACTGCAAGAGCAGTATGTCCTTCCTAGCTGCATACTCCATGAAGAGTTCTCATGTCAAGTGTTAGAACAGCTGTAGTGTCCCACTGGCAGTGACTCTGTAGTAATTTAACAATGACACCCCCACAAAACTAAAACTGTTGTTAAACTTGGCATGACTCCTGTGAGCACAGGTCCCATGAGAAAGCTCTTCTCTCTATGAAGAAGCAGAAGAAAGCTTCCTATATCAGTGCTTTGTGTGAATATAGAACAAATGTGCTATGAGGACAGTAGAGAAAATGGGATGTTAGGGAAAGAGGAGATGAAGCCATTTTCAGGACAAAAATAATAACTGGCTAGAATTTTCAAAATATGTGGAAGGAGAACAAACTTCAGTAAGACCATAAGAGAGTAAATACCACAAATGAAATGTAAACTACTAAAACCATAACACGTTGCAGATTGAGAAAACACCACTTGGGTAGGAAAATAGTCAGATATATAAGAAAGCCTAGAGCAGGCTGACATGGAACAAGAACTGAACACAGCCATGCAGAACATTTGTCTATGCTGAACCAAGCCCATAGCAACGTGGGGTTTTCATTAATTTCTTGGGCAGGGAAAAGTGGAGTTTAAAATGAGAAATCCATATCAAGTGTCATTGGAATTAGCGACATATACTTTGTTTACATTGTGCATTATACACATGGTTAAAAAAAAGTTGTTTCATCTGTATCCCAGCAAATACAGGCTGGCATGATCAAATGGAGTCATTGGAAGAATGTTGAATAATAAAGTGTTTTCAAAGATAAAGTGATGCCACAAAGACTAGGGAAAAGTTGAAGGAATGAAAGACACCCTTACCATTTCTAGGCGTGGAGGGGAAAGAGAAGAGGCTTTGGACATTCCTTTCCCCCTAGAGAAAAAGATAAAAGAAACATGGGGTTGGAGTCTCTTGAAAGTCTCCCTTACTATTTTTTATTTCAGCTGTATTGGCTTGTCACTCGTTTGCATCACCTTGTTCACATCTGGCGGTGTGAGGTTGTCCCCTCATCTTCTGATGAGATTGCAGTCAACAGCTGGCTTAATAGAGAGAGGGGAATAGCATGATTTCTTTCTTTTTCTGCATATGGCTTCCTCCCAGTGGTCCCCATTTTCTGAATCCAGTGAAAACTGGAGAGGCAGGCACCCAGAGATGCAGTGGTCCGACAGACAAAGGACAGAACAATGATCACTTGTTGCCCCCAGGGCCACAAGCAGAGTGGGGAAGAGTAGTGAGCAGGATGAGTGGTGGCGCAGACAATGCTGAGCCTCCCTGCACCACCCTTACCCCCACGCATTACACAGTGTGTCCCTAACACAGGGGCCACAGAATTGCCCTGGTGTCACTGCGGAGCATCATCCATTCCTTCATTCTTCTATCTGCAAGTTAAAACAGTCATCCTGGGGCCCTCCCTGGTGGCACAGCAGGTTAAAGCACTGCACTAAGAAGCTAAAGCAACTTCAGCATGAGTTAGATCCCCGCCTGCCCCGGAGGTGACCCACATGGCGCGGCTGACCTCTCCTGACCCGCCCGCTGCTCCCCTCAGCAGTGTACCTTCTTAGTCTGCCTGTTCTGTTCCCTACTTTGTCTCTGGTGAATCCTCTTACCACCCCTGCATTTCTGGCCTGTACCCCAGTTCTGTATGCATAAATAAATAAATCTTTAAAAATAAGTTATCATGAACATCATATAAAGTAGAAAAGAGAAAGTATTGGTACCATTGAGCCTCTGTCCTGCTTCAGGCTGGCCATGAATTCTAACGTGGTGATTATTATTGTCATCTCCTGCTCCACAGTTTGGATTCCTCATGCCTCTGTCAGCACCATGGCCAGATGAAGGGCGACCTGTACTTCCATTTCCATCAGTTTTTGTCCTTAGGAGTCCTGTCCGAATTGCTTGTTGTGGTTGGGAGCTTATGTAGTGGGGACACTGATTCACTTTTCATCCGCTTCCATTGGGGTCCCCCTCAGGCTCTTTGAAAGCAATATCCAATGACCTGGATCAATCCTTGCTGTAGACGCAGCTACATGAGGATGATGCAAGGACTGATGGGAAGAATCAGCTCCTAGATCAAAAGAATCAGTAATAATACTTTATTTCAGGTGTTTCTCCTCTGCCATTAGGATTTTCTTTTCTTTTTCTTTTTCTTTTTTTTTAAGATTTATTTATTTATTCGTACAGAACTGGGGTACAGGCCAGAGATGCGGAGGGTGAGAGGATTCACCAGAGGCAGAGTGGGGAGCAGAACAGGCAGATTGACGAAGTACACTGCTGAGGGGAGCAGTGGGCGGGCCAGGAGAGGTCTGCCTTGCCATGTGGATCTCCTCCAGGGCAGGCGGGGATCGAACTCATGGGGAAGTGGCTTAAACCTCTTTGTGCTGTGCTTTAACCCGGTGCGCCACCAGGGAGGGCCCTGCCATTAGGATTTTCAAACCCATTATGCATTTCTCTGGTTGACCAGTGACTATCATGGGTACTAATCTATTGTTAGATTAATCTATTGTTGGATTAATCCATTGTTGGTTTTCCTTTGCTTTCAAAAGTGTCATCTGTTTGGAGGTTTGTGTTCTAAAGGGCACTGCGTTCATTTCCTAAGTCTGCTGTAGCAAAGAACCACAGACCGAATGGCTTAAACAACAGGAATTGATTGCCTCACCATGTTGGCGGCCAGAAGTTCAAGATCAAGGTTTCAGGAGGGTTAACTCCCTCTGAAAGCTGGAGGTGGGCTGTCCAGGCCTGTCTTCACAGCCTGGCCATTCATTGCTTGATAGCAGAGTAACTGCAGCTCCGCTGGGCCTTCTGCCTCTAAGTCTCTTTCTGTATCCAAATTTCCTCCCTCTATAAGGACACCAGTCATGTTGTGTTACAGCCCACCTCACTCCACTGTCCACTCATTTAAATTTACCAGATGTGCAATGAACACTATTTCTAAATATGATCACATTTGGAAACATCGAGGGTTAAGACTTCAACATATGAATTTAGGGGGAAACATGATTCAAGCCTTAAGAGGAACTATGGAAACTGGTATTTTTCCTCTATCCCAAAGTAGGTAGGAGTGAACCACCCGAAGTTTATATGCAATGAAAGAGTCTTTCTAGAAAATGGAGGGCACCCCATTGTTATATCTAATCCCCGAGGTTGGGGCATTATAAATGACCACATTTTAACTTTATAAGGTCTTGAATTAAAGAGTCCTGCCAGGAATGCAATATACATACACATGAAAGCCAAGTAAGTCTCCAGATCAGGCCAGTAACTCCCTGTGAATATTGTTTTAAGAAGTCTAGTTTCTGTCTGGGTGTTTGCTGTTTTACATGTTCTCAATGAGTGTTGAAATCTTGCTGAAATGGTTTTGCACAAGTGGAGATGGATTCAAGTAAAAGTAAAACTTTGCTTTTGATTAAACCCAGTATTACTGTATTAGCACTAATATTTTTCTTGTCATTGGGAATCATTCTAAATGCAGGTCTTTCAAATCCTTATTCTTAAAGTTTTGTTTTCATAATTGTTTGAAGTGTTTTTTTCTAAAACCTGCATAATCATATGTACACATACCTGCACACACACACACACCATGCTATCTTTTGCCTGCTATATGACTTGAGAGGAATATATATATATTTTTTCAAAGACAACCTCCCTTTAGCCCACTTTGTGTTTCAGAATTGTCATACTGTACCAAACAAAATTCTTTCCTTTTCTCTTATTCTATTACATATGGACATTCTTTGTTCTAAAAAAAAAAAAAAAATCATTGGGATAAGATACCTAATGACATGAACGATGACAGACTTGAGGATAGAGAATTATAGAAAATGCATCAATTTCTACTCCTAATTGTCCATGGAGACATCACACACTATCATGTATTAGGTCCTCTGCTAACTCCTATAGGGCATAAAGATAGTGGATCAA
>NW_004567113.1:47107962-47161574 GCF_000260355.1 Condylura cristata
ATATATATATATATATATGTATATATACGAATCAAGAAGAAACAGACTAAGTGTGCAAATTATGGATACATTTATAGAGATTGCTAAAAATGGCCATATAGATCTATATTTATTGAAATGGAAAGATGCAGAAGATGGATTTCTAAGTGAAAAAAATAGATCTGTCTCATAGGTTTCACTTTTGAAAAAAAAATTCTCTGAATTTGAGGATGAAGCATTTGAAGTGTGGGTGTTTTTCTCTGAGTGGTTTTAGTACAGTTCATCTGTATGCCCTCTTCTCTTTATAGAGACTGAACAATTTTACAATGAAAATTCAATGTTTTCCAATAAACAGCAATAAAGCAATTTCCATTCTGACGAGAAGAGAGAGTGTAGGTTGTGAAGGGGAAGTGGGGCATAGCTTCTGGTTGTTGCTCGACCAAATAGGCACCCAACAGAACTGGAGTGAGGAGAGGACAGATGGATAGGGCGCCATCACCCAGGGCTCGAGGGGCCAGGGTAGTGAAGGAGGACAGGGAGGAGGATCGAGCCTGGGGAAGTCTGTGTTATAGGTTCTTACAGCTACTCTGAGCACAAAGGTCTCCAGGTTCCAGTCCAGTGCTGGTTCCTTCCTGGTGCTGGGGAGGAGGAAATCTTGGGGCTGATTGCTGAACTTAGGGGACAGTAGACTTAACTTCTTTGCTGCTGTTGCCAGCCTGCCCAAATGCCTGGGGCCCCCACTCCACAGACCCCCAGTGTGTTTATTTCTGATGCGAAGCCCAGGATTGCAGGGTTGACTAGCAGCATGGAAGGAAGGCAAAGGAAGGGAGGCTATTTATAGCAGAAGGCAACAAAGGTTTCCTTTCTTTCCTATACCAGGAGTTGTATTTCTCTGAATCTCTGCCCATGTTGTGCAGAAATCAAAAGGGCAAGAGAACAAGTTCTTCAGAGACGATTGGAAAGTTCCAGGCTCTGCTTTTAGAGCAAATCTGCCAGCTTTAGAGGAGATTGCAGCCACCTTCGGCTTCTAAATCAGCTTGATGGCGGTGCAAATAGATGCAAATGAGGGTCAAATCAATTTCCATAATGAACAGCACCAGCAGAGCGGACTCCTCTCCACCTGACTTGAAATTACTAGAAAATCCAATGAGGGGGGAGAAGAGAAACAAAGAGAGAAAGGGAATACAAACATCTTAGTGCTTGAAGACTGTGACCCTTTGCATCTGGGGGATGAAAACTGAGTTTCAAGAATGATTCTGTTCATTACTCAGATCTTATCTGAAAGGGGAATGAATGTATCCAGGCTAGCTCTTCCAGGGGATTTTGGTTGTTATCAGCCATTTGCTTGCTCTTTTCTTTTTTTCTTTTTTTTTTCTCACTCCTTCCTCATTCTTCCCATGGAGTACCACATCCTGGTTGACTTTTTTTTCCCTCTCTGTAACAGTTTTATTGAGATATAACTCACCTACCATAAAATTTACCCTTTTAAAGTTTACAATTCGGTCATTCTTAGTATAGTCACAGAGTTGTATAACAATCACCACTATCTAATTTTGGGACAATGTTTGGGACATTGTCATTATTCTAAAGAAATCACACTGCAATTAAGAGTCACTCACCATTTCTTCACCTGGGGAGCCCTAATCTGCTTTCTCTCTTTCTGTATTTACCTACTCTGAAGACCTGATATAAGTGGAATCATGCAATATGTAGCCTTGAATGTCTGATTTCTTTCACTTTGCATGTTTCAGGGGTCATCTATGTGGTAGTAGTTATGGATACTTCATTGTTCGCTTTTAGCAAACACAAGGGCTATAAATCTCTGTGTCTCAGATGGCCACAGTGAGTACCATTTGTTTCAGGGAAAAACCACATGACTTTGGAGATAATGGTAACATGGTCTAGACTTAGACTCTTCCATTAAGGTTTGCCCACTCTGCTTAGCTCTTGACTTTCCTGCATTTCATAAATTAAGCTCATGTCACTCAACCAATACTGGACTGAGTGACATATTTATAATTAACAGGTATTTTTATGAGCCACAATGCAGAGACATTTCCAAAAACTATTTTGGTACATTTGGCACAGCTGATGTCACTGCATATGGTTGACTTGTATGTATGAAAGAGATGTGAGTTTCTAGAACTATAATACATATGGGCCATTGACTGAACCATCTGAGGAATTTTTAATTGGTTTGAATATGGAATGCATTAATTTATATGGATCCATTACTTTTATATGCTTAAATACACGGAGGGAACTAATCGAATGGGTTTTATTTTCTGGAAGGCCATGAATGTCTTTGGATAACCCCAAATTTCTTTATATAAAGTTTTACTTTCATGCAAGTCATTATCTTTCAGACACATTTATCAAATACTTCCTTTGTGCATGCCCATGCTTTGAAGAAATGTGGTTTCCATCGGTAATCATGCACAGCAAACCTTCTGCTTTTGACTTCTCAGCCAATAGAACCTCATGTTTAACCAGCAAATATACAGACAGATGGTAGGATAAAAACCAAGGTTCCTGGTGATGTCTCCGAGGGCGTGCTTAAATCTGTTCAGGAGTAGAGGAGTTGAGTTTAACCTTAAGTTGTGTTTATGGCTGGGATTCAGCCATGCCAGGGCATGTTTGACAAATGAGAGGAAAGAGCATGCCAGAAATCTATTTCCCACCAACTACTAACAAAGGAAGTATCTCCTGGGAGAGAACTCATTTATTCCAAGGCTGGTCTGGGATCTCAACAGAAGATATGAGTTCTGCTGAGGGTGGTGTGGTATTCCAGAGGGTATCCGAAGCTAGGAAATGGACTAAAAAAAATCGGGAGGAATAATGCCAGCATTTTATATTAGCATAATAGTATGGAGAGAGTGCCAAATTCATATGACTTTTTTCTTAAGATAAAACATGAGACATCAAAGAGATTTTGCTCTCACGTCAGGCCACAATTGGCTTAGTTTCCAGACACACAGAGTTCAGGTTCATTCTTCATAGAACTGAGGGGGGAAAGTTTGAGGAGTGCTAACCAGAGTATCTTTCTCTTCTAAGAGAACAGAAAGACCAAGTCGCTATATCTGGTAACCTTACTCTGTTATTGGAGAGAGAATAATAGTGATCGTAATGGGAGAAGCCTCCCAGCTATTCAGATTTACCCCAACCTACAACCATGACTTCTACTTACCCCATATTAAAAACCTATAAAATTCAGGGCCACAAGACAACATCATTTTTGTGTTTTTCACTAGTGTAACACAGTAGGTGGTGACAAAGTATTCTCTCCACTTTGGCACAGGATTCTGGGTTGTTTTGTAACACCAACAGGACCCAACTGTTGTACATTAAAATACTCAGGACCCAACTGGCTTGGATATGGTTGGCAATGCAAAGAGATGATTGGTTCCGCATGACAAGGCAGAGAGACTAAAAGGGTGGTAGCAGTTCAAAGGTGGCATGGTACCTTCATGGCGCCAGTGGGATTAATAAGGAATTGCACAGACCTGGGTGGATCCACCACCTCAAGCCCTCCTATCACTACGAGCTCATTCCCTTTTCTTATGCTTCCTACGTGGTAAAGGGTGAGAAGTCATGACAGATACACTGGGATGCCTTGTTGGAATGTGCTGAAGATGTGAGTGAAGTTATTAGGGCCTAGGCCTCCCTGGTGGCACAAAGGGTTAAGTCTCAGCATTCTGTTCGATCCGGGCCATAGAGCTGACCCACATGACCCAGTGGACCTCTCTTATCTCACCCACTGCACCCCTCAGCAGTGTATTTCAGACAATCCACCTGTTCTATTTCTCACTCTGTCTGGTGAATCTGATGCTCACCCCCCACACCTGTGGCCTATTCCCCAGTTCTTGTATGCATAAATAAATAAATCTTTAAAAAACAAAGCCATTAACAATGGCCTGAAATATCAGAATGGGTAAAATTCAGAGAAATAGAAATAATGACTAGAGCCATAAAACTAATAGCAATTGAGTGCACCTTTTGCTAGATTCTGCCAAGTGCTTTACATTCAGATTTACATATCTTGCAGTCCTTACAAGATACATTTGAGTCAGATATATCTATTATGTCCATGGGATGGTAGAGGAAAGGAAAACATCATAAATCAGACTTTTTTGTAAGGAACATTGTCAGAATTCAAATCCAGATCTGTTGCTCCAATATTCTGTCACCTCTCACATCATTACTATAACATCCTCCCATTTTTAGTTAGTTATACATTGTGTCTGTATGCATATTTAGCAACAATAATATATATATTTTTTCTTTACGAAGTCATTTAAAATTTTGGTTTGTATACATAAAGGGGAAGTTAGAAATCTGGACCTAAATATGTTATGTTTACATGGATAAATAGCGATGATTGTAAAGTGATGAGCTTTATAAAAGTGTAGTTAATATGTGAACAAAGACTGCTATTGTAAAAGAAGCATTTTACTTATCATTCCAAGTGGCTTCATTGAAAAACAAGAAGGAGCTTTATTGAACATCCCATATATGGTGTGCATTAGGATTATATTGGATCCTCCCATCAACCTTGTAAGGTAAACACTGTTATTTATTCTATAGGTGAGATAAAGGAACCACCGACATGTTAAGTAATTCACTTAAAAATCTCAAGTAAAAAATGAGATTCAAAATCTTTTATGACTTTTATGCCATCCACTGTATCACTGAGGAAACCTCTCACAGGATGTTGGAAATGGAAAGGAACATCATTTTCTTAGTTCCAGATATGGAAAAACTGAGGTCTGTTTATTCAATTCTTTAAACTAACACTTGTGGAGTATTGATCATATCGGTAGTGCTCTGCTAGATGTAGGGGTTACATTTTAGTACTGATTTGTCTTGGAAACCTCATTGTTCAGTGGAAGAGACAGAACTTATGGAGATAACCAGTCAATATATAAGAAATAGGAGGTCCTGTGGGAGAAAGATGGAGAAAGAAAGCTTATAACCATGATAGACTTGGGAAGTTTTTTTCAGAGAATATGGCATTTGAATAGTATCTTAAGCAAGAGCTTGTCGGGCAGAGAACAAGATTTAAAGGAAGGAGCAAAGACCCTCCTGAAGTGATAGAGGGGAACAGTTTGGAAAGGGGAGGCTCATTCTTTTCCATGACTTGAAATGTTGGTAGACTCCTCTACCCGACAAACAGTCATCATCATCCATTTACCCTCATGGTTCATACAAGTCATGCTGTTTTTCCAGGTATGCTATGCTGTGAAAATATAATTGAGAAGAACTATAAAAGCAAATTGTTCTTTAGGGATGAAAGGAACTGTGTAGAGTTAGAGAAATATTCTTGATCTAAATTTCCCACACTAGACTGAAAACATTTCCAAAAATCTACATTCTGTTCCTGTCCTCTTCATGGCTTGTTTTATAATCTTGGCCAAGTCAATTAACCTTTCCATTCCTCAAGTTGACCTAAGTAAACTTAGAATAATATATCTCTGCCTGCCTGGCTCCCAGGCATGTGAGGTGTAAAGGGTTAATGGGAGAAACTTTAGAAAGTGTCCAAAGTACTGATTATCAGAAAGTCTACAGTCTATTGTGATAGGCAATCTACAGTGAGTGTGCTAGATAGTAAGGGGTTATGAAACCTTGGGAAGAAAGATTACTGGGCACAGTTATCTCTTTTCTTGAAAACTTTCAACTTTCAGGTAATGAGCACCTACGTACAGGGTGATATCAAGGTTAGAGGAAACACATGCCTTACTACTGTATTGGAGCAAATCAGTTAATTACAGGGCAACCTGTTCTTAACAGCCCCTGAAGGCATTGTTTGACCTTGTACAGGGCTGTGAAAAGACACTTTCCTGACAGGGAAATAACCAGACTCGTGAGGGCTTTCCATGCATTTAGGTGTTTACAAGGGTAGCTAACTTCAGCAGTGACAATTTCCTTTGAAAGTCATCCCACTTCTCTCTATGGTTTCTCAACTTTTCCCAGAAAAGACAGTAGCAAATAACATGTGAGAGCTTCTGTGAGAGAGACCAGTGATACAAGTGGACTGAGTGCCCGCAAAATCTGTAGGAAAATGGTGACACAGAAAGAGGGCCTATTTTCATTGTCACATTGAAATCACATTGACAACACAATTTAGAGCAGAATAAAGAAATGTCAATTGGAATGACTGATAAACAGAATTTTGAGATTTTGGTAGTATCTCAAGATTAAGCTTTCATGTACTCTGTGATTAGCAGTTTCCCTTCATAGCACCATATAAACAATCCCAAGTATGTAAAGAGTCATAACTGAAGCAAAGCAAAACATTCCAGGACAATTTTTAATAGTTTAAAAACAAGAGAGAACAACTAAATGTGTAATGGATAATGATATTGTGCAATATAATGGGAAAAACGTGTAGGTTATGTGTCTAGTCCATCAATAAATCATTATATTTTCCTCTGAAATATACTCTAACCACATCACCCAATCCATCACAAACACCATTAGCCAGGTAGCCATCCAACATGGTTCCTCTAACCCAGGACTGACCTGCAGCCACTTTACTGACCTCCCAGCTGCCTTTATTTCTTCCGACAGCCTCTACTACCTCCTACAACCACACTGCTCCATTTAAAATGGGAGTGTGATCATATCACTCCAATAACTTTAATTCACACTTGAAACAACATCTGTAGGGTTACATTTGATCTGCACACTGACCACCCATCCAAATTCATTTCTTGTCATTATTTTTTCTCCTTCCTATATCACAGGTACTCAACAAAACATTGCTGAATCAGTGCAAGATGGGGTTAGTTTAAGTTGGAAAGATCAACAACCCACATAGGTTATACTGTGGATCAATGCATTAACTATTAATGTAAATACCTAGGATGTGAAAAGCTGGGGTTATAGGAAGGAAATGCAGAGGAGTGTTTTGGATTATATTATAAGTGAGTTGGGAAAGTGCTGATGTGCACTGGAAGACTGACATGCTTGAAGGCTCATCAGGTAGAAGTGAAGGTGTGTTTGTGAGGAGCATAGTGCAGTAATCTAGGCGAGGGGGTTGCAGCTCACGCGGGGATAGAGAGCATGTGATAATACAACTGACAGATTTCACTGAGGAATTGGAAACGGTGTGTGACATAGAGATAGTCAATGAGGACATTAGATGTCTGGTTGAGCAATGATTCAGTTGGGCTGCTTATTGTGTTGGTTGAGTGACTGGGAGCGAAGACTTATGTAACCTTGTCAAACAAGAGAATTCTAACAAGAATTTGGGTTTTACATCCAATTAGAGATATAAAATACATAGATGAGGCCCTCCCTGGTGGCACAGCGGGTTAAAGCGCAGCACTGAAAGTCAGCCAGCCTCTTCAGTGTGAGTTCAGTCCCCACCTGGAGGTGATCCACATGGCGCAGCAGACCTCTCCTGTCTTACCCGCTGCTCTCCTCAGCAGTGTACTTTATCAGTCTGCCTGTTCTGCTTCCCACTCTGTCCCGGAAGAGTTCTCTCACCATCCCTTAGCTTCTGGCCTGTACCCTAGATCTGTATGCATAAACAAATAAAATCTAAATAAAATAAAATACATAGATGAGTCAAAGAGTCTCAGGTTCTGTGTGGAAGACTGGGTTATCCAGTACTTAACATTTGAATCTCTAGATTCAAACCAGAGTGAGATTTCTATAATGACTTTGTTTCTTGAATGTGTATGTTGATGTGGGGGAACTGGGAGGGGAGGAAGGGAAAGAGACTTTCTTGTTTTTTATTCTCCAAGTTTCACTTTCAAGAGATTCTTGTTTGATCTGACACCTCCTCAACCCCCACCCATTGAGGAGCTGAAGGAAAAAAGTTCGCTTGCTTTCTGCTTCCAATGAGAAATGGTGCTGCTTTTATAAGAAGACAGGATAAAAGTTGAATGATCAGAGAGGGAAATCTGCACTGAGAATTGACAATGATCAAAACTACTTGATGTGATGATGGTACAAGAATAATTTACTGTTTTAAACTGTAAGATCTCAGTAAGATATGCTTAGAAATTTCCTTCTTTTTCTTTTTTGTCTTTTTAAAGATTTACTTATGCACACAAAACTGGGGTACAGGCCAGAGGTGTTGGGAGGGTAGTAAGATGATTCACCAGAGACAGAGTAGGGAGTAGAACAGGCTGACTGATGAAGTAAACTGCTGAGGGGAGCAGCAGGCAAGACAGAAGGGGTCTGCTGCACCATGGGGGTCAATCCCCTGGCCAGGGATCAAACTCATGCTGAAGCAACTGGGCTAGCTTTGTAGCTTTGTGCTTCAACCTATTGTACCACCCACCACTGGGAGGGCTCAGAAATTTCTTGAATAGAAGATATAGATTCATAAATACATTAGCTAAAATAATCCAAAAGGCACTAGTTCGAATATTTCAAAAATATGTTTATGATAATAGTAATAGTGTTCTCCCTGGCTTCTACCATTCCCAGTAGCTGGTGGTGTTAACTTTCATTGTTTCTGAATACCATCTGGCATTCCTGGTGCTTAACATTATACACTACCTTATTTGGTTCTCACACTTGGCTGTGATATTATTGGTATCTTTTATTATGCAAATAAAGAAGCTAAAACTGTGTAGTTTCTTTAATATGTATACTTTAATATAGTGGACTAGGTTATCATAATTTTCCAAAGTTGTTCTCAGAATACTAAGTATATTAAAAGTAAATGGTGGTCCTATAGGGTCAAGTGGTATTAGGTTAAATGAATATGAGTTTGCTTGTTTTCAGGACTTCTCATGTCATTGATATGCTAATATGTTAATACCATATAACTCTCTAGAAGGTTCTATAGCAGGTAGCATTTCTATTACTTGAATCATTTTATTTTTTCTGGATACAGTTTAACACTAAGAAGACCTTTGGGACATGTTTCTTTAGGACACTAAATCCTGAGGAATGATATCTATTCACTGCTCTATTTTTGTGTGTGTGTGAGTGTGTGTGTGTGTGTGTGTGTGTGCTTTCTTATCTCAAAATCTTCATTCTCCGGCCTTCAGTGTCATTTACTATACAGTTACCATAAACTTTGGATGCTACCTCCTATGTCTGACTTCTCACTACATCCTGGACTTGGCTGTACATTTTGGTTGATGCTTTGTTGTTGGTCATACAAATATGAGTTCACTATGAACACAATTTCAATTTAAAGGCTGCATAGAGAGTTTGTCATATATTAAAATCTGACCACAAAATTTTCCTTTGTCCAATATCAGCTACAGACATTCATGCCAACTACTGTGATCATCCATTGGGCACTAGATGCTTTGTGCCAGTTGTGGTCTCTGACAACTACCCTCTGTTCTCCTTTGCTGCTCCCAGTTTGCACCACAGTCATCCTCATTCAGGGATTCATCCACACCCCCAAAGATTTTGTGTCACTGCAGGCACAGTACTTCAATTGCTTCCTATATATGCTGGGACTTAGTAGGGCCCCATTGTCCTGGGAATAAGGGCTTCACGTTGCTTATTGAGAGTAAGGTCTCCTACCTGGCTATGAAGTCAGGACTTTCTCCCTACCAGGGCCCTTTGTGTAGTCAGTTAACATTTGTGCTTTTGTCCTATTATTGACTTCCCACATCACCATCCATTCAAAACTCTCAGTTCTGCTTGAGGGCTCCCTGGAGGCTCTTGTAAATGTTCCTGGAGATTAAATATTTAACTGTTGACTTTAGTTCATGGTCTAGATATTAGCTATCCACAGATAGATGCCTCAGACAATGATTTGCTTGGACTTCTAGATATCTCTTACCCAAGAGCTACTTTAGCTATGCCTTGCCTGCTATTCTTACACTGACACATTGGCGGCAAGGGTGGAGTTTCCATTTGATGAGCCACTGACTACAGGCCAGCTTCATGCTAAAGTCTTTATAAGCATTATTTTCTATAACACCATATGAAATAAGTATTAGTACTTTAAAGACAGCACTACTTTTCAATATAAATTCTGGCTGTTCAATGACAACGTTTGATGTGAATTTGCTTATATATTCCTTAGTATAAATTTAAATAGCACTTACTATAGAAAGCAAAGTTACTTTGTATCAGGCTTAATTAATTCACATATTCATTTGCTAATTAATCAACGTACTGAGGGTTAACTGAGTGTCAGATTCTATGCTGGGTGAGGGCAATCAAATTAAAAATAGAAACATAATCTCTGATTTCAAGGGGCTCCTAGTTTTAAGGAGATAGAAACATAAGCATGCATAATGTGTGTGTGTGTGTGTGTGTGTATAGTGTATAATGTAGAAACAATTATAGGCAGTTGTATATTTAACATCTATCATCCTCTAATTCAATGGAATGATCAGTAGAACATTTAATCTCAATATATCTAAACATAGTAGTGTACATGTTTATTGTAAGTATGTTCTAGTAACAAGTGTTTAGATGAAATATCACTTCTTTAGCAATATAAGTGATTCAATATAGTGAGCCATATTGAATTCTCCTTAAGTGTGAGGAATTGACATTAATCTAAAATGGAAGAGTAAATTTGCTTAAGGGGATCAGAGGTAGGCTGTCTTGCAAATTATTTACCAATCCAGAGCCTCCACCAGAAAAACAGGAAGTGAGTGTGAAGGCCCCACACGTGTGCAAGATTTGAACAAGGAAATGCTGCCATTTAATAAACTGACATTTATCACCGGCAGGATGTAATAAATAAATGTTTCTACATGTGGGTACTGGGAGGCAAGATGGTGTCCTCAGGCCACAGGGCTGAGAGCCAGACTGGAAAGGAAGAGCCATAATGACAGCTGTGCCAAACACTTCCAAGAATGTAATTATGTAGGAATGGGGGATTTTGGGTGTAAATGCTGTGCACAACATTTCCTAAGACACATAGACTCAGGGGAAAAAAAAACAGTTGATAAGCAAACTATATTAATGAACTCTATAAATACATCAGATCTGGCGATTTTTTCCATAAAATATCTAAAAATCTGTTAAAAATGTCAGTTTGTTACAGACATTTTGAGGAGAACTAAGAAGAGGGATTTCTATGAGGAGAACTAAGATGAAGGCTTGATCCACAGAGAATGAGAAGAATTTCCCTATTGGGATGGAAATGGATAAGACAGATAATTCAGTGGGAGAAATACAATACAAATGTAAGAAGGAAGCAGAAACAGGGAATATTGTCAGTGACTCCAGAACATTCCTCCATTCCAAATTCAAGTATTTCAGATTTAGATTTCTCCAATAGTCAAAAAAATATTTAAACAGGAAAACCAGCCCATTTTAACTATGCTACATCACTGAATCCTATCAGTAGTTTAGAATCCAAAGTTCTCTGAAAGGAAAGGAATTGTTAATTGCCTTTGTTAACAGTGACAATAGTTAAGGGTGAAATAGCCTCTATATGTGGAATATAGGAAAACCAAACAAGTGATCAGATAAAGACAAACATTAAAGCCAACTCTTAAAAGCTGAACATAGATATGAAGTTTCTAGGAGAGGAGGGGAGAGAGGGAAAGACAGAGAGAGAGAGAGAGAGAGAGAGAGATGAAAATATGGGAGCAGGGGGAGGAGAGTAGGTGATCTCTGGAGGAGGAGTATGGTTGCTTGAAGGGAGAGCTAAAGAGACTGCACTGCACTTGAGGGGAGAAATATTATGAAAAAATTAGCAAGGATATATAATCAATTAGCAAGGATATTTATATATGTATATATAAATATATACATATATAAATAAAATATTTCCTTGCTTCGTGTTGGAAGGCATAATGTAGTTTTGCTTGAAAAGCAGAAAAAATCATGTCATGATTTTTCTCAAATCCAATAAAATAACGGTACTTCATTAATAAATGGAAATTAATTTGTTGCCTATTATTATGCAAGATTATACTGACTTTTCAGAAATCTTAGAATTCTTTTCTCTACATTCTATCCTCCTACCCCCATTCTGACAGCTCACTACTGACATTCTAAGAGGGTAAGTTTAGTTTTTTAATTCTTAGTAGACTCACAAAATTGGTGGGGAAATAATTTTTTTCTTAGCCAGGAGATAAAATGGTACTTAAACCTTGTTTATCAAGGATGCTAGTTGCTAAAAGAGAAAGATAAATATGTTTGATCACTCGTTCACTTGAAACCATCAATGGAGAACAAATTACAGCCACAAAATAAAATAATTTAAATATAGGAATCCTCTGGCCTTGAAATAGTTATTTCTTATTAAATAACTTATTGTATGTGTTTAAATGACTTATTATATGTATTTGGCACAGACCATAGGCTTGTACTGAACTAATAAGAGTTGAAGGAAGCAAAGATGAATCTCTTCTCTAAAGAGACTTCTCTCTTTTGTTAAAGATACAAGCAAACTGCAGAAATTAGCAGAAGCATGAGACAGTAAATGACTACTAGATTTGTTGTATGATAGAGATGAGTGTATGGGAGGCCAGAGGAAGGAAAGATCTCCATACTTATCAGTATGGTCAATTTATAAATGACTTAATTTGGAACACCACTCAGATTCCTTGCCATCTGTTTTAAAAGAATTTCCTTTCACCATGTAAAACACCTGACCGTGGGGTGGTCTCTGTATTAATGAATGCTTTTTCTTTTACAGAAGCCTCATGTGCTCCAGTTCAAATTGAGCTCCCAAATCAGATTACATTAGATGTTCATGCTGTTTGCCACTTGGCGATTCTAATCTATCAACAGCTGTCTGGGTAGAACACTTTTGTGCAAAGAGTCTTTGGAAAAAGTCAGAGCTAAGGAAACTCACTAGCTCATTTAGAGATAAAAACTCACAAGACACACACCTAATAGTCTAGTCTTTATGACTGAATATGAGACTCAGAGTATAATTTCAGACTTTTTTCTTGAGATGTGGAATCTGTTACTCTTGAAATTTCAAAATGTACATACTTTCCCCCAATGAGATGTAATTCTATTGAGTTAATTATCATACAATTATAGCAATGGAAAAGAAAACCCTAATCAAACATGAACAGCTTGTCTAACTATTAACCGGGCCATGGTGAACCATTACTTAGCTCTGACTTGCATGATCCATCACAGACTTTTGGCCCTCTGTGAACAAATGCTTAAATGAATCCACAGTCATTTAAAGCTGAACGGCCTGGCCGCCTGGGATCCTGTGATTGTCTTTAAATTGTTTAGTCATTATATTTTACTGGCGTGAAATTATGGTGAACTTCCTCCTTCCTCCATCTTTTCTGATTGCAGGAAAGAAGTGGGAAGGGCATGACATGAAAGATTTAGCTTCCCAGGATTCTGTCTTACAAAAGTGGTGATTTGTTGAAAATATCTCTACTACGTTCTATTAAGCTATTAAAAATATTAGACGCAAAATGCTTCTGGATATGTTTCCTTGCTAGGAGCTTCAGAATCTAAATCACCAAATTTAGCGTATCTTTTAATATGAATCCAACTTGATCTGTCAGTTCACTATTGCCAATGTCCTAGAAGCTAAATGCAAAGCCACTCAGGTGTGGCATAATGAAGTTTTAGTTTCACAGTCTTAAATACAAGAGGCCAGCTTGTATTGAAAGCAAGGTTCACTCTGTTTATAAACAGCTAAGTTTCTAGAACTGGGAAGGAGAAGTAGGAAGGACAAAATCAGCAACATGGTTTGATACCATCTTTGGGGATAGGTAATAAGACTGGGTTTGGGGTATTGTGTTCCCCAAGCACACTGGAAACTTGACATAGTACCTAATGTCAATTTTTATTCATCCTAAACCTAGTCATTTGGGTTTGCTTTAATATCTGACAAAGTTGGAGTCTAAGCCACAGTTGACCGGAAAGCTGAATTTTCCTGTGAGACTGTATGGTGTCAGGTTCAAAGTCAACAGAAAGACTGATTGAATGTGGAACATATTCATCTGTCTTGGGCTTTGACAGAGTGAGGCATTTAGAAATGGAGGCAAGCAGCTGACTTGAATTCTGCAAACACAGGCTTAAATACAGTAAATGAGCTTGTCTATTGACAAAGAGGTGTACATTACATTTTGGTTTTTATTGGCCCTGGTAACTGCATCCATCCACAGGAAGGGATAGGGGAGGGAGGCGTAGAGATCAGACAGGGGGGAGGTTAATCCCTGCTGATGGTGTTGTGGGTACTGCCACAGCTACCACCAGAGGTAGTCACCCCAAGAACCCTATGTGTAAACAGTCTGTTTCCATGAAAATAGGTCTCATAAGACCAAGATCAGCAATCATAATGCCTTTTCTCCATTCCGGCCTTTTGCTAACAAGAAGAGGAAAGCAAACATCTTGGGAATAAGGATCCACTTGGGATGAATATTCCAGGATGCTTTGAATATATCAAGACTTGTCTCCAAATTTTATCTTTCTTCCTGTAAGAGTTTTGAAAAACTGAATATTAGTTTTGAAAAAGATCCTAAGCAGGGGTTTGCATGGGAAGAAGATGTTAGGGAGAATGAAAATAATATGAAGGGAGCTTACACTAAGGCTAGAAAGAAGTCAAATTAATAAAAGGTACAGAATAAAAGCATATTAATAATTTTGTGGAGGAAGCTGGGATCTGCAGCGAGAAAGGAAGTAGAAAAGAGAGAAAAGAAACAAAGTACCTCAGAACAGAACAGAAGAGCTCCTGACTCAGAGGCTGTCTTAGCGTGAGGGGCAGTGAAGGTACCCAGGGATCCAGGTTGTGTGTCAAGAGTTGCCTAGAGACAATCTTTGGCATTAGAGTGCAGGGTGATTTTGCTCATCTTTCTAAGATGATCTATATTTTCATCTTTATATGGAATCTATTGAGGGTGACAGATTAATGTCTTGCTCGAGTGCCATGAAAACATCCTGCAAAGATGGGGCAGAGATTTCTTTGTAGAAAAATAGGTGGGGTCGCTAGAGGTTCACATGTCTACCGTCAGCTTAGGAAATGAAATGGCGACATGTGTGGACGTTAATGACCATAAGAATCGTGTGCTTGTTTCATCTTTTGCATGAACTAGACCTAGGATTGGAACAGAATTGGCAGGTTTGTCCCTCCATGTTCTGGAAGCTGCTACTGCTTTTATCCATCACAGTGACTCTGAGGCTTCTTCCCTCTGAATAAGTGAGGGTCAAACTCAACTTATCTGATTTATGTGCTGAGAATATTTTGGGCTTTTGAGCACTTTTTGTGGCCATACTTTTCCCCAACAAAACCATTGATGAGAATTGAAGTAACTGTCCTGGATGAAACACTACTTTAGAGAGTACAATGTCCCAAGGCTAGAAGTTAATCAAGAAGTTTGACTAGGACAATCAGATTCTGAAAGGAACCAGTTCAGTTTTTTGAAGGCTCCACAGTTTGGATTATCTGTTGCCTGATGAGATTGCAACAGGAAATGTTAATTGCCAGGAGCTTTGGAAAAAACTTGCCCTCCGATTTTGTGAGTAAATAATAACAAAATTCTATTTAATGCAAGCAAGTAAGATCCTGTCTCCTCACCATCTGTGTCCTTTATGACTCTCTCCATACTGTGAGGTTATCTACCTCATATGTTTTTTCTTTTGAGTATATTCCCCAGAACTCCAGATGAGGTATGGTGATTGGGTTTGACCATTTCCTTATCCTGAATAAATAGTGTTTGTTCAATCTTATTCCATTCTCTTCTAACAGTAACTAATATTGCTATGAAATAATTTACCATCTTCATTTAGATTGTGTCAGTTGATAAGAAAGTATTGTGTTAAAAAGATGATAGCATCTACTATACTGTGTTACTGTGTGTTGACTGCATTTGTGCTAGGGGGTGACCTTTGTTGCTTTTTTTTTTTTAAAGATTTATTTATGCATACAGAATTGGGGTACAGGTCAGAGGTGCAGGGGTGGTGAGAGGATTTAGCAGAGGCAGATCAGGGAACAGAACAGGCAGACTGACAAAATACACTGCTGAGTGGAGCAGTGGGCAGGTCAGGAGAGGTCTGCTGTGCCACGTGGGCCACATCTGGGACCGGGAATCGAACTCACACTGAAGGGGCTCCTTCTCACTTACAGTGCTGCGTCTTAACCTGATGTGCCACCAGGGAGGGCCGACCTTTGCTTTTATCAGCTATTTTGTTTCATCTCTATGGAGACTGCCCAAGATAATTATTGTTATATCTATTTCACAGTTGAGGAAACCTAGGAGTTAAGAGAATTTCTTTGAATTAACGCAGCTAATAAGTCATAGAGCAGACATTCACATACAAAATGAATCTGACTTTAGAGCCCAAAGGCTTTATTAAGTTATAGACCTACTGTTGGTCAGTTGATAATGTCTGTGATAATATTTATTAAAGAAATGCTTAAAATGGAATTAAAAACTGGATCAAAAACCATATTGTCTAGTCCTGTCCTCCAAGACAATATGATTCTGACGCTCTTTTTTTTGCATTTAGTCTGTAGTCAACATGAGGCATATTCTAAAGTTAGGCAGACCTGCTTATTCCCATGCTTATTCCTGCACCTCAACCTTGGATAGGCTCTTCAATTTTTATGAACTTTAGTAGGTTCATATTTAAAATTGAGATGATACATTCTTCATAGAAATGTAGAAAGGATTGTGTAATCAGGGTCACAGAGTGTGTGCTTAGCACTTTGGTGTAGATGGACATATGAAGTCCTTTCTCCTTTCTAACACACATGTGCCAACAACCTTTTCTTTAACCAGCTTTTTCTGGAGGGTGTTTTACCGTTTTTTTGCCTGCAAATCCAGTGATTTCCATAAACACACACACACACACACAAACAGAATCCCATTATGCCTATGTAATATTTACAATTTTCATGCTTCTTTAAAATGTCACTGAAAATTGAGAAGCCCTCTACTCTTCTTTTTTTAATATCTTAATTCACCACCAGCAATTGTCATCCTCTCAATAAGTAACCCACTGCCTCCTTCAAGTGGCAGAAGAGTTTTTGGAAGTTAAAAGTTTTTACTGTTAGCTGATCCATCCATGGACTCTTGCTCAAGGACAGTCGTGCTAACTGTGGGACTGTTACAGATGAGCGTGGAGCTCATTGAAATCTGCACAGCAGGGCTAATGGAATATATTGTCATCCTGAAGATAGCACAAGACCTGCTGTGGTTTACTTAATTTGAAGGGACATTTCATAATTCTGACTAAATTGGAATCACGAGTCAGATGAGATTTAGGAGCAAATTATAGTGATCTTGCCCTCTAGAGGCTTTGAAAGAATAACTCATTGCAGCGATTGGTAATGGTTATTGATGAAGTTTCTCTAGTTCAACAAGGAAGCTACTATTTCAAAAGTTGAGAGTTGCTGGGGCCCAGTAACAGAAATGATCAATTCTTCAATAACAGGAAAGGATTATAATTTAAAGAGGTGAGAAGTATTAGTGTTCAATAAAGCAGTATGAAATGGAAAAATTTTTAGGAAGAGTTGAAGGGCACACGCATAATGGCTATCCCTAATGTTTGGGTTCATATATCAAGTTTAAAATCAGGAAATATTTAATCATATAATTCATTCAACAACCTGGTAGATAATATCTGAATATTAAATCAGATTTAATGGTTTCTGAATAATATCCAAAATGAAAGAGTAAATAAGTAAATGTTTTCTAGCATCATGAACTCTTCAGTATGCCCTTATTCCCTGTTAGTCTCACTTTGAAGAGAACAGGTATTTTGGTCATTAATATAGGGTGTCATTAGTTCACCTTTAGTATACCAGGGATCAGATCACTCAAAAAAGAGTTAAGGTTAGAATCAGATTGGTAGTATATGAATGAGGGAGATGTTTGAGGAATTTGAATCTACAACTGGTCATAAACCTAATTGTGGATATGCATGAGCCCCTCACTGTTCTTCCAGCCTCCTCATGTGTTCGTCATGTCCAGGCTAAGTAACAGCTGAGGCCTGACTTCCGCAGCAATCGTAAGTCAACAGCCATTCATGGTCCTGCTATCTTTTGTCAAGCTCTGTGCTAGCTGTTTCAGCGATGAAGCCCTTGCCACTTACATTTTTTTTTAAGATAAAATTGGAAAAGTTTTGAAAGTAATACTTAGATCAAGAAAGTTGTGCAGAATCACATATTTAAAAAATGACAGATTTGAGATCAAGACCTCATTCCAAGGCTACACTTGTTCTCCTTTAACATAACCATTGGTGGATTGCCAGCATTTACTTACCATGTTTTCGGCCCAGTGCTAGACACTGGAATCACAGATGAATAAGGAAAAAGTCCTGCCCTCAGGGTTTTATTGCTAATGTTTTAATCAATTCTCTCTTATTAGTAAGAAAGCCTCATAGTTCTTTGAACAAGACTAAATCTTCAGTTTTCTCCTTCTCTCTTTTTCCCTGGACAATCTTAGGTAGGCAGTGACCATTAGAAAATGATACCTAATTGGCTTGTTCATCTCAAACCTTCCTCATCCTACACTCTCCCATGCACAGAGGGACCCATCTATCTTGAGTCATGAGGAATGCTTTGGAGAATTCCAACTTTGTCATCCCCTTTCATTAGCACCATTAATAGCATTCTCTTTTATTCAGAGGACTGAAAATGAGGGTGGATTTGAGGCATAACACCACTGAGCATGAAAGGAACCTGGAAACATCAGCTGGAAAAAATATGTCATAATCGCCTAGGTCTCTCCCTCTAGGTCTCTCTGGATTCTAGTACTTTTCTCTTAATGCCAGGCTTCTCTGTACCTTTGTGCAAATCAATAGGAAAGGGAAAACAACCAAACCAAACAACCTACAATGGAAATTTGAGGTACTGCTAGCTCAGCCAACTGCTGTCCCTTTAGTGCTCAGGAGGTTTCAAGGGGGCTCCTGGGGTACCAGCTTTCCATCCCAGACAGCGGAAACAAGAGTCCTTCATTATATGAACATTTGGAATTTTAAAAATAAGGATTATTGTATTTATTTAATGATTTTACATTATTTTTGTGTAGAAGAACTGGGGTGCAGGCTAGAGATGCAGGTGTTGAGGGGATTCACCTGAGACAGAGTGGGGAGCAGAGGGCAGGAAGGAGAGGTCTGCTGAGCCACGTGGGTCACCTCCCTGGCTGGGGATCGAACTCAGGCTACCATAGTGATAGTGCTGAGACTTAACTCCTAGGACATCAGGATGCCCCAATGAACATTTAGAATTTTAGAAAAATGTCATGTGCTTGAAATTACAAGCCTCACAATAGAGATAAAAATTCTCCAAACATCTCTCTCTCACTAAATGTCTGGATATCAATATGATTTTTTAGATGTGGATACTGAGTAAAATTGGTAGCAAGGGCTCTCTTCACTGACAATCCATATACTTTGATCTATGGATACAAATACATGAGTGATTCTGATCCACTCATCTGTTTATCCCTTTAACAAGTAACAATTTATGGTTACATCTATGTAAATGCTATGACTCTAAGCCAAGAATGCACAGAGATAGATTCATAGACACAGTCTTAGCCCCACTAGACCTGACAATTTAGTGAGAGAAGTATCCTAAAGTAAGAGAATAGACCCTCCTTGGTGGTGTAGTGGGTTAAAGTGCAGCACTATAAAGCTGGTGTCAGCCACTTCAGCATGAATTTGACCCACGTGGCACAGCGAACCTCCTTTGAAGCCACAGAACCAGGAAAAGTCAGTATCATAATTCAGTCCAAATACAAAGACCTGTGAATTGAGGCTGATGTCTTAAATCCTGGTCTAAGTCCAAACATCCAGGAACCAGGAACACCCATGTCCAAGGGTGGGAGAAAAAAATGCTGAAATATCTCAGCTCAAGCCAAGAGAAAGAATCAGTCCTTTCTCCACCACCTTTGTATTCTGTTCAAGCCTTCTGTGAATCGATTGATCCCCATCTGCTTTGGTGAGAGTGACCATTACGCAGTGCACAGATTCTAAAATTAGTCTCTTCTGGAGACACCCTTCCAGACACACCCAGAAATAATTATTTACTAGCTAGTTGGGATCCTTTGGCCAATCAAGTTGACCCCAAAAAATTAGCCATCACTATCCTTATTATGGGTTATGATTAAGTCAAATAAATTGTCAAGTTCATACAATTAACTGATAGTTGGTCACAGATAACCCTAGCTGGCCTTAGTACATGTTGTGCTTTCATAGACACTGTGCAACCAGGTTCATAGCTATATAATCTGGAAATGCATTCGAATATGTCAGAATATATGAAAAAGATTATTTTAGATGTTGTTACAAATCTACATATTTATCGATACACAACCTGTATGCGTGTACAGTGTTATGATGTAAGAGTCATTTCTTATGTGCAACATATTAAAAAAAAAACTTAATAAACCACTATGGTTAAATCATAGGAACCCATAGACCTAAGTGTACAGGAGCCCACTTCTCATCCCAGAAGTGTTTCTTATTTAAAATTAGCTTCCCAGAGAAGAAAATAACCGCATTAAAAGGGAATTCATTTTCATAGAGAGAAAAAGAGGTTGGTGAAAGATAGAAACTTTAGTCGTAAGATGCACAGGAAACAGTGCAAGCCATGGTGAATACAGCTGGTAACACTATACTGTATAATTGCAGTTAGTTCAGAGATGTTCTCACACATGCACCAAGGGTAACTGAATGATGGATGTGCTAATGAATTCAATGGGGAATCCTTTCCCAATATCTACATGCATCAAATCCTCACACTGTAAACTTTAAGTATCTCACAGTTTTACTTGTCAATTACACCTCAATAAAACTGGAAAAGAAGTGTATATGCACTTTCTGTTGGTTCACAGGTTTTTCGAGTAAAACACAGCTGAGTTCACCTTGCATGTCAGAAGCTGTGGATGTTGCTCATTCTCCACAAGTCTCTGATCAACCCAGTAAAATGCAGATAATCAGATTTCCTTTTCAGGTTTTTAAATGAAGTTTACATAAAATTGAAATTGTCATTTCACTGAAACTTAACAAGTGTCCTGAGTGCTCCCCTTTCCCCAACCTCCCTGCAATTCACTCTCAGGGTTTTGGCATTTTCTCAGAGAAATTCTTAGAGATTCCATGACTTAGTCTTTGACTCCCAGCTGTTTATTAGGTATCATTTCTACCCATGTGCTTAAGATGTGATGACTGAGAAGAAGCAGGTTATCTCTTCTGCTAGGAAAAAAAAATAATGTGACAAGCACTCAAGCATCTACAAATATAGCACTCAGGTTTGACTCTGAGTGAGGCTACAAATAGGAAATACCTTGGTGTAAAAGTGGAGCTGTAGAGCTGTAGGTCTATCTCTACATTGCAGTAAGGTTTTAGCAGATAAAGCTAGTGTAAGGTCCACCTTGGAGGAATTCATGCAAGAGCATAGGGCTCTTTCAAAATTGGAAGATTATAGAGACTCCATCTAGGCTAGAATGCCCTGGGAACTCTGGGTCCTGTATTTCTCCGGCCTTGCAAGGACTTTTGCTCTCAATGAACACCAATGACAACAAAGAGAAAAACAAACCAGATGCTTCTTGCAGCTAGTTTCACCTGTTCTGGAATCCATTCTACAAGGAAGCTCTACTCAGTAATAGTGATGTGTTCAATCTGGGTAGATGTGCACAATCCTGGCCTGACAGCTTTAAATTGCAGATGAAAAACCAGTTCCCAAGCCTCTTTCTTCACTTCAGTGAATTTTCCCTCCTGCTGCAGTCCCCTACTGCTCTGTCCTTATGCCACCCCCTACCATTCCCACCTTTGTAGTTGAAGACATAGATGGAGAAGTGTTTCCAACTACTTAGTTTCAATCAATCCCCAGCTTTCTTTAGATATTGAAAGACTCCTTTCATGTTGTTTCCTTTAGCAACATTTGCTTTTATTTGACTCACTGTTCCAATAATTGGGAAATGGAATCTTTGCTGAGAAGGTGCAAGTGAATAGGATCTAATAGTTCCAATTCAGTTGAGCTTTAGGAAGTGTCTGAGGGTTACAACCCTTGTCAGAGTGAGACACTTGCTTTTATGAAGAGCATATATTTCAACAATTGTGAATAATACAGTCGTCCTGAACCCTGCACCCATAAACAATGATTATAAATGGTGACCTTTAAAAGAAAAAAAAATGATTCTTAGATGTGTGTTGACTAGATTGGGATGGCATTTTTGCGCCATTTTTTTTTTCAGATGTGTCGTGTATATATGTGATGTCTGTGTAAGATTATTTTAAACTTTCCTTCCTAGTGTACTCCAAAAATGTACCATTACTAAACTTCAATCATAACTCATTTCTTTGGGTTCACCTCTGCTTCCCAATGTCAGGCTAAGAAAACAAGCCTTCACCTTTAACTTAGGCAACCGCAGAAACAAATACCAACTAAAACATGATCAAAGTCACCTGAAGTTTAAATAGAGTAGATTGGAATTCTGTGTGCCTCTCCCTCTCTCTTTCTACCCACAGGCAAATGAGCATAGGCTAATTTGCTTGGTTGACTAAGTGGCATGATTAGACCCCAAATGCTTAGACCTTTGGGGTTCCAAAGGTCTGTGAGCCAGTTTCCTTAGCTCTTCTATGGTTTCCCATTCACAAGTTAAATTTCTTTGGGGCTGCTGACATCAGAGTGTACATCTTAGTGCAAAGAAGTCCTTCTTGACTGGCCCCTATTCTTCTCGAGTATGAGAACAAGTAGCAAGTGTTGATGAAGTAGGCTAAGGTAGGGAATAGGAGGAGGTGAGGGGGAGGAGAAGGAACTAATTGCCAAGGTAGTCATACAGAAGGAGTAGGCTGAATTGACCCATATTTCTCCCAGGAGAGGCAGCTCCTTGGCTGGCACAGCTTTTTATCCCCATTCCACCTCCTCAGGCGTAGATGGAGAAAGAGGTTACAGTCACATTGAACAGTGTTTCTCTGCATCTCAGTGTACTTGCCTGGTCTAATGCATTTTTTTTTTAAGTTTATCCATATAGAACTGGGGTACAGGTCAGAGATGCAGTGGTGGTGAGAGGATTCACCAGAGACAGAGTGGGGAGCAGACAGGCAGATCGAGGAAGTACACTGCTGAGGGGAGAAGCGGGCAGGTCAGGAGAGATCTGCTGTGCCACGTGGGTCATCTCTGGGACTGGGGATCGAACTTGCACTGAAGTGGCTGTGGCTAACTTGCATTGCTATGTCCTAACCTGCTATGCCACCAGGGAGGGCCTGGCATTAGGTTTTAATAAAAGTTACAGTGTTGTTTTAAGGTCCATGGATGAGAAGTTAGGTCTAGTACATGGTGCTGAGAAAGTATCTGAGCCAGACCTGGGGACTGTTGGAAGAATGCCAGGATAGCTCACAAGTACCTCGGGATGTGGTGCTCTCTGCCTCCCTTCCTCTCTCTGATCTGGCTCACTCCTGCTGTTTCTTTGATGAGGAAATTAAAACCCAGAGAGTTGCAACACTTTGTTAAGTCAGACTGTCAGTGTGAAGTGCACTGCAGAGGTAAGAACCCTATACATTTATGCAAGTAATGAGGATTTTACTTGGGTGCTCTTCCCGTGTTTGCTTGGGAGAAAATTGAGCTGAGTAAATAATGCTTTGTTGTGCATATTTGTTTCCTTGTAAGTGTCAGCAAACTCACCTTAGCAAAGTACTGGCTAGAGGGCCATTTATCAACTTATACCAGCATACAGATTTAAACAACCAAACAAGGGTAAGGAGAGGGATCCAGCTGGGCTTCAGGAACAGCTGGAATCAGGGGTGTGAATGCTACAAGTGCTTTGTCCTGGTTTTACGCCTCTGTCTGCATTGCAGTGATGTTATTACTGTCATCATCACCGACATCATCATCATCATCACCACTTGTTCTATTTCCAGGGAGGCAGACAGAAAAATCAGATGCACATTTTTGGCTTCAACCACCAGAGGGAGACAGTCTCACCCTGTTTGTGCTCTGACCTGTCACACATCTCAGGCAAGTGCAGGGATTGGTCCAGACGGAGAAAGAAGGTGAGGCTGCATAAAACACGGCCTCTTCTTTCAAGAGCACAGGGATGGAGAGGGGAGGATCTGATCCACAAGAAGAGTTTTCTTGGGTAGAAAACAAATGTGATGGAGTCACTTAGAATACATATCTAATCACATAAATATAACCACAGGTCCACTCAGTGCCACAGAGTGAGCGCTTACATCATGAATTAAGGGAGCAATCTGATGCTGCCCCCATCAATCTCAGCTCCCACGTGGAGCCTGCTACGGACCCACTGTCATAAGACACTGTGTGAGTCTCAAACATGCTGCTTTCTTATTTTTTTCAAGAGTCATTTATTGTGACAGGATCATTCTTTAGTGCTCACACTCGAATCTCCAAGTAGACGGGAACCCCTCTTACCCCGCCAACCACAGCAGTCTTTACAAGTCTGGCCTGTGCATTTCAGAGAAGACACCTGCATCATCTCTTTTATCCCTGGGGTGTCACCTGCGGGATTATAGTTTCTCCCGAGCTTGACAAGATAATGCATCACTTGGAGCCTTCAGTACTGCTAGAAATTAAAAAAAAAAAAAAACAAAAAAACAAAAAAACAAAAAAACAAAGTGCCTCCTGGATGGCTACAAGGGACAAACAAAATAGGCCCCAAATGTCTGTGCAGGCAGTTCCAGGTTGTGGCTAAGTAGCAGTGATGTGGGAAATACTGGGGATCTTGATTATACGACAAGTACATCTTATAAGTCAGCCCGTCCTTTTTCTGTTCCTGCAGAAAGGAGGCCTCCCCAAAAATAAAACATCTCAGAACTTAACTCTATTTTTCCTCAAGTTAATAACCTTGTTTTTGGCCTGCAGATATGCCGGATGCAAATGAAGTTGTTGCTTTCCTTTTCCTAATGGATTTTAGATTTAACAATAACAGAGATCTAACCAGGCCAAGGATTATAGAAGGCGGATGCTATTTATTAGATCTTTGTTTTATTATTTTAGAGATCCTGCAAACTTCTCTGTCTTGCATAGAGCAATGCACCCATAACACTGAACAAAAACAAAATATCCCCTTGTATAAAACTAGAAATTCTATTTTTTTTCCTGCAGGGAAATTAAAAACTAGTCTAGTGTGTAAGTATTTCTCATTGAGAATTTAGCATTGAGGTGGCACCTGTACCTTGTTATTTGTGTTTTAGAGACACACAGAATCTCCCTGCTCGTTCTCCACAGCACTGCTCTGTGTTAACTGAGTCCACTCATGAATGGGGGAAGCACAGCCTGTCCCTCCAGATGCTACAGACTGTTCACATCCTGGCTTCAAGCTTCTAAGAGTGATTATTATAGTTGGGATTAAAAAAAGAATCCCCTTTCAACTTCACATATTTATGAATGTGTCAATGAACACTTTCAGAATGTATCTATCAATATCAAATGTGGTTTTTAGCAGAAACCTTGAAAAAAATTGCAGAATTATCTTCTGAAATATTGCTGCTATTATTTTTTAAAATTGCAAGAAAATGTTCTGCCATTTCAGACCATTTATCTCTGTTAACAAGACACTTTTTTAGTTGGATAGATAATATACACCCATCTGGTGTGCAGCTTCTTCATTTTCTCTGGTAATAATAACTAAAGGCATTTCTCCACTGCTTTGGCTTTGTCCAAGCCAATCTTTCTGCCTTTCCTGTTGTTGATGCGGGATACAAAAACAAGAAGAAATTGGGAGCTGGTTATAACACACAGACTTGCCATTTGGAATGTCATTTCAGTGTGAGTAGGAAACAGTGCCGAAGTGTTAATGAAAACAGAACCTCATTTAAAAAGCCGTGGCCATTCAGGAAGATAGAGGAAAATGCCATATTTTTGTGTTTTTAACTAGACGCCATTCCAGTCACTTATCTTTTATTTCATGAAGTTTTTCAGTACAAGATGTACACATTTGCAATAGTGTGTGCAATTCAGATTTACTTTGAGTTCTGCAGCTAGGTGAAAGAATCCTAGAGAACTGGACCAAGTTTTCACTTGGCTCTGGTTGTGTTTACAACACAATGAGAAGAGAAGCTTTGAGACAGTTTTTGAATGTCTCAAAGTAAAGAAAAAGAATTTGCTTGCTCTCCTGGAGGTTCAATATCTTCCTAGTTGCTTCATTTCCCCACTTTCTTGTTTGCATTCACAGAACTGGCATAGATTTTGCCTGGGAATTCTGGAAGGGATTTCTTAAGTATAATGCAAGGAAAGCATAATTTTTGATCCTAAAACTGCAGGGAACAATTTCCCCCTTCTTTTTTGTTTCTGTCTCTTCTCCCTGAGCTTTCTCTCTATTCATCCCATTTTCTCTTTCTCTGTCTTGTTCCTCAAGCTGCCTGTCCCTCGGGTAATCGTCAAATGTCATCTATCAGGCTACAGTTAAATTTAGGGAGATTTCAGTTTTGTGTCATTGTTACTGAATTGTTCGAGCTGTTTTGGCTTTGTAGTAGTAGAGCTAAGAGAGCACTCATTCCAGGTCTTTCTTGGCAACTAGACAGAGCTGCCCTTCACTGACAGCCGAGAGCAGAGTCAACCCCAGCTGGGAACCGGTCAAGCCACTCGCTCTCTCAGAAAGGTGAATAAATATTTACCATCTCAAGTCAAGAGATTGTTAAAAAAAATTCCGTAAAAATGTCATTCTTATTTCTTCCTCTAAAATGCTGTTAATTTAATTTTAGTTCATTCTTTTAGGCAATGAACTAAAGTGTTCTTTATTTTTCTATATCAAAAAGTATATCAAATGTAATACACAGAAAATGAAAACCAGTTCCTCAATGTTGTGTTATGCTAAAGTCTTACTGAAATGCAGTAAGAGTTACTAAACTTGCTAGGAAGCACATAAGACAGTAATCTTCAAATTCCCCTTGGCGAGTGTGCACTTGGTGTTGTGTGGTGTGCTGTGTTTATGGTGTATGTGCTTTTTGCTGTGTGTATTGCGTATGCTTGTGTGTGTGCTGTGTATGCTGTGTTTGTGTGTGCTGTGTGTTGTGTGCTCTCTGTGTTGTGTGTTGTGTGTGCGCTGTGTGTGTGATGTGTGCACTGACGTGTTGTATGCTGTGTGTGTTGTGTTTGTGTGTGTGCTGTGTGTGTTGTGTGCTGTACGCTGTGTGCACTGTATGTGCTCTGTGCTGTGAGTTCTGTGTGCAGTGTGTGTGTTTAGGATGCATTTGAAGACACAGGTCAGGAGGCGCACCACAGGATATTGGCAGGAACCTGAAGAAAGATTTATCAGTAGGACCTGATTTTTTTTCTATTTAATAAACTTGTGCTGATCATGTCAAAAATACAAAATTCCCCAAGAGGCAACTACAAACCACAGAGTGCAGCCCAGCAGCCCTGCTTTCCTTTCTCATTCTTGTTCTAAGATATTAGTGAGTCCTTTGCTAGATTTTGCTGTGCACATGACCTCTTAAGAATGAGTCTGAGAGGTCACCTGGAGGTTTTGAAGTCAAAGTTGGGGACTGGTCATGTTTAAATGATGAAGTAAGCTTAAAAAGAAGCCTGCCAAGGGGAAGTAGAGGTAAATTTGTCAAATAGCTCTTTCTGGCTAGCCATGAGTTGCAGCATTTGAATTAAAAGTCTGAACAATTAGAGGAGCATCAGGTAGACCTCTTGATGGAAATTTTCCATCTCTAGCATATTTAAATTAGTAGGGATGAAGTAGAGGATCAATTTTTTTGAATACTATGAACTGTAGTAATGCCAATTTGTGTTTTATGGTCCACAGATAACTTCTGTGTATTATTTTTGCCTTAATTTTTAGAATTCTTTTTGATATGGTGTCAAAACTAAGTTCTACATAGTCAGAATCACTGTGAATACTCAGTTAAACTAAAGCTAGACTATAGGGGCCTCTATGATGATGCAGGGGTTAAAATCTCAGTGCTATCAAGCTATCTCCAGCCACTGTAGCATGAGTTTAAATCCCAGGCCAGTGGGCTAACCCACATGGCACAGCACACCTCTCCTGTCTCGCCCTCTGCTCCCTTAAGCAGTGCATTTCAGTAGATCTTCCTGTTCTGATCCCCACTCTGTCTCTGGTGAATCTTCTCTGGCCTACACCCTAGCCCTTATATGCATAAACAAAATAAATCTTAAAAAGTAACTCAGTGGGGTACTCAGGTATTTCCTTAGGGAGCAAGTATTTGCTTACAATAAGGGTTGGGGAATGTTTTTTAAAAAGTCACATGGCACATATTTTAGAGGTGAAGCCTTGGATCTTACATAGGGACTCATGTAACATGTAGTGTGGGTGTGTATGTTATAGCTATAGATAACATGAAGTTTACCATTGTAACCACTTTTGACTGTATAATTTCTACATAGCTATAAAGTCACTATTTACAAATGTTAAATCTGTTCCTGGCCCATGGGCCTGAAAAATCAGGCAATGCATTAGGTTAGCCACAGGTCACTCTTCACCAATGTCTGGCTCATGAAATGGAAGACATTCTGTTTCACAATAACTGAGGCCAACCTCCCAAAAGTAAGATGTGTTTTAATCCAGAAAACTTATAGTTCACTATGTAATATGGAAAAAAGTTAGATGATCCCTTTTTAGTAAACTTAACTCCTCTTGGTTTTGTATATCTCAAATTAAGACGAAGTCCACAGCATAAGCATTGAGAAGACTGTGAGGGTGAAGTTTTATATGTCAGCTTGACTAGGCTATGGTCCTTGTCCAGAACTTACCCAGATATTCCTGAGAAGGTATTTTGTCATGTGATGAGCACCTGCCATTCCAGGGTACATTAGTAATTCGATTGGGTTTCATTCAAGCAGCCGAAGCCATGGAGCAAAATCAACTTTCCTAGATTCAGAGGGTTTCTGCTTGGAAATGGTAATAGGAACTCCTGCCTGAGTTTCCAACCTGCTGGCCTGCTTTGCTTATTTCAGACTTGCCAGCCCCCACACCTGTGTGAGCCAGTTCCTTAAAATAAATCATATGTGTGTGTGTGTGTGTAGATATAAATTGTCTAATGAAAATATATACCTCCTATTTTTTTCCCTGGAGAACTTTGGCAGATATAACGGTGTTTCTTCCAAGTGTAAGAAGCTTAAAAGTCGCTGTCACTTTTTTGACATCAGATCTTAGTTTTATGAAGTTTTTAGTTTCAAACTTTAAGCTTCATCTTTAGAGAAAACACAGACTTGGTCTACAGACTGTTCATGTCTCTGGTATTGAATGTAGAAAATAACCAAGGATTTGGAGAGTGACAACCCTACGATTTTTTTCCCCAATCTTTCATGCCACCTGTCTGCAAGCAAGCCCTCTTGACTATAAATAGCATGTACAATTGTTCAGCATTGGGCTTACTCTATATGCATGTCTCTATTTGCATGTTTCTCCCGTGGCCTTGTAAATAATCCAGATAAATCCTCCAAGTATAGTTTATGGGAGTTCCTACTCTCAATTAGTAGTAAGGATGTCATAAAGAGCCTGTCTCTGCTACAGAGAGAATGCTTCTCTCCTCATTAACTCATCGCTTCAGAGAACTCAGTGCCTAGGGGAACCCTCATCTTGTATCAGGGTTTCAGGCTGTGCGATTTTTTTTCTCCCTAAGAATTGAATGATTGTGCTATTGGGGAAATAGCATCATCTGTGACAGATAACTTCTTTATTGGGTAAGATGAGTAACAGAGACTGCAGCACTGATATCATACTTAGAAACCTAAGGGGGAAGAGAGGTGATAGTGGTAGCTCCCAACACCTGTCCATAAAGCTGATGATTCATCACACCCAGACAGTTTTGTGGGAATAATACATTCATTGTGTCATGGCCGCTGAATCCACCCAGTTTAATAGCTGCTGCAGATCCATGGTGCAGTGGAAGCCTCTGAATTAAGATGATTCAGTAGGTTCCAATTCATCCTAAATAAGTGGCTGTCTAGATAAATGAAGTTCATCAAATTGCAATGAATACCATATAACAACCTTGCTGGATGGCATACCCATGGGAACGGCCATGTCTCCCGTGTTCTCTGCACCAGCTCCCGGGCCAGCACTTTGCAGCCTGTGTGCAGTAACAGCGCTCTGACAGTGCATTTGCCCTGGGTCATTTTCTTCTTTATCAGCAAAGTGAATGCTTTAACTCCATCAATTAAGTCACTTAAATTCAACCAGTTAATGAAACACCCTTATGGAATGCAGCCTTGGAATCATTTTTTAAAAGCAGCAACAAAGCAAAACAAAGCAAAAAGCAGTATAAATGACATCTCACTCAATTTATTAAGAAAAAAAAAGACCATTCAGACATAGGTTTTATTTGAATGAATGAGCTACATTGGTGAGTTTGCCTCAGTCATGCAGGGTTGTCTTTGCATAGTGAATTTTTTCTCCTACCCATAGGGGGCGCTAACCTGCCTGCTCATCTGGAATAGTTGCACCCCTCCTTTATGGTCCTCTGAGGTGAAGGCTGAACTCAAATTCACTGACCATAAGCCCGGGCCTCCTTTCTTCCATCAGGGAACTGCAAATTTCATGGACAAGTCAAAAATTGCAGGCATCCACATCCACACCAAAAACTGTCAAGGTCTCTGCATAGATAAAGCTGCTTTCTCACACTTGCCCATAAGAATTGGGAGTGAGGTGTGGAACTAGTCTTTTCTCTAGAATCCAGACCCCTTCTAAGGAGACCTGCATGTCCCAGTCTGGTCTAATTCTGTTGGATAATAGGAGGATCAGTTGGAAACTTGTTCTCTCCTGTCTAGTTAACCCTTGGCTGGTGTAAAGTTTCTCCACCCTCCAAAACTGCCTGCTCCTTAACTTCTTATGTGACATGGTGGGGTTTATCCTGAATGTCACTGGCAAAAAGGGGCTGACCCAGATGAACTCATCTTGAGCAACACATGGCCTAAAGTGACTTTTGAGCCCTTATTTCTAGGAATTGATTGAGTCCTTGTAGTTCAGCAATTTCCTCTCTTTGAGATGAAGTGTGACCTTGGTGTCAGCTGAGATCATCTCTTTAGTTGACGGGTTTTCTACTGGGCATGATGATGCTTTTCCACTGAGACTAAAGAGTAGAAATGGTCTCTGGAAACATTATTTTCCAAACCCTCCCTCAGTGAGCTTCCCCACCTAAATGGAGCCGAGGTCTCTCCTTTCCCCTAGTGGCTTTCCTGCTGGGGAACCACATTTTGCTCTGAGATCCTGGTCACAAGACCACGATTGTATTCTGTCTTGACACATCCTACAGGAAATTGGAGTTTGGAATAGAAAATATACCCCAGGGCCCTCCCTGGTGGAGCACAGCACTAAGCACAGCACTAAGAAGTTAAAGCCACTTTAGCATGAGTTCCATCCCCACCCTGGAGGTGACCCATGATGCAGCAGACCACTCCTGGCCTGCCCGCTGCTCCCCTCAGCAGTGTTCTACTCCCCACTCTGTCTCTGGTTAATATTCTCACTGAACCCAGCCCTCTGGCCTGTACCCCAGTTCTGTATCATAAATAAATAAATCTTTAAAAGTTTATACATATAGATTCCTTCTAGACCCCAGATCCTGATAATAAAATATACTTACATTTTGTAAATGGCTGGCTTGGGGGGAAGAAGGGACTTTCAGGGGATTTAGAATTTGAGTCTCTAGAATTGACTTTTCTTCTAATAGTAAGACCCTTCATCCTTCTGCCTCTGAGTCTTCAGAGACATGGAGTAATATAATGGGAAGTGAGGAAGCAGGCCAGTTTGGTCTGGTTGTTTATGTAGGAGGAAGTAAATTGTATTGCAAATGCCTTTACAATTGAGAAGGGGCTTTCAAGGGCGTAATTTCTTGAATACAGCAAAAGGGTGTTTTGCCTGTTAAGGACTCAGCAAATGAGGACTGGAATGATGAAATTATATGACCAAAGTCTTATGACAACTGGCTGACAAAAATGAAGCATTTCTGCCTTTATTTCAATCTTTTATCAACATATATTACCAATAATTTGAAGGGAAAAATACAAAACTGCTAATACTGTGATCCTCAGTTTCTGAGAATTACTCATTGACTGTGATAATCACTTCCCCCAAAGCAGGCAGCAACCAGACAAGCTTAGTCGTCTTCATCTGAACACCGTGTCTTTTGAGGTTAGTAGAATCTTATATCCCTGGCAATTTGTGAGAGGAAAGAAAAAGGAATTCATTCCACCCACTTTTCTGTATGGGAGATAGATATTGTTTATAAACATTTTATGTATATTTGAGTCTGCTTAGGATATATACCTTTTTTTTTCATATGACCCTCTCTTTTCTTCTTCTTAGGTGTTTTCCAATACTTTACTGCGTAGTTAAAACAACAGCATTGGTACAAGAAATGCAAAACCTTTTGTGTGGCTCTACCAAAGGCACTTGCTTAGACAAATAACTGTCCGGATGAGGTTGTCCCCACTGTAGGAAGCAGAGATCTTACCATGAATAACTTTTATTTTCATTTCCTGGTCCAAAGGTATCAATCTTAGGAGCGTAGTAAATATTGAGGTAGATAAGCCTTTTTCTTTTTTCTTTTTCTTTTTTTTTTTTAAAGATTTATTTATTTGTGCATACAGAAATGGGGTGCAGGCTCAGGGGGTGATGAGAGGCTTCACCAGAGACAGAGTGGGGAACAGAACAGGCAGATCGACGATGTACACTGCTGAGGACAGCAGCGGGCGGGTCAGGAGAGGTCTGCCATGCCATGTGGTCACCTCCGGGGCAGGCGGGAATCCAACTCATGCAGAAGCAGCTTTCGATTCTCAGTGCTATGCTTTAAACCACTGCACCACCAGGGAGGGCCAGATAAGCCTTTTTCAAATCAACTTTCAGGGCCTCCCCGGTGGTGTAAGGGGCTAAGTTTCAACATTATGGATCTGTTGGGCAGCCACTGTGACATGAGTTCCTCAAATCCCTGGCCAGGGAGCTGCCCCACATGAACCAGCACCTCTCCTGTCTGGCCCACTGCACCCCTTAGCAGTGTATTTCAGTGATCTGCCTGTTCTGCCCCTCACTGTGTCTCTGGTGACTTCTCTCACCATCCCTTGCCCTGCACCTGGGCTCACATCCATATGGGTGGTTCTTTCTGGTTGTTTTCCTTACAGCCCTTACCATCTACATGGTAAGGTCAAGTTGTCCAGCTACAGATCAAGAAGTTCTCTGACTTCCTGGGAGTGTTGAGAACAGGAAAGACTCAGTTCTGCCTTGTCACTCTCTAAATGAACTGACCACGATTAGTCAGTGTCTCATCTGGCTCTGGATGCCATGTTTTCCGTGGGCAACGAGTCACGTGTGTTACCTAAAAGGTAGGAGCATGAAGTATCTACTACTTAATCCACCTAAATGCTCCTCGTGGGAAATCAAAGATCCTTTCTTTATCTTTTAGGGATTGCTGATCTATTCTTAAGGTCTTTCTTATATTAGATAAATCCATCATGGATCTCATTTGCATTGCCTACAAGATGTTTATTAAATGGATGGTGGCTGTCAATACAAGTGCTCAAATACCATTGACTTCTCTCACTCCAAGTAGTTATCAGGCAAGGCAGTTGTCTTCAGCTAATAATCTGGTCCTTTGTTACACAAAATCAGTAATATGTATGGAGACCTACATGAATGTGCTAATATAAATCTTGAGGCAGTATCTGAGTGGCCAGGAAAGAGTTATATCCACAGTTTGGCCTATACAAAGCTCTGAGAAACTACCAAGAAGTAGTTATGAGGTGGGAAGTTACCCTTCATGACTTAGCCTACATTATGATTTCTCTAAAAAAATAAAATAATATTTGTCATGACTCCATGATTATTTCAGAATTCAAGCAAGAGCCTATCAGACTCTTGGAACAGGTTCCTATTTAGGCATCTGACCATGTCATAATCTGTTGGTTACTCCAGAGATATTTGTGTTGGACATACCTACTAATAGTGCAATCACTTCTCTCAGGGGCTAAGCCTTATGGTAGAAACCATTTCCCTTAAGGATTCTTAGTGTTAAGAGCTTGGCTAGATGTCTGTTCATTTAGAAAAATCTATGTGCATATCAGGACCCAATTAATGTAAGTACCATTTGTCCATGATGAACCACTCATCCCAAAAGATACTTAAACACATTGGATAATATAACGATAACTTGTTCAAGGTAGACATTATCATCATTCCCATTCTGTGGTGACAGATATGAGTCTCTAAACTTGCTCTGGAGTCCATAGTTAGAAAATAGCTGGGCAGGTACTCAGATTCCCTTGACATTTTTGCTATATTCTACCAGAAGTTTATTTTGCATGTTTATTTTATTTAAAAATCTCGGCTCCCTCTCTACCTGAAATAAATAGAATGCTTGAAAGTCACCACTATTGTCAATATCAGAGACATGTCAAATGCTGTCACTTAGCCAAAAAACTGCTTTGGAGCCTCTGTGTAATATTATACAACACGACAAGCTTTCCTTCACAGTGGCAGTGTTAAAGCCAGGGGCATGTGGCTTGTGCAGAACCCCAAAGCCATTAGCTGAAATTCCAGGATCAGAAAGCTGAAGTATTAAGCACCAAACCCAATATGGTCTCTGTCCGCAAGAACAGAGGCCACTTTGCACTGGCAGGTTATTTTCATTGTAGGCGAAATGTGTACCGACATTCAGCATTCTGTTCTGAAGCTGGCTGGGCACGTTATCTTCTCAGTGTGGATTGGATGAGGGAAGTGAGAAGCAAACAGCAAATTCTTGGCAGGCAACAGAGGGAAGGGAGAAGGGCTGTCAGGGGATTGTGGAGGAATCATTTGATTCTTGAGATGTCTTTGCCATTTCTCTTTAGTCTTCACTCTGCAGTTCGCAGGCTTGATATATATTTTTTTTTTTTTCTAAAATAAGGGTGAGTAGGAAACTTAAGAATGATGTGATTGGAAGAGGTCATCTACTTACCTCTCTGTCTGTATTAAGCTTGTCTTCCAGGTTGTCTTCCACAACCAGGCTTTCAGCAGTTAAGGTATTTTGGTAACAGGAATGTTCACACTGGAGAAGGCCCCATTTAAATGATAGGAAAGCTTAAAAAAAAAAAAAAATCTGCAAATAGCTAAATCCCCAGTTAGAGTACACTTCAAGTAGGTTTGTACATTGTTCCCTGTTTACTGAGGTTCAGACTGAGCCTCAAGGTTGATGTTTCATTCTGCTCATAATAGGGTGGCTGGTAATGTCCAGGCTTCCTGGCTCCCAAAGAGAGGATATTGTTCTCAGAAATTTTCCCAGGAAAGCAAAGGGGATTTCTTTTTTCTCAAAGATTTATTCATTTATTAATACAGAACTGGGGTACATGCCAGAGATGTGGAGGTTGAGAGGATTCACCAGGAACAGAGTGGGGAGCAGAACAGGCAGAATGAAGTACACTGCTGAGGGGAGCAGCGGGCGGGTCAGAAGCGGTCTGCCGCGCTATGTGGTCACCTCCGGGGCAGGCGGGCATCGTACTCATGTGGAAGTGGCTTTAGCTTCTTAGTGCTGTGCTTTAACCCGCTGCGCCACCAGGGAGGGCCCGCAAAGGGGATTTTATTCCAGAAGCTCTCAGCCAGAAGCTCCTCTCCTCATTGACTCCCCTTGATTCACATGCTCTCTCCCAGTCCAGCTATGCTACTCGAATGAGTTGACTTTGCTGATGAGTTAAAGTTAATCACTTTTGGAACTGTGGATTAGGGCATCTTATTGAATGTGAAGAGGGGGAGGGTAGTTTTACAAAAATCTGGTCTATTATCTATACATTCAGCAAGCAGCAGATCCCAGGAGATCCTTGTGGAGTCTTAGCTAGATTAGTACAGGTCTCCTCTAGCTTCTTGCCTCTGGTCTCATCTCTTTTGGTCTCGCTTTTATCCTGTTCCTGATGACAATCAAATGAAATATAAGCCACTCACAAGTTACACAAATTCCTTTTCATACTTCTAATCTACCTACCAATTTCTTCCCTAGCCTCTTTCTGCAATGAACTGGGTAAAGCTACCTAAACACTTTTCTGACTTTCTCCATAACATCTCCAATAACTTTGTCATTCTCCAAGGCTTGGCAACACCATTTCCCTCTGGACAACTTTCATAGCTTTCCAATCTTGGGCCAATTTTACCTGCTCTATGCATTCATGGCAAACAGTATTTATCCACCATCACAGAAACATCCTACTGAACTAACTTATTTTCTTTCCTTCTCAGGAATGTGAGTTCCTTGAAGGGAAAAAGGTCCACAGCTCATATTCCTTAGAACCTGGAACTTCACAAAACAAGCCATAAACCACCAGTCACATAATGTATGTTTAACGAGTGATTGCAACCTGCCTGTCAGCTCTACTAGGTGACACAGATGCTGTGTGGGTCGAAAACAAAACCAAACTCTGGTTCATACTGTCTCAGAGCCTCCTCCTTAAATTAACCAGTAAAGACTGAACAAAATGTGAGAAGGAGCATGAGGCATCTTCCCACAAGGAAGGAGTACTTTGAAAACACATCAAGACCGGACTCTCTCTCTCTCCTCAGCCCTCAATATTTTTGTCCCTCTCTGAACTGCATTTCTGTCACCTGTAACTCTCTAGTACTTAACACTTTAGAAAAGTTAATTATACTTTCACTACATTCCACCCCATCTGTCTTCTTTTATTCTCCTAACACTTGGAGGTGAGAGGGATTGGTTTCTGTCCTGAAATATTTGTGGGAATACCTGAAGCAGCAACTATGCCAACAGTTGTGAGCATCCAGTCACCACACTTTGATACAGATTCATGTTCCGTAGCACATAGCCCCTCCTAGAGCACTGGTCCATTTTCTTGGGTGAGAATCAAAAAGTAGATTTAATACCAATTACTCAGTCTAAGACCGAAAAAAAGAATATTATATTAAGTGGAAATTTAGTGAATCAGTACCAATCTAAATCTTGCCTTGCTCTTCTGCCAATGCTTTATTTCAACTCACTGCCAAATAAACTTGTACCTCATTTTTAACTAATATTTAATGTTGGAAAACTCAGGGGACATAATTTGTGCTAGTATCAATGATACATTAAGCTAATTAATTAAAAACTAGCTTATAATTAAGAAAACAAATGAAGATAGGACATTTGTGATGTAGTGGCCTCAATTTATTGTCATTTCCCCACTCTTTTGCTCATTCTTAGAATTCAGTACTCTACATTGGGCATCCCAATCATTAGTATGAATTAGCAACCCTCCACTGTAATTCACCAGAGACAGAGTTTTGATAAATGGAGAAAGGGCTTAACAGAGATCAGTGTGGTGAAGCCAAATTACAGCAGAGACAAGATCCCTTTGGTAGCTAGGCTTTCCTTTGGATTTCCTATCTTGCATTCCCTGCCATCTGATAAAAGAAAAAAGATAAAATAAATAAAATCCTTAAAAAACTAAGTCTAAACCTAGGTTTTAATAAACTTAACATTAATAAAGAGTTTGCATGATTAGAGTAAGGACTTCTAATCAATCCAGGCAGATAAGATCACCGTCATAATTGCCTTGGCTGTTATTATTTCCTTTTCATTTACTTGTACCAAGTGGAAAATAAAGTCTTGAGACGTCTACAAATGGAAATGAAAATAATGGTTTTCAGTGATAATTTGATAGGAAGTAATTGGCCACCTGAAGAGAAAAACCCTCATCGTGGAAATAATTACAAATAATTGGTTACCACAAGATTGGACTATATTTGATACACTCAGTACAATAAATACTCTTAACTAAAGATGCTATGATAGGGACTTAAGGGATATTAGCAACCATATAAATTGGAGACCATAGGACGTTTTATAGACTGACTGGCCATGGTTCAACTTTGGCACATGAATATGAATTCATTGCCCAATAAAGTTATTTTTGAAATATATTTCAAAATTAAAAGATGGAGAGCTTACACAAAAGGTAGGTGTTTTTGAACACAACTGAAATGTCAGGGAACACTGGGCTCTTGCAGGCATCATGGCAGGCATCCTGAAGCTCTGGTATTGATGCACAGATGTCCATGGCCCAACTGGCCCACCTCATGTGAGTGGAAGCCAACCTGGCCTTGAGATGCTTGAATTTGTGACTCCTACCTCTTAATATATCCCTCACTTTTACAAAAATTTTCATTTTATCATATATTCACTTTTCTTAATTCAAACCTTATAATAACTTTACAAAATAAGTACATTTTACAGAAGAATAAACTATAAGTGGCTCACCCAAGGAGACAAGACAGAAGCTAAAGAAACTGGGATATGAATCCAAGTTTTTTGGCTCCTATCTACAGTGCTTCTAACTCTTCTTAGAGATGAACTATTGAAACATTTCTTTGGTGAATAGGTGTGCTTAAGTGGTTAGAACATCCTTTATTTGGAAACTAACATTTGGCATTTTAGATGAAATGTTTTGTTTTATGGGAGGAAGACTGAATGGCCAAGAAATGAGATATGGCTCCAAATATGAATTTCTAGGAATCTCCTTGCAGGTTTATTAGCAAAATAACTGATTTCAAATCTATACTCTTCAGCAGAGACCATTAGGCTTTCAGCTGGTAGGTAGGTTCTGTATCTTCCTCTCAATAGACACATTATTTTCCCTAGTTTATGATATTTTAGTTTGAGCTGGTTTTCAGGGATATCAGATTAAACAAGTTGAGAGGTAACTGTGTTAGAAAATTGTCCTGCAAACAAGAATATGTGAAATATGACATACTGTAAATAAAAATTAACTCAACATGTTTAAAGACAGGATATAAGACCCAACACTATAAAACACATTAGAGAAGGCATAGGCAAACATTCCACACATCAGATACAGTGATGTCTTTGTGGGATCAAAAGTAAATATAAACAAATGGGACTAAATCAAATTAAAAAGCTTCTGTACAGTGAAAGAAATTATCATTAAAACACAAAAAGACACCCATTGAAGGGGGGATAATGTTTGCACATTATGCTTCTGACAAGGCACTAATATCTAAAATCTACAAAGAACTCATCTAACTCAACAAAAAGAAAGTACTTCCTCTTCCAAATGAGCAAAAGATCTAAATAGACTCAAGGAGAGACAGACGTGTCCAACAAGCACATGAAACACTACTTATCATCATTTACTGTCAGGGAAATGCAAATCAAAACCATAATGAGATGCCATCTTACACCTGTGAAAGTGGACCATGTCAAAAAGGCCAGAAACCAGTGTTGGCAAGGATATGGAGAAGAAGAAACCCTCTTACATTACTGGTGGGAATGCGGACTGGTGTAGCCCTAGGAAAAACAGTATGGAGGCTTCGGAAAACATCAACAATAGATTTACCATATGATCCAACAATTTCACATCTAGGTATCTACTGAAGGAATGCAAAAACACTAAGTCAAAGCAATAGATATACTCCTATGTCCATTGTAGCAATATTTACAGTAGCCAAGTGATAGAAACAACCTAAGTATCTAAATACAGAGAAGCAGATTAGAAAACCATGGTGTATTATCACAATGAAATATTACCTAGCTATAAAAATATGAATTTTGCTACTTGTGAGTACATGGATGAAACCGGAAATACTAAGTCAGAAAGAGAAAGACAAATACCTAGATAGTTTTACTCATATGTGGGATATAGAGAAATAAAATGTTAGATCAAACAAAATTAATCAAAGCCCCTAGAAAGGTGTCTGTGGAGTTGGGAAATGAGATGGGGAAAGGGAAAGCACAGTGAGGAGAGGGCCCCGTGGAATGTGATGAAGGTACTGGGTGCCGTAATGGGAGGTGTGGTGTGGCGACATGCATCTGAAGTTGGGGCTTCTGCCCTTTGCTTGGGAGGAAGCACTGTCAAGCCTTGCTCTTCTCAGTGGTCTGTAGCCTGTGATCATTATGCTGCTCAATCCCTGATCCGTCACTCATTGTATATATTTCTTTACTCATTTCTCACAGTCTTAATTTACATATAATTCCTCACAGTGATGGCTATGAACAGTATTACCATAAACACATTTTGGTCATTTCATGTCATTTCAAAACACCTTATCAATTCCAGTGTTAACGCTGATAATTTAATAAAAAGTGAAATATGATTTCTGCCAACTCCTATATCAGGTCACCCTCCATAAATATAATGCAAGGCACATATCTAATTACACATTTTTAGTAGTCACATTAATAAGAAATAAAAAGAAATATGTGAATTTTTTTGACTTAATCAAATATTGAAAAAAGATACTTTCAACAGGTAATCAATGTAAGCCATTAAGGTAGCATTTCATTCTCCTGCCTGTGTGGAGTGTTTGCAGTGCAACATGCATTTTGTATTCTGGCATATCTCACTTTGCACAGGCAAGCGCTCAGGGTTCAGTAGACACAGGAGGTCAGGTCTATATCTGGAGCAAAAATGGTTCTCTACACTGTATCAGATTTCTTTTTTTCTACATGAAATCAGACTGTTTATTCTGTCGTTTTGACTCGTGTATCTTCAGGAAAGCTGATGGGAGGCTGTGCCTTTGGTAAGATCAGTGGTGCTGGAGAGTGTCCTTGGTCAGATCATGAGGAACAGAACTGGTTTTATGAGGATAAAGGATCAGAAAGACAACAGGAAACCAAGTACTGAGGCAAGGTGAAGATGAGTTTCTAGGGAAGGAGCTAGAAATTGAGCCTGGGAAATCCTCCCCAACTCTTCTCTGAATGGAAGCCTGTTTGAACCAAGATCAGGCATACTGTTCAAAAACCTGACTCTTGAACACAACCAAAAGACGAGGCTCTTGCTCCAGGGTTGCACACAGCCATTGCCGCCTTGTGTTCCTGAGATGGCTTGTGCGGTTGGATAGTTTGACCAGAAAACTCGTGGATTTGTAAAACATCTGCTGTCATACTTTGACTTCTTAGAGAGATATTTGAGCTTTGGGCTGTTCCTTCAGAGATAGATTTTGTCTTTGGAATTTTGGGGGAAACACACACCTGGGTAGAAAAATATGAATGTATCACATTTCTAGGTAGAACCATTATAAACATTGGTGCTATTAAATTCTGAAAATCAGAACTTGAAAGGGAATGCCTCCTCTGCTGATTGCACTGTAACGGGTGCAGCTATAATAGGCTCCAGACACTACTAGAATAGCAGATATCTGTGTGTGACTACAGAGGAATATATAAGAAAGAAAAAGACAGATGGTGTACTTAGGTGCACTTAAGTCTGATTGCATGAGTTGATAATGAATGTTTAAATATGGCACTCCCATAAAATCAGATACCTGTAGACAATACTGGAATAACTACAGACTTGCCAGGAGGGGAAAAAAAAATGAAGTCGTGGATTCTAATTTTTGTTTTTGTCATTATTATGATTGTCTATTTACTTGTATGGGAATTTTCATAACTTTCTCGGGGTCTAATCATAAAACAAAAAACACAATCAGTAGCATAGAAAACAGATTCTTTGAAATAGTTGCAAGTTAAAGATGATTTCAGAGCTGTGGAGGCTTGTGGTGAGAGAGGTGAGATGGCAAAGACCAGAGTCAGGTTGAGGGTTAAAAGTCATATCCCTTCCTCCTTGCACACAAAGCATCACCTCTTCCTTCCAAGGTTATATTGGAACACAATAAACCAGGCAAGAATCAGCCACCCCTCCCACCCCACAATCAATAGTGTTCAAAGTGGCATCATCTTTGATCTCCACAAAAACCTTGCTTTTCATATTTGTTCTGTCCAAAATAGATCAAATAGGATTTTTAAAAACTTTAATAAAAGTGGGATTTTACACAATGGCTAATAGGTACTCTATTTTCCTAAGGAGCTGCAATTTTAAAAATCTTTTCTATGTAATATGTCCAAACAGCTCTCCAGTTACACTATTGAGTATTCCCAAAAGTAAAAGGCCAAAGATCTTTCTTAGATCTGATGCAGAAACAGAGGAGATTCTAGAGGCACAGTCCTCTTCCTGAGTGCAGTGGGGGGCCTGGGGACTGAGGGGTGGTGGGGTTGAGGGACGTGATCCAAACCTGAAGTATGTCATCAAGCAGAAAGTAAATAAATCGGACCTGGCATCATAAGGGTTTTAGATGTTTAAAGTCAAACCTTAATTCTCATCCTTCTTCTTAAAGGATGAGTCTCCCATCAAAGAGAGTGGTGGCATAATCAAGATGAGTAATGCTGGCAAATTCTGAAAGGACTTCACAATCTGAGTAGGAAAGACAGTCCCTGCGTGGGGAGCACTAAAAGTCCACCTGTCACTTATCACGAGAGAAGGTTTGGGAGGGAGATGCACATACTTAAGAATCCGACGGACTGACATATTGGGCACTTCTTGTGGTGTTGGAAGTGCGCTCCCATCACCATCTCAAAACAGGGTCCCTGTCAGGCTGTGAGAGGCTTTGCTAGAGCTGGATGATTTTGAAATTAATTCCTCAAAGATCATGGAAAAGCACAACTTCACATGCAACTTAGCAACTTAGCATCTTTCTAGTTGTATAAACATTACTATACGATGACTTAAAATTCCTAAATGAATAAGTATCTTTAGCAAAAATATGATGCTAATATTACCTCTGGAGCCCAAAGAGACTGCTTTCTTCAGCCCATCAAAACAGCAGGGTGGTCATGTATAATTTGAAAAAAATTGAGGTAAATATTGTAAAACTTGTACACATGCCTTGAAAACTTCAAGGAAGGAAAGTATTCCATCAGCCAATTAGATTAATTTTGAAAAATTCTGGAAGTCAAATGATGTAGCAATTAGAAAACATGTAGACCATATGGTTAACCTACATATCACCATGTAGGTAAGAGCATTTTCTACCACCTTCGATCATGACAAAGGTTGGCTAAGAAGTAGGGTGCAGGGTGAGCATAATGGTCCCAGGGCTGATTTGTGGACAGGTAGCGAGAATTGATTATGGACTCCTCAGTCCAGGCATGATCTTCCAATAATTAAAATTATATATATGGCTAATGACAGTATATAATTCTCAGCTAAAAATAAGCGGTATTTCTGACGTGGGTTCCTGCCTGCGTATCAGGTGTGCCAGAGTAGGCAATGGTTTCCAACCTTCCTGATCGATCTGAAATAATAAAAATAATAGCAATGAAGTAAAAAGGAAAAGCAGCTTCACCAAATGTTCAAAGTATGAAAAGCAATGACAAGTTTCTGATGCAAAGTAAAGGCATTCTTTCTCAGAAGTTTAGTGGGAACAGATCAGACTTGACCCCTGTGTCTCTTTGATCTGCTAACTGTAAAGGACATCAGCATTTTCACAAGCCAGCACCATTAAATATTGTAGTCAGCCTCCCTCACATACTGGGGAGAGAATAAAAGAAAGAAATCATCAGTGCACTCACTTTAAATGAGAAAGTTGTCATAAACTGAAGAAAAAAAATAAATTCATTTTAAAATTGGGATGAAAAAGGTGATTTTTCACAGAAATATATAGATGATCATATTGATTCCAAAGGAGTAAAATAATATTGACTCACTGAAAATAACTAAAAAAAAAAAAAAAAAGGCAGAAAAGAGCTCATTCAACGAACCTCCCCCATCCACAAGACTATAAATCAACACAGTTTTATAGGTAAGGGTGATCAATATGTTGTAAGAAAATAAGTCATTTATGTAAAAATAGATCCTAGATTAAAGGATAAAATGCAGAGCTGCTTGACTCTCTATAAAGCCACATTAATCTAAAAGCTAGATAAAAAAGTAAAAACTGTCATCCTTTTGCACTTACAAGTATAAAAATGGAATTTTAAAATAAAATCTAGCAAACCACATCCAATAGCCTATTGAAAGACTATTGCATGGTTCAATATTGTGTTTCCAAAGAGTTATTTTCTGAAAGGAAATACCTAATGTATGATAAGTTATAACCAGTCTATACTGGTGACTGTATGAATCTGTACGTATACTATTTTCTATGCTTTCCATGTGTAAAACAATTTAAGACATCTTAGCCTAACCTTACCTACTTGTTACTTCAATCATGTTGAATGCCATTTCATTTATGTTAAAAATGTGTCTGCTTATGAATGTTTCATGTCTTTGTGTGTTTGAAACAGATGAGAAAATATCTGAAAACATAAGCACCATTATGACAGTGTCTGCTTTGAGGAAGGTCAGCCTATACATATATACAACAGTTGTCATCACACAAATCTCTATTTGTTGAACAAATTAAAATGAGTAGGGGTAAAATCCAGCCTTCACTTTATAAGTACCTATGCTGTTAAATATATCCAAATGGATATATATTAAATTGTAAGAAAATGCGACCTTAAAATCTTACTTGCTTGTACCCATGTACATACACACAAATGTGTAGTTATTACCTCGTACTCAGTGAATAATAAATAACCACTGAGAAAATATCACATGCCAGATACTGCTCTAGATGCTTGGTATTGATGACCTACAAAATTGATTTTATATCCAATCGCTTAATTATGATGATTTAATCACTTTTAATCCATCAATCTGATTAATCACAATCTATTTTAGATACTTTGTTAGTTGGAATCTATCAAATCTTATAAAAAATGTCCTAATTTTGGCCCTCCCTGGTGGCGCAGCGGGTTAAAGCACTGCACTAAGAAACTAAAGCCACTTGCGCATGAGTTGGATGCCCGCCTGCCCCGGAGGTGACCACATGGCGCGGCAGACCTCTCCTGACCCGCCCACTGCTCCCCTCTGAAGTGGACTTCCTCGTTCTGCCTGTTCTGCTTTCCGCTCTGTCTCTGGTGAATCCTATCACCCTCCACATCTCTGGCCTGTACCCCAGTTCTATATGAATAAATAAATAAATCTTAAAAAAAAGTCCTAATTTTATTTTCCCATATGTATTTGAGAAATTCAGATATCAGCTGCTAGGAAAGTGACTATTCACACTCAATGTTCTTTAGTCACATTTTTTTTACACATCATACCAGCATGTATATTAGGACTTCATGTAAACAAACAAACAAACAAACAAAAATCAATTAGAAGGAAAAAAAGATTATAAATGTTGATTATATAAGTTAGAAAAATACAAAACTTTTTAAAATAATGTTTATTTTTACATCATTTTGTGCCTTTTTCCATCTCCTGTGGGCTTCCCATCACCAATTCACTGGTGTGCCATCACCATAGTCCAGTGCACTCCCCGCCCCCTCATGTTTTTGATACCATTTCCCATTCCACCCCCATAAAATGTCTCTAGTATATAGTTGTTCATTATTATTATTATTTTCTCTCCTATTCCTTTATACCCCTGCTATGAGTGAAACCATCCAGTATTTTTCTTTTTCTTCCTGGCTTGTTTCACTAAGCATGATCCCTTTCAGATCCATCCATGTTGCTGCAAAAGGCATGAGTTTATCTGTTTTGACTGCTGAGTAATATTCCATTGTGTATATGTACCACATCTTTTTTTTTTTTTTTTTTTAAGATTTATTTATTTATTTGTACAGAACTGGGGTACAGGCCAGAGATGCGGAGGGTGAGAGAATTCACCAGAGACAGAGCGGGGAGCAGAACAGGCAGATCGACGAAGTACACTGCTGAGGGGAGCAGCGGGCAGGTCAGGAGAGGTCTGCCACGCCATGTGGTCGCCTCCGGGGCAGGCGGGAATCGAACTCATGAGGAAGTGGCTTTAGATTCTCAGTGCTGTGCTTTAACCCGCTGCACCACCAGGGAGGGCCCATGTACCACATCTTTTTAATCCAGCCATATACTTTTGGGCATTTGAGTTGATTCCATGTCTTTCCTATTGTAAATAAATCAGCAATATACATGGGGGTGCAGTTGTCTTTTTGAATTAGTGTTTTTGTGTCCTTTGGGTAGATACCTAGGAAAATACAAAACTTTTTAGCAGAGGATAAAATGGATCAAAGAATCTGAGTTTGAAAGCAGATTGATTATAAATGCTGTATCAGATATAAGTCTGCTTCTGGGTTCAGGACTTAAAACTCTGACAAGGTAGAGAAAGCTGAGCTAATGGGCTGCTGTGAGGTCTTGCAGAATCCAGGAGGAAGTTATGAGCCACATTAAGTGAAGTTGAAATACTACAGCTGCAAAGGAAGAGGAGTTCAAAGGTTCTAAGAAGTAGGCATGTTAGAGTGGTGTAAACCTGAAGCCCACTGGGTGATTATGTCCCCTGGGACAGTCCAGAAAATATATATTATTTACCAAATTAATAAAGCTTCCTGGTGAGAAGATAGCAGCACCAGTCAGAAACCCAGTGATGACTTCCTTCTGGGGGCATATCCTTGAGATTGTGTGTGTGTGGTGTTTTTTTTTTTTTTTTTTTTTGCACTTGGCTCCCCATAGCCTTGGGGATGGCAGGGTCTCAAATCAAAGAGGCCAGGTGGCAGTGCTAATTCTTGGAAGCCCAGAGGCTTCCAGGAGCAGGGCTGGAGTGGCAGCCAGGAAGGGCCTATAGAGAGCTATGAAGATCATAAATAGAATAGCCAAGGGTATATTGCATGGCCTGTACTAACAAAATAAATCAAGATTGAAAGATGAGGAGACTGAGTAGTCACTCAGCAAATGTCATGGTCTCTTGCCCAGGTTCTAGAAAGAAGTTACATTTCACATGTAGAATCCATGGACAGAAGGAGAAAGAATCTGATAAAATAGGATAGAGTAATGTTACCCCAACCCTCTCCAAAGGAACTATTAGTTATTTGTGACAAAGGAAGGGAAACATACAAATATTTCAAGAACTAAGAATTATCCAAATAAACATTGAAACCTGGGATTATAGTTTTCATGGCTCGCTGGTGCAGTTGAAGCATCAATCTGCTAAGTAACAAATGACATTCTGGCCCAGAGCTGGATGACAGTATGCCCAGTGGACCCAGCCAGTGGTCTTCCCCATCGATTCAGTAGTTGATCCCCTTCCTGTGGAACAAGCACTCTTACCATGGGGAAGCCTCCACCACTGAATTGCCAAAACAGCACCAGAACAAAAGAAGAAAAGGAATGGCAGAAATTAGTATTACCTAAAGACCTAAATCATATAGTCATGGATCCTGCCATATATCATATATTTCACCAGCCTATAACTTACAGAGTCAGCAAGATTAGTCAGTTGAATTTTGAAAGGTCATAGCCAGCAATTGTCAACACTATTAGTAGTAGTCCAGTTGCAGATCAAGTACTAGATGTATTTGTTAGAACGGTAAAATATAGTCTCAAGTACCTGGTATTCTGCCATTGACCTAGTGAATGATATTTTCCCCATCCCTATAAAAGGGGTGGATCAAAAACAGTACACATTTTCATAAAGGAGATTATAGTATGTGTTTATAGTTTGTCCCAGAACTTTGTAGAAACTCTCTTATGTTTTGTAAACACCTAGATCAAAAGAAGGTTGACTGTCTTGGAACACTTCTGAATTTCCACTTGTCCGTTTTATGATGACATCATGTCGATTGGTATGAATGGGCAAGAAATAGAAAGTATGTCTCTGTAAGATACATACCCTCAAGAAAATAAGAAATAACATGATGAAGATTTAGGGAACAAGCTGATATATCCATGAAATTAAAGGACTGTAGTGTCTGGGACTGTACTTGCTGTGATGTACCTTCCAAACCAAAAGACTGATTGTCGTATTTCCTACGTGTGCTGAAGGTATCATCGTATCTGACAGCTATCTGCAGGTTCTGGAGATAGCTGATATCACACTTGAGATCATTGTTGAAATCATAATCTGTATGGCAGATATATATGAGTGGGACCCATAGTAGAAGAGTACCCTATAGCAAGTTTGGGCACTACGCGAGTGGCCCTGTCACTTCAAACCTATGTCTTAGCTAACTTTATGTTATAAATGGTGCAATTGTTGGTGAGATACACCATGTAGAGTATATAACAAGGCTTATATACAAAGATTTGGCTTAGTCTACCTGGTAACCACCTGTAAAACACCCAGACCAGTTGAAGGTATTAGCCAAAACAGAGACAAATTTAAAACATATTATAAAGAAATAAAAGTGACTAATTCAGAGTCACTGAATAGCTTAAACATCTTTTTTTTTTTTTAATGTTAAGCTCTTTATTTAGTTTACTTATCTGGAAAATGGAATTAATTTTGAGAGGTAGAAAGAATTGGGCTTCCCCAAGGATCAAGTTAAACCAGTTTGTCATGTTAGGCACCCATTAAATAGCATTAACTATCTCAGATTTCATTTAAACTTTTATAAATGAAAGCATAGATAGGATGACCCCAAATGAGAAATACGAAAGCCAGGTGTCCAGGAATTGAAGTAACAAGACAAGTTCATAAACTTGATATCATTTGAATGTCTGATTATTTTCTTCTAATATTTGTTCAACTTCTTTTCCTGCTGAAACTTCCTTCTTGATGAATGGAGAATAATTTGTAGTATCAAGTCCCCAAATCATAGAAAAACAATTGATTTATATTTCCTTTTTTTTTAAAGATTTATTTATTTGTTCATACAGAACTGGGGTACAGGCCAGAGGCTCAGGGGCGGCAAGAGGCTTCACCATAGACAGAGTGGGGAGCAGAACAGGCAGATCTACAAAGTACACTGCTGAGGGGAGCAGCGGGCGGGTCAGGAGAGGTCTGCCACGCCATGTGGTCACCTCCGGGGCAGGCGGGGATCGAACTCATGTGGAAGTGGCTTTAGCTTCTCAGTGCAGTACTTTAACCCACTGCGCCACCAGGGAGGGCCCTATATTTACTTTTTATTAACCAAAACACATAGGTTCTACTTCCTGGTTTGCTTGGTTCTTGCTAATTAGGTTGTAGATATTGCTTTCAAGAACAGTAGAATAACAACAAAAGTAATGATGAAATGAACTCTTGAGTACACTTTCAAAGTACTGTTGGAAGGAATTTTCATGTATCTTTTATTTGATACTCAAAATATCTCTCAGAGTAGGTGCTATTCATATTTAATACTCAAGAAAATAAAAAAAGAGAGCTTAAAAAACATAGTCGCCTTGGCCACACTTTCAACCACAGGTCACATTGCAGAAATGACTACACACTGTAGGATCCTACATACCTGGTCTCTGAATCAACTCAGTTCTCATCAGTTGGTGATATAAACACCAGCAACTATTGGAAGATAATAATTTGAAGTGTATGTGGTGAGTGCCAAATGACCTTTCTAACTGACAATAAAACTGAATTTACTTTCCCCTTGCTTTTCAAATGGTGTTGCTAGCTTAGAGTGGTAAGGCCAGAATTATGTAAAAAAAAAAATGGTCTAAGATGTTTGTCTCTTTTTTTTAAAATATTTATTGGTGCATACAGAACTGGGGTACAGGCCAGAGGCTCAGTGGTGGTGAGAGGCTTCACCAGAGACAGAGTGGGGAGCAGAACAGGCAGATCTATGAAGTACACTGCTGAGGGGAGCAGCAGGCGGGTCAGGAGAGGTCTGTTGCGCCATGTGGTCACCTCCGGGGCAGGTGGGAATCGAACTCATGCAGAAGGGGCTTTAGCTCTCAGTGCTGTGCTTTAACCCGCTGCGCCACCAGGGAGGGCCCAGATGTTTGTCTCTTAATCCAAATTTTACCATCATTGATGTAGAGTCATAAGTCAGTCACTTAACCTATGTGACCAAGTTTTATAAAGTATAAATATCACTACTTTTCAGGATTAATTAATGATTAAATGGGTGAATGTTAGTAAAACACTTAGTACAGTGTCCCCACTCCTTACAAAAGAGCAAACAAGAGTCAGTGATTTCCTGGATTTATGGAGGATAGATGGTGTATATCTGTTAAGTGATAGAAAGTTAACCTTTAATGACCAAATATATTTATTGAGGTTTCTGTATTCAATAACATTTCAAACATTTCTGGGGCAGTTATAGTGGATAGAAATATGCCCAAGAATTTAAATGTGGAGTGGAATTCCACTGTCTCTTTTTTTTCTCTAGTTTCCCAGAATAGCTCTTTTCCTTTTAATTTAGTGCTGAATAAACCACACCTTTGCTTGCTTATACATTTCTTTTGATGTCATCACAATGATGTGCCTTTGAAAAATCAGTCATCAGTCCCTATGAGCACATGTATAGTTGGAAAGAAGAACTAAATTCTTGATTACAAGGGAGGAAAATTCAGATGGGTCATCGGAGCTTACCCACAGCTGACCAATTTGTTGATGGTGTTTGCTCAGGTATGGAAATATGAATCAGGCCAGGTCAATCTGGGTTAATGAGACTCATTCTGGGCTTCTTTTAAAGTTACTGAGGAAGAACATACTCCAGAGTGGATAGGATATAACTGGAGCTACTGGCAGCTGTTCTGCTATCATGGCTGGTAGTGGAGTCAAGAAGGAGAAAGATTGACTTCTGAGGATACCATTAAACTCCTGTGGATCCATGACCAAATAAACACAATTCTCAGTGTTAAAGGCAATAAATTACTACCACTTTTCTCTTAAACTAGTAAAGGTGGTGTTACAGATCTTGCCACTGAACGGCATGAAGATAGTTGAGTTCTGTGTGTCTGAATTGCCTAATGCTTTTGAAAAATTCAGCGTTCTTAGTAGCACATTTTCTAGGCCTTTCAGGCAGCTCATCTGTGCTCTCACTCCTGTCTGAATTGACTACTTTCTCTCAAAATCTAACCAATGAGCTGCTTTGCCCAAATTCTGGATTTGCCATTCCATCTTTCCCTTAAGAGTCTGAATATAGAATTTGAGCTCCTTATAACAGAATGGCAAGATTGTTTTGCATAAATGCACATGTTGTCTTCCCATTCATTCCCAAATGAGTCCTCTCCATCAGTGCATAGACATGCCCATGGCATATGGCTTCAACTCCAATATTATAGTCACTCCCTACAGAGATACTCGGGGTCAGCTCTGGGAGACAGTAATTACTCCTTGCATGGAAGTAGCTGCTTATCTCCCATGGGCTTTTGTAATTGATGTTTCCTATACCAATGTTTCTTCCTTTTTAGAGATGCCTCAGAGTTCTAAAGACTAATTTCTTTAGGTACATTTGCTTCTTGGAAACTTTAAATTTTTTGAAGCAAGTATAATCTTGTGATGAGTTTGGTCCATTACTACAAAGTCTCTGAAATCATGTCATATTCATGATAATGACAGATAACCTCATTGGTGCATTTAGGGAAAAGGAAAGGAATTGGTGCATTTAGTTATTTACAATTAAGATATAATCTCTGAAATTTTAAAGTTGTTTTTTAATATGGTTATATAAAAAAATCAAGATTCCAGGCAAAACTCCTTTTTGTGGACTTTGAAAATTTAACATTTTATTTCCTAGACAAAGTACCAGGTCACTTCAAAATATGAAAACACAAAGTAAGTTTTTCTTACTTTTAAGAACACTGCACTTAACATTCCACAGATTTGAAGTTCATAATAACCATGCAACTTGAAATTACTCGGGCAGCTTCTTAGTTCGCCTAATACGAGTGCAGGAGAGAAAATTTTAAGCATGCACCCATCTGATAGAGGACCTTATTTGAAGAACATTATAGCTAAATTGGAGAGAGCATAGGGCAACAGAAATGATAAATGGAATGGAAGGGATTACTGAACATATGAGAAAAGATTAAGAAAAATGGGGTTGTTTAGTCTTGAAAGAAGATGAGTCTGAGGGGAATTGATTGAGGAATTTGAGCTAGCTAAGGGCCACAATACAATTAAATTTGGTCCATGTAAAGGTGTTCCTTTAAGCAGAAATGTCTGAAAGGCGAACTAACGGGTTCTTATTTTACAGTAAGTGTGATTATAAATAAAGAAATGATTTTGAAGTACTAAGCTAAAATAAAATTGTATTATTATACTTCAGAAAATATTTGTGGGCCCTCCCTGGTGGCGCACCGGGTTAAAGCACAGCACAAAGAAGCTTAAGCCACTTCCGCATGAGTTCCATCCCTGCCTGGCCGGGAGGAGATCCACATGGCGAGGCAGACCTCTCCTGGCCCACCCGCTGCTCCCCTCAGCAGTGTACTTCGTCAATCTGCCTGTTTTGCTCCCCACTCTGCCTCTGGTGAATCTTCTCAACGTCTGCATCTCTGGCCTGTACCCCAGTTCTGTCCGAATAAATAAATCTTTTAAAACAAAAGAAAATATTTGCACTGTTAATGGAAGATTTATAAGCAAAGGGGAAAGAAGATGGGAATTAGTCATGCAAGGGTTCGGTTTCTGGCATCTTTTGGAAGCAAAACTACTTCCATTTATTAATATATACTGATATTGTATTGGAGTAAAAATATTTGAGTTAAATTCCAAATTATTTATGTGGTAGCTATTTGATTTTGTGTCTTGGTTTCCTCATCTATTAAAGAGATGGTAGAGTTATTAACTTGATTATTATTATTTTTTAAAGATTTATTTATTTGTGCATACAGAACTGGGGTACAGGCCAGAGATGCGGTGGGTGAGAGGACTCACCAAAGACAGAGCGGGGAGCAGAACAGGCAGATCGACGAAGTACACTGCTGAGGGGAGCAGCGGGCGGGTCAGGAGAGGTCTGCCACGCCATGTGGTCACCTCCGGGGCAGGCGGGGATCGAACTCATGCGGAAGTGGTTTCAGCTTCTTAGTGTTGTGCTTTAACCCGCTGCACCACCAGGAAGGGCCTAACTTGATTATTTTTTAGGAATTATTACATAACTAAAATTTTGCAAATCTACTCTATAAAAATGAAGTACTTATTATATATGTATATATTTACAAAAAGTTCCATTAATGGTCAACATAATTTTGAGAAAGAATATATATTGTAGGAAACATTTCATCATTGATTAAAGCAATTATTTCAGGTAGACCTGGGTAGTAATCAAAAATACATAAAATAAACTAAAATATGCAATGTAGATACAATCAGGGAAAAAGTCAAGAAGATATAATGCAGTGAAATCTAAGGCAACATCACATTTCATGTGGACTTATTATGGATTGGCTACAAACCTTAAAGGTTTCTCTTAAACAAATAGAAGAAACAAAGCCAAATACTGGAGTTTCACAACATAGTAACTTCAGAAAAAAAAAAAAAAAGATCACTTGATATGGCAAAGAACAACTATTCTTATGTCCGATTAAGAATTTTTAAAAATTCCTTCCCAAAATTAACTGGAAAGAATTATTATCATAATAAACAAGTCTCTCAACCACAAAACAATGTACATGTACACAAAAATATATTTCATAGAAAAAAATTAGTTTAAGATTCAACAGTGAACAACTGGCACAAAATCAAAGCACAGTTTAGTTAGCGTAAGTCAGAGTTTAGTGTAAATTGCTCCAAATACCTAGTTCTTTTGTGGATTTAATTATTCATTTATAAAATCTGCCATCCCATCAATTTATATTACCTAACTTTTATCAACATTAAGTTAAATCTCTAGAACATATTGAAATGAAGTTCAGTACCTTTGACACTTAAGCTTCTGGATTTAATGGAATAGTTGGCATAGGACTAAACCTCTCACTAGAACCAACTATAGGATAAAGCAAAGCAAAGCAAAAAACAAAACAAAACAAAACAAAACAAAAAAACCAAAAAACAAACAACAACAACAACAAAAGGGAGAAAATAGTTATTAGAAGATAAGGAGAAAAAACAAAGATTTCAGAATATGAGCAGTGTAATTTCTGAGAGATTTTTCTTATTTTTATAAATACATATTTTACATTATTCTTCATTTTGTACATTTTTCATCTCAGTTGTAATCCCCATGAACTTCCCACCACCACTTCACCCATGTACCCTCACCATAGTTCCATGGTCTCTTCCCACCACAGTTTTGATCTTGTTCCCCTCTCTTCCCCCATAGAATATCTGAATATTTCTGGTTTATAGTTGTTAATTGATGTTCTTTTTTAAAATATGTGTGTGTGTATGTATATATGTATATACATATATATATAT
>NW_004567113.1:47161674-47163266 GCF_000260355.1 Condylura cristata
AAGATTAAATAAAAATTAAGTGTTTTTATAGTATTTGAGATACAAGTAATGAAATTTAGGGATTGAAGGAAGAATGGCTGGGAAAAACAGTTTAAGTTTCCTTAAGAGCCTGGATGAGCTATACCCTGGGGATGATAATAAATTCCTTAACTGACTTTTGTGGAATTATTATTATGTAATATTGTTGATACAGGAAAATAATAAATTCTTTGAAAGATACTGCCATCACATCTTTAAATTGTTTATATTCAATGTTTAACATTCAGTTAAATAAGTGCCATAAACAACTAAATGACCAAAAGCAGGAGGTGAAGCATTATATATATATATATATATATCCCCTGATCCCTTATACTCCTGCTATGAGTGATACCATCTGATATTTGATATTTTTCTTTTTCTTGATATTTTTCAACATGCTTATTTCACTAAGCATGTTGCCACAAATGCATGAGTTTATCTTTTTTTTGATTGCTGAGTCATATTCCATTGTGTATATATACCATATCTTTTTGATCCAGTCATCTATTTATGGGGCATTTGGGTTGATTCTACATCTTTCCTATTGTAAATAGGGGATCAGTAGCATAGGGGTGCAGGTGTCTTTTTGAGTTATTGTTTTTCAGCCCTTTGGGTAGATAACTAGTAGTGGAATTGCTGAATCATATGGAAGCTGAATTTTTAATAATATGAGAAACCTCCACACAGCTTTCCATCGTGATTGTATGAGTTTACATTCCTATCAGCAGTGTAGGAGAGTTCCTTTTTCTCCACATCCTCACCAACATTTATTCTTGCTTTTTTTTTTATTTGCCATTCTCACTGTTTTGAGGGGATATCTCATTGAAGTTTCGATTTTCATTTCACTTATTACGAGTGATGGTGAAAAACTCCTCAGAAAAACTTATCAAAATAATAAACCAGTTAAATAAAATAGCAGGATACAAAATCAACACACAAAACTCAATAGCCTTCCTATACACAAACAATCACATTGAAATAGAAGAAATCAAGAAAACCATTCCCTTTATAATTGAAACAAAATATAATACTTGGGAATAAACCTAACAAAAGAAGTGAAGGAACCTCTACAAGATAATTATAAAGCATTGTTAAAAGAAGTAGAAGTCACAAAGAAATGAAAAGAGATCCTTTGCTCATAGTTGAAAGAATTAACATGATTAAAATGGCCACCCTGCCAGAAACAATTTATAGATTCAATACTATTCCTATAAAAATTTCAATGACATTTTTCAAAGAAATAGAAAACTACTGATGAAATTCATATGGAGCCACACACACACACACACACACACACACACACACACACACATACAAAACTTGATTAGCCAAAGCTCTTCTGAATAAAAAAGAAGGGAATGAAGTTATCACACTCCCAGACTTCAAATTATACTACAAAGCCTTAATAATTAAAACTGCATGTTCCTGGAACATGAACAGATATACAGATCAATGGAATTGAACAGAAAACCCAGATATAAGTTCACAGTGTTTTGGACAGCTAGTCTTTGACAAAGGAACAACAAAATTTTGTTCAACAAATGGTTCTGGGAAAGCTGGACTGCTATGTG
>NW_004567113.1:47164082-47201495 GCF_000260355.1 Condylura cristata
TATATTCAATGTTTAACATTCAGTTAAATAAGTGCCATAAACAACTAAATGACCAAAAGCAGGAGGTGAAGCATTATATATATATATATATATTACTGTGATATGCCTATATACACATTTCTTTGTGTTTATTCTGTTTTGGTTTCTCTAAGCTATTGTTGTGTTCCAAATGTCTGTTATGTTCCTTGATTTTATTTTGCCTTATTTTTCTTAACACATAAAACTGTGTATAATTACGTGTGTGTGTATATAGATATATATGTATGTATATATCATATATGAGGTAGATATATATATATATCATATATGAGGTATGTGTGTGTATATATATATATATATATATATATACACACACATACCTCATATATGTGGTAGGTAGAAAGATAGATAGGTAGATAGATAGATATTAAAAAAATTAAAAACCTCTGGGTTCTTAGAATTATCCAGCAGAACATTTAAGATTACTAATATTAATGTGTTAAGAATAAAAAGGATAATATTGACATTTAAATACATGAAGAGAAATCAAAAGGAACTCTTAGCACTAAAAACCAACCAACCAACCAAACGAACAAAAAACTAACAGATAGAGATCAGTTGACTCTTTTAATAGATTGAATACAATAAAAGATAGGATTAGGGACTGGGAAGATCAAACAGTAGGAAATCACAGTTTGATGTGTTAAGGAAAATGAATAAAACAAAATCAATGAACATAACAGATATCTAGAACACAACAATAACTTAGAGAAACCAAAACAGAATAAACATAAAGAAATGTGTATATAGGCATATCACAGCCAAATTGACAGAACTAAGGGCAAACAGAAACCTAAAAATTAGAACTAAAGGAAATGACATAGACATACATAATATAGATGAGAAATATAGCTATTATTTAAAACAGAAATGATGAAGCCAGAAGATAATGGAATGACTTTGATAGCCACAAGAGAAGTACTGCAACCTTGGCTTCAATTAAAAAAAAAAAAAGCCTCAGATATGAAAGTCAAGTAAAGACATTTTAAAATGTATAATTATTTTACTGCTCCCATAATGATCACAAATTTGGTGACAAAATAATAAAAATATATAATCATCTTTTAGTTCTATATAAGAGCAATTCCATAACAGTCACTTCACTGGACTATAAAGTTTTGGCAACAGTGCATTTCTTCATGGAGAATAAGAAAAAAAATTCTAATCCTTCTTTTTTCAAGATTCTCACCTACATTTCTGGCTATAGCATGCCTGAATGTTCAAATATCTTTAGATATGTTTTCTACTTCTAAAGATCTGTGTGACTAGATCAAACCATCTGGGTAATCTAGAATAATCTTCTCATCCCAGGATTCATAAATTATCTTAGAGTGCAAGATCCTCTTTTTTAGGAAAGGTAACATAACTTACTTAGTACTAAGTTGTGAATATTTTCAAGAGCTATTGTTCTGCCTGCTCTACAAACAAAATCTTTGAAAGTTTATTTCTTGCAGACCTTCATAAAAAAAAATGAAACTAAAGAGAAAGGGGTTTTTAGAGAGAAGAAACTGATTCTTATAATGAGTGTGATAGTGCAGAAAGAAACAAAAATAATAGAAATGATAAATATTTAGATAAACATAACTTTGAAATTATAATTTCTGGAGAAATTAAAATAGAGTGTCCAATGATGCGGCTGTGACTTCAAGGATATGTTGATAATTTCAGCAGTTCTAAAAGTTGGTTATTTAAACACATTATTTTTATCATTATTAAAAATTAAATTTACATATAATTGTAATACACTAAAATATACAAAAGACAAATATGATTCAAAATTTGTGCTTCCTATTATTCCATTTTATCTATGACTCTGAGTTATTTATATCTGTTAGATATATATGATGGAAATACTAAATAATGCTGTGCTAATACATATTTCTTTCCAAGTAACAGTCAGTGATGTTAAACTTAACTGGAGTTGGTTGTTATGAGTGTGCTTACACCATAAAAATTGGCAAAGGCTATAAATCAGGACTTGATTTATTGTTTTTGTTGATTTTCTAGAAAGAGACAATAAATGTTAATTATGCAGATTAACTTCCAATTTATCAAAGAATTTGTTCATGTCTATATGTCAAGCTCTGACATTTATCTTCATTTCATTTTCATCATGCAAGTGAATATAACTAAGATACGAACCATTTCTCGTCATAACTATACTTCATAAATTTAACCAGTTTTTCTAATACAAGTTGAAAAAAATTCAATGTAAGCATTCTGCAAGAATCAACTGACTACATGAAATTTATACAAGAATTGTATATGTATAATAATTGGTAAACAGTGCTATACATTGTTTATATCAAGACAAGATATATAAACTCATATACATGAAACTATCCATACATTATTTTCCTGTACAACTTATTGCTAGGCATTTACCAATGCATACTGTAGTAGTTCCAAAATATATAGCAGTAATAATTTGAAATGTGTTATTACTTGCATTGTCTAAGGAACAATTAATACAATTTAATAGAATGGAAGATGATAATCACAATAGACACTCCTATTACAGAGAGCAGCTAATCCATCCACTTCTATTTAATGTAATCACTGTTATGTTTGGAATTAAAAGGAACATCTTATTATTTGTTGGTTTTTTAGGCTATAATTTTTTTCTCCTTTTGTCTTATTTTTTCTCTCTGTGCTTATACTATTAACAGAATGGTTGGCATTTCTATATATAGATTTGTAGTTTAACTTTTCATTACATATTATATTGCATGCCATTAACTATTCTTTGAAGCATCATGTTAATGGCTACATAAAACTCTCATTATACATACTGTTATTTATCCTCTCCTTCATTGGTTGGTATTTGCTTTTTTTATGAGTTACTATGAGCACTGCTACAAGGAACATCCTTTTCTACTAATTTCATTGGCCTATCTCTAATTATTTCTGTAAGGTAGTTTTCTAGAAATTGAATTAAATTATGAACTGTTTGAAATCCCTTTTATCTATGGTCAATTGTCTTTTAGAAAGGTTGTGCTAATTTTACTTCCTCTAATAGTTGAAGGATGTTCTTATTATAGTTTCTTCAGCACTGAATATTATTACATAAAAATACTTGCCAACTTTATGAAACACACACACACACACACACACACACACACACACCCCTATATCCCTGATATTTTGATTTTCATTTCTTTTATTATCATTAAAGCTAAATGGTTTGAAGTTTATTGGTCTTTATGTATCTTCTTTCAAATGTTGATTCATGTCCTCTGACTAAATTTTCCAATGGCTTCTTCTCTTTTGAAAAGTGTTATGTATGCATTTAATTAGTGAACAATTGATCCATGTAATTATTTGCAACAGCATGTATTAATTCATTTGATACATACTTGGATTTCCTAATTTTTAGAAATGTGAAGAACACAAAAGCATAGAACAGATAGACCACAGCAAGGGGCTGATAGGTTAATAGACAGCCTTTGATTTATGTGATAATTCGACTTAGCAGAGAATATGACTAAGGTCCAAACTGATGTCCTTGACCATACATCCCAGGAGATACTAGTAATCGATAAATCTTTTTGATGGGTTTAGAATATGTATTTAACTTTAGAGGTAGAATAGTGAGTAGCTTGAAGAAAGCAGGTTGAAAACTAATAGGTGAAATCAGATAGCATGTGTGTGGGTGAGTATGGTGTGGGATTTGTAGGCTAGTGCTTTTCACAGATAAGTTGTTGTGGACATTGACTGAGTTAATTAGTGGCATTGGATTTGTTACTAATCACCATCTAGTAGCTGTCATTGCTTTTCCAAGTAAGTATATTTTAAGAATACTGGATGTGAAACAAAACAAAAATAACAGGGATGAAGACATTGTGCCCACTTGTGGTTTTGCCACTGCAAGTCATTTTAGCATCAGCACTAACCAAGGCAAGCTGAGAGAAGCTCTTCAGAGAGCAGGTCCTGCATATGAGACACTCTGAAAACAGGGAAATCCAACAAGTGATCAGATGTACCTCTTCCCAGTACAAGAAGAAAGGAAAAATACATTTTTAATTGGATTTTTATGAACTTCTCTTGAGACCATTTTTTTAGATGAGTTGAACAATTTATACATATTCTTCAAAAAGCTTTAAAGTGGACAACAAGGAAAGTGTAAGCATTAAAATTATAAATATAATAATTTTCAAAAGCAAATAATTGGAAACATCTTCCTATTTGGTTCTGAACTTTCCCTCCTGCTGTAATCAACGAGGAACAAAGAAGTGAGTCAAGCCATACAGAACATTAAAAAGCTATGGGGCAGACCAGGGAAGCCATGGAGCCCAGCTCTGTGATTGTCTGATTTTTCTTTTTCTTTATTTTTTTATTTAAGATTTATTTATTTATGCATGCAAGAACTGGGGTACAGGCCAGAGGTGTTGGGGGTGGGGTGAGAGGATTCACCAGAGACAGAGTGAGGAGCAGAACAGGCAGATTGAATGAAATGATTGTCTAATCTTGCTATGAGAATGTACTTTCTGGATTGTGGTTCAGGGAGGTGACACCTGGCACCTAGCAGCAGTACTGTGGTCTCACTGAGTAGAGAAGAAAAGATCAGAAGACCTGCTTAAATACTCAGTCAAAAGGTGCTACTTCACTCACTAATACCTTTTCAGCGGTGGGGAAACAAAACAAAACAAAAATTGGGTACCACATGCTTCAGCTCCCACCATTCCTCTGTCCCCTGCTCCTGATACAGTTACCCCTCTGGTAGGACCTCCAGCTTTTCAGTAGCCAAGCATTTCTCATATAATCTGGGTCATTTCTCTGCTATTTTCTTTACCTGAAATGCTCTCTTTAAAATGCCACCCCTCTTTCCCCATTCACATACTTTTGTGTCATTATTTCAGTTCTCCCTTAAGTTCTCGTTTGTATAGCTGCACACTGCATGGCCACCACACGCATATAACATACCCCTCAACCCATCACTCTTGGCCACACTCACCTCACATTATTTCTCTTCATAGTATTTATCGCCTCAGAATATATTGGGTTTAGTGTGATTGTTGCATTCTCTCTTCAGTAATATTTAAGCTTCAAAATACAAATATTTCTCTGTCCTCTTCTGATTGCTACATAAGGCCTGATATAGGGCAACTATTCAATAAACATTGTTGAAGGAATGAATGTCAGAAGGGAATTCCAGGCCAAAGGAGCAGTAGAGATCGGTTTTATAGAGGGTTGGAGAGAAAGTGTTTTACTTAGCTTTAAAGAAAATGTCCAGAAGAGTTGCATCCACAATAGCATGGAGTGAGGCATAAAGAAACAACTTCAGATTAGTTTGACAGCAGTGTGGGGAGCTGACAGGGATCATCAGAAGATACAACTACGTCAGGTGAAGGAGAAACTTGGATGGCAGCTGAGATTGCTTGATTTTTAAAGTCTCTGGAAATCCATCAGAGTGATTTAGACTAAGGGCCTTAAATCAGGGGAGTGATTTGTCAAGAAGTGTATTTCCAGAGGGTGAATTGGGGCTCATAGTTAAGGAAGCTACCTGAGAGCAGGACTCTTGGGGGCTGCCTGGGTCCAGTTGATTAATGGGGTTTCATAAACACTGACTCACTGTCATATTGATATTTAGCTTTAGTGGTTAAAGGGGAAATCACTACCAAAGAGGACACATTCTTGTCTTGAACATTGCTTGCCCAACATCCTCTGTGAATTACCAGGGCTTACATAAAAAGAATATGTTATTACCCTCCTAGGACACCTAAAAAATTGGGGATTTGGGGTTCCTTCACCCCATTCTCCAGGGACATTTTGAACTCATTACAGGGGACTTATTAAAAGTTTCCACCAAACAACTTCAGGTCTTGAATCTCTCAAGGGAGGAAAGATGTTAAGTTAGTGACTTAGTGACTAAAACTAACGGTCCCCAGCATGCAGATTGTCCATGATTTCTGACTTTGTTGCCCACAATCAGTCATTTTGCTCATCAATTAGTTGTTTTTCAGAGCTCTTTCTAAGAGACAGATCCTATTTTATGGTTGGGGAAACTGAGACCAATAGAAGTTGAACAATTTTCCTGAAGTTCCACATGTAGTCTAGATAAACAGGAAATAGAGTAGATAGGCTTTTTTAGAAAACATTTTAGTATGAGTTGATGTCTTGATTTCCTATTAGCATAGAAACAGGATCCTAAGTATGAATTTGTACTAAAACATTATATCCATGATTTTCAAGAGGGTTATCAATGTTTGGTGATACCTAGTTATCAATAATCAGAATGAATAGTTTATGATAATGATGTGTATTAAGTGTTAAAATTTAATAGTCATTTTCAATAATAATAAAGTCAATGAGTTGATGCAGTAATTTTCCAGACTTTCATAATAATTTCCTTTTTATGATACTTAATAATACTTATGATTTTAAGAAAGTATTCACATTTTCTAGTCATTCTGTCTTAAAAACAGAATTGTTCAACTACTGTTCCAATTTTTAGAATCCCATATTTTATGCTTCTTTCAATATGATATTAATTTTTAGCATTGTTTACAGCATTTGTGGCCACAGGCACATGAAAAAATGTTCATCATCACCTTTCATCAGAGAAATGTAAATCAAAACCACAATGAATACCACCTCACACCTATGACAGTGGTCCATAATATCAAAAAGACCAGAAATAATAAATATGAAGATGATGTAGAGCTAAAATATCCCTCCTAAACTTTTGGTGGGTAAATAGAGTGTCCCAACAGCTATGGACGTGAATATGGAGATTTCTCAGATGTTACTTAGGGATCCTCCATGTGACCCAGCAAGTCCACTCTCGACAAACACACATCTCAGAGGTGTCACTCATATGTGAAATACAGAAAAATAATACAAAGGATCAGATAAAGACAAACTGAAAAATTAACCCTTGAATGTTGACTGTGGGAGGGGTCAACCAAGGGAAGAAATGAAGGAAAGAGTGGAGAGAGCACTAGGGTCCATGGTGGTAGATGATGGGTTTTTGAGGGCACAGCATGACAGCCGTGCCTGAAAGAGAAGCTCCTACATGTCAATAAAGAAAGCAAAGATGTAAACTGACATTAGCTTAATAAAAATATTTTAAAACGTCACTGTGGTCCTACACCCCAAGTTCAGCTCCTAAGTAGGTGTTGCTCTATTAGGAATTCCTTTCTTCAAACGCCTTTAACTCCTATGCATCACTTTTGATTGGCTTATGATTGTGTTCCAAGAGTATGTATTAATTCCTGCCATTTATAAAACTTAAAAGATACCAGCAGCAACACTGTACATTTTACACACTTTATTATCTCTTGTGCCATAATCATATATTCATTATGTAAAATTGACTACAATTTCTACCCCCTCCACTTCATTTGAAGTATATATTAAGATCTACTTTGGGGCACTGTTAGGAAGAGATAATTAAGAAGTCACATGCTTTGTGCTGTAGCTACTATTTTGGAGGAACAGAATCAAATACTATGGAATGATTATTATTCTTTTCACTGGAATGCTTAATGCACTATAATCTGTAAACTTACTTTTTGCAATTTACAATTATAAATTTAAAAGTTATAATGATAAACTTACAATGTATAAATTTATCTTTCTTACAGACTGTGAGTTCTTTTTTTCTTTATTTTTTTATAGACTCTGAGTTCTTTAAGGAAGAGATTGTTTTTTGTTCATTTTGAATACATAATACTTTGAACATTGCTGCATGTATTTTAAGTGCCCTGAATTTAGTTGAAAGCATTAGTACCTATTTTATATTGTGAAGGGAAAAAACTCAAATTCTACACATGAATATTGAGTGAAAATAGTAATATTATATACTTAAGCATCTTTTAAATTCATTAATAAAATTCATTATCATTTTATATGGGATTTCTGATTATAATTACATTTTTAATAATTATATTTTAGAGGAGGGGAAGGAAGTGGAACAATCAATTTGTGGTGTGCTATGATGCAAATAACTTTACTCCAACCTGGCAAGTATGTAAGGCAACCATAGTTCCAGAAAGTTATACCCTGGTAGAACTTTCTATTCAATTCTGAGATATATTTCCATTTATGTGAAGGTAATGTATTCATAAAGAAACATTTTTTACAGGTTTATTTATGCATACAAAATTGGGGTACAGCTAGAGATGCAGGGGCAGTGAAAGGATTCACTAGAGACAGAGTGGGGAGCAGAACAGGTTGGCTGATGTATACTGCTGAGAGGAGCAGCGGACAGGTCAGGAGAGATCCGCCATGTGGATCACCTCAAGGGCAGGAATCACATTCATGCTGAAATAACTTTAGCTTCTTAGCACAGTGTTTAAACCCACTGTCTGCCAGCGAGGGCCATAAAGAAACATTTTAATTGAACTTTATCTTTAGTAGCTAATAACACATGGCACAGTCTGCTCATGTTTAGGCATATCTCAATCTTCCATATTATATTAAAATTGATATTTTAAAATCAACATCATTTTCAATTTATACAATATCTGATTCCAGAAAAAAGTAAAAATTCCTTGGTATAAAGCCTAAATAACCCACATGCATGGAAAATCAAAAGTCCTCAGGAAAATTTTGAAATGGAAATTTAAAGTTTGGAGTTAATTTGTACCTTTAATGTGGAATACACATGTTTTTATTCTTAATGATGAGCGCCTTGAATTTTATGTTATAATACAATGTGATTTCAATACAAAGAATAGGTATTTGAAATAACACCTGGACCATCTCATGTTAAAAAAAAAAAAAAGAACAAAACACTCTTAATATTGAAAGGTTCAACTAAAAAGGCATCAAGAGGGTAACATTTGCCTCCTACAGGTAGTATATTCTGGAATCCTGAAGACCGCCTGGTACAGCCATAACTCTGAATAGCAGCAGTGGCAGGGGCATTAGTGGTGAGACCAGCCGAAGTCAGGTCTTGACAGAAAGGATTCCTGGTGTGACACAGGCTTCAGGAGAAAATTGCCAGTGCCCACTGAAAAGTTTTAACATGTATTACTCATTTTTGTTACATACACACCTTTTAGTTTCATTATTTTGGTGGAGTGGTGGTTTGAGAACCTTGAATGATGCAAGGTTGAAGTGATAGTCACTCCTGGGATGTATCCCAGATATGAAGTGGAGCTGGTGTAATTGTCCATGGTGTATACCACTTAGTAAAAAACGTATGATAAAACCAGGTTGAGTTATGATAGCTTACAAAATATCCTTAAATGGTTTTTGAGCATTCCTGAAACAATTGAATGAAACTATACACTTTTTCAGTTTGAAGTTGAAGGAAGAGAGTATTTTTCATTACATGTTTAAATACTTTCAAAAATGTCATAGTTGGAAAACTGAAATTTAAAATAAAACAGATTACAATTCACATTTTTTATAATGAAATGTAAATAACATAGTAATAAATAGCTGCCAATCATTTAAAATATAAAGCCAGCTTTAGATAAAATACTATTACTTTTGTTCTTCAAGTTATTATTTAAGTCTTTTCTTCAAAAAAATTTATCCCAATTGTGTGTGTGTGCTTTGCTTGAGGGGAATTAAATATATTAACATTTAATTTCAAAGTATTTCCTGTAACCATAACATAATTTATGTTAATATTGTCATCCACATTAAGTTACTATAGTTGTCATAGTATAAAATTGATCAAGGCAGCATATTTCAGAATAATTCACATTTGATTGATAATTTTGAAGCATAAAAGTACTAGCTTATTGGAAATTCATTTCTTAATGAAAGAGGTGCCATTTTATTCTTTCATTGACTCATACATCTTATGGTTGAATATTTCTTATTGCTAGAGTCACAGTTGCTGTATATATTCTGCTCCTATTTTTGGTTTTTATAGGTGTAAGTGCTGAGAAATCATATTCACATAAGTGCGTGGATGGGAATGGAAGGAGAAATGTCACTCAATTGTTTGATCTTCAGAGATATATGTCAGAACTCATGTAGTCATCTAGCATCATAAATTATTTTTATCTATTAGCTGACAACTTGATTAGGTCCTCTCCACTTTTGCTGAAAGTAAGGAATTGGAAGCCACCTGACTTCCAAAATAAATTTGTCACCTTGTCATGAGAGGCATTCAGACTTTTCAGCATCTCTACCAACATGTGTCTACTTACGGGTGTCATAGAGGTGGGTACACTATGAGGCATTTCATCAGAGGCAGATTCTAGAGTTAGTGAGAACTATGTCTTTAAAGGAGAAGAAAAATGATTTGTGTTAGAAGGATGGAAATAAAACATCTGTATAATGTCTTTAACAGTCTCAAGGAGACTAACTTTAGGAAAAAACACCTCAGGAACTTGGGAATTCCAAAAGGAAAGACTTCCTATGTCAGCAGGTATACATGAAGTACCACAGATTGACTCAGTACATACAATTGAATCTTGTCATTAACCTCATATCACAAAAGACTAGTTAGAATGTCTTCCATTGATGAACTACTCACTTTATACTTTTCTGAATTGAATAATTATTTTTCACATATGTGATATGATAATTTCTAAAAGCTATTTAACAAAGTCTATGGAAATTACAATAAAAACTATGAGAATATATTCATATGAGAAAAAATGAGGAAACTACAGTAAGGTAGTAATAGTCATCTTGTATTGATTTCCATGCATTTCCCCTTTTCTCGAAATAAAAGAGATATCAGAGTATTAATGATCCATACTTCTTTGAAGATAGATATGTCATATAAAATTAATAGAGAGGTTATATTATATGCTTACAGAATTTGTTGAAATTGTATAAAATAAATGTATCTTTTGTCATTGTTTTAAAAATAAATACTATTACATAGTAAGTGGACAAACAGATAAGAAACTTACAAAATGAAAGTATTTTTTAGTTAAGCCTTCTTTTGATTAAGTTATGGGAGATAACTACCATTGACTGCTTCTTAAAAACAAATGTAGAAATGTTCTGCACCTATGAGTGTGTATATACCTTAATGAAAACATGGTAGTCACATATTTTTACATGAAAGCATATTAATCATGTTTGCTTTTATTCAATTAATAATTCTCCAAAATTATCACCAACTTTCTGTGTTTATGTGTTCAACAGGCCTTTAGCAATTTCGTAGGTTGTTTTTAGTATTTCTAAAGATTGCCTTTAAATGTTTATATATCACATTGAAATTTCTTTTTATATATGACAATTTTAGAATTCTTGTCATATACCAAATTGTTTAGAACTTTTGAATTCTTTTCCAAAAGATGAGATAGCTAGTAAATGATCTTTTCTTTTTATTGAGATTACAGATACATCGTTGTTTGTATTTTAGAGGAATAGGATCTCCCCTTCAGGTGTTGTTACGACACCACACCCAGCACCAGGCACACAAAGTCCATCCCCACAATCCACTGTGTCTCCCACTTTGTTCTCGCCGCCCCCCCACCTTCATAGTGCTAGTTCTGCATCTCCTATGTCTACATTCTGCATATTAATTTCAGGTTTGGCCCGATTCTGGTTCTGTTTATTTTTATATTGATTATGTCAACCTGTAAACATCTTAAGACTTCATTAATTGACTTAGATATTGAATTAATTCCCAGTTATTAAAAAAAAGAAGGAATACAACATATTTAAAATTCCTCCAATCTAATTTCTCCATTTCATCTTGGGGCTTGTATTTGTCATATAATAATTCTATGTTGCCAAGATTAATAACATGTATACTCTATTCCATAGTTCTCATCATCCCTTATTCTTATTTATTCATTTTCATTGATTTACTACCTATTTCCATTTCCAGGCTTAGTTGCTCCAATAATCGGTTTATGGAAAAGTTACCACCAATTTTTTATTTTCAGTAAGATCTCATTGGACATACGTTTCAAAGAGCTCTTTAAGGTTGTATAAAACCTTTTGGTCACACTTTCTTAAGCTGAGGATTATATGGATTTTAGTTTTCAGTATTTCACAATAAATCTAAACTTTTTAAAAGTTGGAGCTAGCTCAAGTGTCTCCCTTGCACATACAAATTGCACATACAAATTTATTCATTGTCATTATTTTTTTGTATTTTCTCTGTATAATATTTTCCCCAACTATGTTTTCTAGATTCAAGTTTTGAATTTTTAGATGTTTTGCCTTTGTTACATCTCTTAATATTTTTTCTTTTGTATTCCATCTGGGATAGTGATTATGTATATGCTATAATCTTTCATTCTCCTTCCAAGCCTACTCACAGCCTGTTGGGGTTGGCTAATTTCAGACAATTTTGTAAAGCGTGGGCCATTCTTTGAGAACTATAAATTTAGTAAAGAGAAGAAGCGTGGGTTCTGATATTAAGGGGGAGATGCAAAAGAGCAGGTGGGGTGGATCTAGGTGTCAAGACTAGTACGTGGCTCAGTGACATATTCCATCTGGGTCAACAGAAGGTCTGCCAACCCACACAGCAAATCCTCATTTATCATAATTCTGATGAAGATTTATTAACCTACCTTTTTTTGTTTCATTAACTGGCAAGATCAACACATTCAGATATGATTGCCAAGTCTTGTTTGGTCTTCTATGCCATCGTAGTCCTCAGTTTCTTGTACAATTAGTCTATGTACTTGTTTTCATTCAGCCCCTCTTCTCTGTGGCTGTGATTTAAAAATAAAACCTTTTCAAGACTCAACTCACAGAGCCACAAAATCAATAAATGCACACCTTAGAGTAAGCATCCAACTATGAACCTCTCCATTAGCTTTCTAACTTCTGCAAGTTAACTGTTCTCAAAGCCTTCCTGTAATGTGGTCAGATTTTACAAAATTTGGGAATGTTTATGGTATGGATTTGCCAGGTTACATTCTGTTGCACCTACAAGCCACTATCTATTTTGGTATTTTTACTAGGTTTTATTAGAGAGGAGGGGGAATAGATGTTTTTTTTGTTGTTGTTGTTTTTCAACTCTGACTGCAAACCCTCATATTATAGTTGGAGGTGAAAATGTTTACAGACATTTATAAAAAGAGGGTAAGAATTGTGTTGAGATGTGAAGGACAGGGGAAATTTGTCATCAAAAATGAAATTATCATTAGACATAACAAAATTATAGATGTAAGAATTGCTTATATTTCAGAAGAGGAAATTGTTTGTCTGGAATAAGTATTTCATAGAGTAATGGGCGGTAGGGCTTTGAAAGACAGGTTGGAAGAAGATCACTGGGAATATTTTTTCATTCCATGATAAATAATGAGCTATTGGAGTTCTCTGAGCAGAGAATAACACAATTTAGTTCTTCTTCAGAAAGATTTATTTAGATGTGGTATAACAGATAAATGATAAATTATACACAGGAATTCACTTAGGGTTTATAGTAGTCTGGGTTAGTTTTCTATGTTTGTTCAATACATTATGCACTCATTTAGCAACTTAGAAACAGTTTCTGTGCATCAGGATTCTTAACACAAACTAGCCTGGCCCCTTAATCAGAGACCCACAAAGTTCCAGTCAAGATGCTGACAGGGGCTGTGATCTGTTTGGCAGGACTTATTTTCCTTACACCTTTAGACCTCATGGAAACTTGCTCCTTGGAACCAGTAACATAGTCTCTGATCTTAGGGAGAGCATAAGCCCTTTTAAAGGACTTTCCACTTCTCAATTCAACCCTGTTTAATATAATCTACTTTGATTAAGTACACTGACTTTGCACCTTAACTATGTTTTCAAAACACTTCTCGAGTCATAATACAACCTACTCTTTTGGGTAAGACCACTTACCTCAGCCAGGTGCTATTTCTCAGTCATGGTAATAACACTAAGAAAAGGAGATCATGGTGAAATATACTACACAGTAAAAGACATAGGGGGGGAATAAGAATAGTGTTTTGTCAGCTACAGGTGAAAGTAATCCAAAATTTTCTAACACAAGCTGTAATAGAGATAAATAAGTTAACAAACACACACAATCAGGCTATACTTTCAAATATAGTACATGTCTCAGGAACTATGAAGAAGTCCTTGTTCTTTCTGGAAAGGGAAAAATCAGAGAGTGTTTCCTAGAAGAGGTGTTTTTGGAGGATGAATAGGATTAATAGGAATAATAAATACAGAGCACTTAGGCAAAGCAAGATGGATAATTATCAACAAGTACATTCAACCTCTGTCTTTTACAATAATATGATATATTCATAAAATTTTGATTTTTTTAATGGATTTTCACATTTATTTTGATTTTAAAAGGTTTTAGAAACAGTGCCTTACAGCATTAATTATCTTGATTATTGACTTTTTAGGCAGCCTCTTAAATTTCACACCTGAGGCAAATGCCTCTCACACTTCCCACTAGTTCAGCCCCCAAGCATCAAGTATCAGAACCACCCAGAGAACCGCAGTTATTTAGATCCTGCTGCTTTAAAGGTGAGTGTGGAGGAATGATGGGAGGAAGCTAGAAAAACCAGCCGGGATAGATAATGATGTCTGTTTTCTTCTCTGATGACTGTCTTCAAAGAATTTTCTCTGAGGATCTCTGGAAAGAGCTTTAAGCTGAAGAGTGACCAGATGCCACCGTTGTCTAGAAAGATTATACAAGGAATCTGAACTAGTGACTAGTTCAGACGTGTTTACTGCCCTCCATTATAAAACACCAATCCCAGGCAAGGCCAGCGGTCATGCGAGGTAAGGCCTTACACTTTGGTTATCGCTAGTATTTGACTCACTGGAAAAGTATTTTATTTGGGGATTCACTCGCAGAAACTGGGGATTTGTTTTTGAATCACATGTTTGATGGCTGTTTTGACTCTTTAAAAGGTAGACCTTTTGTCAGTGTTACTTTATTTTTTTAATGGCAATCCCATTTATGGCTGAAGCATTTTTGTTATTATATGCAGCTTATTCCACCTGAGAAATGTTTCTGATAAGATACAATGTTCTAATATGTGATGCCAGGGTTGAGTCTGAGCCTATAGTTTTTATTGCATTTATATTCACTGATGTTAGGTTAGGAGGAAGGCAAATGAATTCTCACCATACAAAATTGAACAACCCTGCTTTGTAATTGCTTCAGGATAGTCGATTGCCTATTTTGTCTGTGCTCAAAGTACCCAAAGGAAATCTTCCTAGGGCCATTGAAAATATCAGAGTCTGCAGATGGAGCTCATAACTATACAGTATTGGCTGTATATTTAATATACAACTAGTGAAAGCTGATTTGAGGGAGGGAGCCAGGATTACAATTGGATGCTTGATTGGGAGGCTGATAGAACCAAGAGGCCAATCTATAAAAGACTATTTTACATAGTAAAGAGGCAGCATATTAAAAAAGTATTTACTCCCATGGAAGATTCTAAATATGCATGACATAAATACTGGTAGAATCATATAACCCTTTATATGTCAACATAATTTACTATCTCTCATTCCAGCCTCTACCCCCTCCATGTTTGAGTATTTTCTGTCTTTTTTATTATATAAATGTACCAGTCCCATATTGTTTACTTGTTGGAGATAGACGACTCCAGTGGGGGGCTTTTTATTTACTATTTGGTTCTTTCCTTTTGAATTTGAATAGGACTTATATATTTTTTTTTGTTTATTGTCACATTGCATGACCATCAGTTAGTAAGAAGTTGCCATGACTGCTTCTTGAAATTAGAAAGAAAGCTTTTAATCTTTGGTTCAGTTGGAAATATCTGAACCCCCAAAATCAAGCCACCAAGTTGTGATTTCTGTGTTGAGGTATGTGTAGACTGCTCCTGACATATGATGGTTGTTTTTGCCCTTTAATTATTTTAAACTTAGCACAGTTCAAAAGTAGGCACAGTCAAATAAAATTATATTTTGAGTTTTTTTTTCTTGGCAGCTCCACTCAGTAGAATATCTTCTTATAATAAGGGTAGCAACAGTGACCCTCAGTTTCTAGTCAGTCACAGCATCGGGGGAAAACTACTGATATTGTGCAGATGGGGTTTTCATGTTTAGCACAGTATTCAGTCCATTACAGGAGATAGTCAATACTTGGCTATAAAATAGGCTTTGGTCAGGTAATTTTTTTCCAGCTGTGGGCTAGTGTGTGTTCTGAGTATGTACAAGGTGGGTGAGGCTAAGCCTGCTGTTTATAAATGGGTTTATAAAGACATCACCCCCATCCTAAGTCAAAGAAATATTTAAGCGTTGTTGAACTAATCTGTTGTAAAGTTTTAAGAATGCTCTGAGGTACAGGTAAAGAGGATAGATCCCCAATAGGAAACTTCTCAGACTCAACCCAAGAGCAAGTAGGAGATGTTTCCTACCACCATTTCAGCAACTCCACAAATGCATTCCTGATTCCAAGATGTACCCCAGACCTGAAATCTCACTGCACATGACACTCTTCGTTATTACATCCTACTCTGTTAAAAATAAGGCTTAAATCAAATCTTCCCAGCCAAGTTTATATTTTGATTAAATTTTTATGAAAGTGAAAATTACTGGTAGCTAAACTCTTCCACTTAGACAAGAGTTGTGACATCCTACATTGATGATACCTTTTTGAAGGGAATAGAAAAAGACACACATGAGCTACTATCCTATCTCACTTTCACCTATTTTAGTTAACAACTGAAAAATCTATATTCCAGCTGAAAATGAACTAAGTTGAATGGCTGAAATCTCCAAACAGCACAAAAGTGTATAAAATAAAGAGCTCTTCTCACCTGTCCTGTGGATTTCTAATTCCCTGACTTCTCTCTAGAAAACAACCATTGTTGGAAAATTTTAAAATATGTTTCCCTAGAAATATTCTCTGAATATATAAGCGTGTCTACATGTATAATACTTTAAGTATATGGTATGTGGGTACACATGTGGGAATCGCTGGTGCCTTAATTCTCCTCACAATGTGTATTCAAAATCACTCCTTGTCAGAACATGCAGAATGCTCTCATTTTCCTTACTACCATTAGAGCCAGGATTTCTCAGTCTTGCCTCTGTGGATATTGTAAGTCTGATAAGTCTTTTTGGCTGGCTGTCAGGTATGCTGAAGTCTGGTTAGCAGCCTTTGGTCTACAGCTCCCAGACATCAGAGGTGCCTCTCCAGTTCTGGAAATGAAAAATATCCCCAGAAGTTTCCAAATGTTCCCAGGGGTGTCAACCTCCCCTGTTAAGAAATACTGTTTTAGAGGATCCTGTTGTATTACCACATACTTTAGATAAATATTTTTGATAAATATGTAGGCTCGATTTTTGAATTCACACACATGCAAATAATTCTGCAGCAAGCATTACAAATCCATCTTTCTCTGAGTAAATGTATAAAACTATCAATAGCATCAATTCCTAGATGAATTCTTATGTCAAAGAGGATATGCATTTTACATTTGCGTAGATCATGCCAAATTAGTGTTTTATAGGCCTATTTTGCTTTAGCACTACACTGTCAGAATCTCTTAATGATCTCTGGATGGGGAAGAGGATGCCCAATAGATGTTTAAATCATATATTCAAAAGCTCTAAAGATGATGACAGCAGTAGTTGCCAGTCACTCTGACCAAGCTATCCTGTGAAAGGCAAGGGGAGAGTGGGAGAGTGGGGAGGCAGCAAATAGCAGAGGTGTGAAAGCAAATGTTGCTGGTGTCTTCTGGGTCCAGGTGCTGTGACATGCACATTACATTTGCTACCTCCAATGTGTTAGAAATCTTTTATGGCTCTTGCAGAGATTGGCTTAGGTCTCTGGGCATGAGCCCAAGCCAGGTGAGAAGGCTTAAGAACAAAATGCTGCCAACATGAGTGCAGGTGTTATTTCCTTTGTATAAAGGTGAGAGCCACTTCCTTGACCCTCTAAAGATAGCTGCAGCTTCATTGTGGATATTTCACAACAGTCTGTTCCTCCAGCTCCTTCTAAGGTCCTGTGACATTCCATCACAAAAAAGTCAGCAACAACAATGTTGGATTGACCCATAGACATGGGTGTTAAGCCTTACAGCGTTATAAAAAATTAAGCAATGTTTTAAAATCAAGTTTTGTCATGCACAATGTCTAATTCCGGTTTCTCTTTTAAAAGAATGAAAATCTCCAAGAGTGTACTGGTTTCCCAGGTTGGCAAATAGAAGTTCCCTCTAAGATATGTCATAGAGTCTTCAGTTTGTCCTAGTCCCTGCCATTCCCTGTTGTCCCCCTGATATAAAAGTATAGGGCAGTTTCTATGGCAACCGTAGCCTTTATGCTTATCTTCCACTTGAGAAACTTCTTGCTATCACTTTCTCTGTGGTCCCCACAATTCTTGTCAGAGTCTCAGGGTTTGTTTTTATTTTGTTTGCTTTTTCTCTTAATAGTCCACAGAGGAGTGAAATTATAGTGTTTGTCTTCATTGACACATTTCACTGTGCATATTATGGCAAGATTTTTTAACCATAAAAGACAATAAATTAGTAATTTATTATTACTCTTTTCTAATTTTTTATCTGACCAAACCTGTTCATCTAATTTCAGTACAGTATTTGTCTTCTCTTTATTGTGTCCATTTTTTTTTACTCTGTTAATGATTCTATTTTTTGAGTGAAAAACTTGGATCTTACAGAGTTCAATCAACCAAATGAGGATCACCATTTACTAAGGGAACAAACTCTTTCTAACTGCAAAAATCTCATGACCTTTCCCCATATCAATTGTTCTGCTGTATCATTACCTCTCCTCTTAGTTTTGAAAGCTCTTTGACTTGAGATAAGGACTTTTATTTCACAATGAGAGAGGGAGCTGGAGGGAAAATGCCTCTGGAGGGGGTAAAGTAATGAAGTAAAACCAAGGTGGTATATATGTGACAGATCATTTCATGAGAATGCATGAGCTTAGATATTACAACATTACTTTTGGCTGTTATAGGAGTATTACATACTCATTGGCAATATTTGGAAATGAGACAAATATAGAAGGACCATGCTAAGGAATTACTCCTTTTGAAAATTGCAGAATATTTTCATGTGATTTCCTTGTCATCTTCTTTTTCTTCTTCTTCTTTTTTACTTATCCACTTATTTAAATATTGACATATGTATGTTAGGTACAATTTGCACACCCAACTCATCTACTGTTATACAGTAAAAAATTCCTTGATGTCCTAGTGGTGGCAAAACGTTTTGCTGGGAAGAATCAACACAGTTTATTTGACCAATTTGAGGGCATAATAATAGAGATGACTTGAAAGATTGAGAGTATTTTACCAACAGACAAAGATAAGACAAATGCTGGCATTCCAGCTTCCTATCCACAGTCACTGACCTGCTTTGTTTCCTGAGGACCACAGCTGTTGTTTCTCTCTGCTCATGGTTGACTGTTTGATTTGGATTTGAATTGGATCTTTGGCGAGTTTAGATTATGACAGTCTTTCAAGGGAGGATCACACTTAGAGGATAAAAAAAAGGAAATGGAATGAAAGGGGATTTTCTATTAAGCAGGAGCAGTATAGGTGATTTTGTTTACTATTGAAATCAAGTACAGACGGGCAGGAAGCACTTTTTATTAGGGCTTACATTGAGAATGGAATATGACCTGCTGATGAGTACTTTACCTCTTCACCTAGCACTCTCACTGATTAATTATAAGATGTTAAACTATAATATACATGATTTATTTATTGAATGGATGTGTTCTGCCAAATTCTACACTTTAAGGATACAATGATGGGCAAGAGAGATACATGAGTCACCTTCTGGTTGATTTGGAAGATGAAATGACAGTATTTGATAACTATGCTTTCTCATCTATAAAATAAAGTGGTATCTATGGCACATTCAACTATAAAGAATTATTTTTTGCACTTTATTCACTAATTTAAAAAAAAACATTACATGTCTACTATGTTGCATGCTCTTTGCTAGTTGTGGCTAATGGAAAGTTACCAGCTCTTAAGGAACTCCCTGTACAGTGAGAGTAGATAATAGAAACATAATTTACAATGCATTGCAACGACTTGCCATTATGGAAGTATGCACAAGGTGATTAGGGTCACCTAGAGGAAGCATCTGTTTTTCTAAGAGGGAATGAGAGGGAAATCTGGGACAATGTAGTGGGGAGAAGACCAAGAGTTGTCAAAACACAGGAGCAAAGGTTTGTCATTGAGAGAATGTAGGAAAAGGCATGTAGCTTATTCAGCATTACAGAAGCATAAATGACCAGGAGCATGGACTCAGGAAATGATGGACTGTAAGTCATGTTTATTAGTTGACCCATACTACATACATTCATTAAATGGCTAGAAGGGGAGGTTTTGCACTGAGCCTCTGGGATGAATGACAATCCGCAGGAACTTGGCCCCTGACTTAGGATGACCTAATATTTATTGGTAGAGAAACAACAGACAGCGAATAATCACACATTCCTATGGAAGTCCAGGTAGCCACAACAGGGGTGGAGGAAGATGTTCAGAGTCAATGTAGTAGGCTTCAGCCCAACATTACCTGGGGGGAGGATAGGTAGAGCAGCAGAAGATTCAGAGTGGTAGAAATCATATTATATCTCTAAGTGAAGGTTGGGAATGGTGATTTGGGGGAATAGATTATGTTACATGGTTGCAGCTTACAGGACAAAGAGGCTTGGCACAAGGTGAGCCTGAAGCAGAGACTTAGGCCAAGTCAAATAAACCTAAGAGCCATCTTGGGACCTGTTAGGAAGTTATTGGGGTCTTTGATTATACTTAACATTTACAGACATTTTACAAATATGATTTTAACATTTACAAACATGACCTTAATTTCTATGTGATCTGGCTTGTTCCAGATCTGTGCCTAGGAACAGGTCTGTACCTCCTCCCAACATTTCTCTTTTGGTTGTATTTTTCCTCCAAAGTGGATCTCCACCAGCTACTTTCTTATAGGAGCTGCTCCTCACACATTCCTGTGGCAATCATGATTCTCCCAGCCTTGTGACACATGCAGAATTCTTTGTGATTGACTTTAGGGATCCCCATTATCCTGTGGAGTCCTGAAATAACTCCTGCTTCAGACCACAGCTTATCCCTTCAAGTGAGTGGAGGGTTGTTTCAATACGTTTCCTCTCAGATTATTTTTTATTATTTATAAGTGGAAAGGACAGCAGGTAAACCGCACTGTGAGTTGCACTGATTGAAAGTAACTATTATTATTTTACCTACAACTTGAGGAGTAAACTAGTACAACATGTTTTCAAATTACATAGTTGTGCATGGGGTACTGAGACTGTGCCTGTACAAATAGTAGTGAACACATCAGATGAAAATATCCAGGATTAAGATGCCACTCGACTTAATGGAACAATGCATATATTTTTAAAATATATATTTATTTACTCATATAGAACTGGGGTACAGGTCAGAGACGTGGAGGATGAGAGGATTCACCAGAGACAGAGTGGGGAGCAGAACAGGCAGATGGACGAAGTACACTGCTGAGGGGAGCAGCAGGCGGGTTAGGAGAGTCCTGCCACACTATGTGGATCTCCTCTGGGGCAGGCGGGAATCGAACTCACGTGGAAGTGGCTTAAGCTTCCCTGTGCCACCAGGGAAGGCGCATATTTATAGGTTAGTTTAGAGGAAGGTCAGAAACACCTGATGTAAATAATAAACTACCTCAAGGAATTTCTGGACCAAGGAAGTATGAATATCTTTGGTCACATCTGTACCTAGCACCCCTGGGAATATCCATAGGGGTCTTTGCATTCAGATCATCTGGTTGAGTGCAGATCACAGCTGAACCCCAAGGGAAGAAAGAGAAAGAAAACAACCCCTCTTCACTTAGCCAAAAGGGGCAAAATACCTGAGAGCATTTGAAAGAAAAAAAAATATTTAAGACACAGGAATTAATGGTCATTGAAAATAGTAACTTATATATTGGTAATATATACAAAATTTCATTGATGAGGACCCTAACAAGATATTTGAAGTTTCTGGGTGGAATATAAATTCTTGAAGGAAATAGTAGTTTCTTATAAAGCTTGTCTGCAGAAAATCCATCTTCTCTGCCCAAGACCATAACTCGCTCAAATCATGAGTCGGCTCAGATATCCCCAACTGAGACCAGAAAGCAGAAAATTGTCATAACCAGAGCATCCTCATACTCCATAAGAAGTGGGATTTTCCATCTGTAATGCTGGTTTATGGTTTCTACTGCTAAAAGAATTTCAATTGTCACTCCACGAATGAGTGAGTTTTCCTTCAGAGGAGACCATAAGAAGTTAACAAGCATGCTACATAGTTGTGGGTGATTCTTTGTGAACTGTGTTTTGAACATGTTATGTTACATTTGTTCAAGATTTCTCATAGCACTTAATACTTTAATTTATGAATCTTCAGGAAGGTAATTCTACAGTCATGATTTCCAAAATTTACATAACTAAAGGAAATTTTCGTTTTTTCTACCCAGATTCTTGCAGGACTGACTAATCTTTGTAATAATATCATCAATAATAATTGAGAATTTCATATGTGCCAGAAGTTGCCATAATTGGTTTATACAAATTATTCAATACTCATGACTAGTCTAGGGTGTAGAATGTCTTATAATACAGCACGGTAGATTAAGGCTCTGCCATTCAGCATTTTTCTCCAAGCATAATGCTTGTATATGTGAAATACATTGATTTGAAGCAAGGTAGTCTTTCCCCAAACTTATGCTATTAGCCATTTAATAAGGTCACCTAAAATTTCTTTGAATAGCAAGAAGACAAGCTAGCACTGAATACAAAACTCTTTAACAATGTTTGCCTTCTACATGGATTTGTCTTTTATTACCCAGAGCTATCTTGTTTGGAACACATAATTTTCTGGAAACACATTGGTCTAATAGAATCATTAATAATGAGGCATGTTTTAGGTGACTCCTCTAATATCTCTACAAGGAAGCTAGTGAACACTCTGCCTTTAAAGAAATGCATCATAGAAAACCTTAAAAAAATTTAGCTGTGTTGTTGTCTCCCACCTTGATATGTGTAGTTTTGTAATTAAATACATTTGAAAATAAAATTTCTGGACTGTATACACCTTAAAACACCCAAAATCAAGGTTATCCTTGAGTATTTCTTTGAATCTCCATCTTTTGTGAATAATATTTCAGACAGAACAAACTTTATCAGGAATTCTAGGTCTTGACTTAGTAAAAGCATACTAGAATCTTCTAAAACTACATCATTATTTTCTTTTCTGTCTTAAAATCACTATTGGGGCCCTCCCTGGTGGTGCAGCAGCTTAAAGCACAGCACTAAGAAGCTTAAGCCACTTCAGCATGAGTTTGATCCCCACCTGCCTCAGAGGTGATTCACATGGCACGGCAGACCTCTCCTGACCCGCCCAGTGCTCCCCTCAGCCGTGTACTTCATCAATCTTCCTGTTCTGCTCCCCACTCTCCACTCCCCACTCTCTGTGAATCTTCTCACCGCCCCTGAGCCTCTGGTCTGTACCCCAGTTTTATATGCATAAATAAATAAATCTTTAAAAAAATAAAAAAAATCTTGGCCTGTTGAGGGTTTTTCACTCAACAGGCATGATGTAGTATTTGAAGACTTCAGTACTCTGAGCAATAGATGGCTGGAGTTACTTGGTTTGTGCAGATACTACAGTTGGTATCTTATCATATGCTCTGAAAAAGTTAGGGAGCAAAGTATTGGAGGAGAAAATCTTCCTGAGAATACCCTGGATTTTAGGGAGAGGCTCTGTAGAGCATCCAGACATTCTAAGGGAGCTATTTGGATTTAAGTTAGATTTTTTATTTATTCATTTATTTTTGCTGCTATTCATACACATTTTGACATTGGCATAATCTGAGAAGTGGATGTGATGTGGTAAAATTGCAAGGAAAAGCTCACTTAGCACTAGTTGCCAGGTGAGGAAGGAGGGTCTAATTGCCTTTGATGGTGGCAATGTTTGACTGACCTAGGCAAAGAGCAGGAACTTGCATACTTTATGTAAAGAAGCTGAACAAGTGTGTAAGTAGGGATGTGGTTAGTAGTTAGATGAACTTTTTCTGGATATCTTTAGTCAAAATCTCCAAATTGAGATTTAAGGAATTATATTGCATCTAAGAAAACCTTTGACTTGTAGATAGTTTTATATTTTACAAAATGATTTAATGCATAATAATTTAATCATCATAACATTCTATTCTGTTATTATATATGAATTTTTTGTGAATGAAGACTAAGGTTTAATGGTTAAATGACTAGCAGTCATACAGTTAATGAACAGATAAACTAGATCTCAGAATTATGTCCATTTGTGACTTCTTTTTTACTTTATTTCCCAATAAGTCTTCAAAGCTCTCCAATATTCAAAGTAATGGAAAACAAGTATCATACCTTAAGCCAATAGATTCCATATTGATTCCATACTGATTATCCAACTGATAAATATTTTTAAAATGGCAAATTTCAAATTTGAAGGTGTGAAATTTACCATTCTCAAATCTTCCTGATGAGTTGGAAATCAAATAAGTTTTGAATATAGCAATTTGAAATGTTTCAGATCTGCTACCACATCTTAAAATTAAAATGGAGAAAATGAATTATTTGTACCATGATGTTTGTTGACATTTATTTTTAATTTTGATTTAGAAGTCAAAATTTCCCAAAGAACACAGTGATTTAATGTTAGACAAAGCAATGGATATTACAAAGCCATAAAAATGTTTATGAGGTTCTTAAAATAATCTGGAGAATTCTAATTATGAGTCTAAGAATAAAGCATACACACATGGTATATATATTTGGAAAATATGAATACAAATGAAACAGAAGAAAATAACTTGAATTTTATCAGTAATTGGAATGACAGAATTATGAGTGGTAATACTTTCTTCCCCCTGATTATGTAATTTTAAGGTTTTCCAAACATTCTTTATTATTTAAAACTAAGTTGTTCTAAAAGGTTAAGAATGTATTTCTTAGAAAAGAGATTAAGAGGGCCGTTAGTGTACTAATAGGCTATTTTGATTGATTTTTTTTTTTTCTGGGCATCAGAGAAGCTGACTTTCTCATCTGCCAAAGGGTGGGCTCAGAGAGATCAAACGTCATTTTCTAATTTGAAGCAGAAGACTGCAGTACATTGCAGCATCTGATGATCAGATGATCCTGAATTTTCACAGCATCTTAAACATAGATTTTTTTTCTTTTTTTATGACTCTGGCTGTTCCTCAAGACCTTTTGTTGAGAAGGACAGTCTTTGGCCAGTGTAAGCAACTCTCAGTGTTCTGATGATAACCTGCTAATGTCCAAATTCCTCTGTAATTAAAATCTTTTGGAAGTGGTGCATTGTAATAATTCTCTAATGACAGGAAAGTCAAACAGAAGACCCAAGTCATCAGCCTGCTTTCTACAGTCTTTTACATAATAACTTCCCTGGATAGACACTCAGTACTTAAAACAGCCCTAACTCAATGAAGTAAGCACTTTTTTTATAGGGTCTAGAAACCAAAGCAGCTTCTACAACAGGAAGCTGACATAATTGGCTTGGAGTTCTGTCCTAAAGAGATATTTCCTCAGCTTTGGCTGTATTTATGTAGCTAGTTGTTTAACTCAAGATAACATGTTTGAATGGCAAAAATTTTTCTTCAAAAAATTAGTCACTATTTTTTTAAAAACATGGAGTTTCTGATTGTATGACAGGTCAAATGGGAGCTTGGGTATACTTTTCCCTATACTGGCTATTAGCCATCTCCCTGTGCGCCCCCCAGACCACCAATTTACGTAGGGGTAAGCAGCAGCTGCTGCCAGGTCTCCTGAAGAAGCTAGAGCAGAAGTTCAGAAGTTCTGAATTCTGCTAGAGCAGAATTCTGACACAGCAGTTTCAGAATTCCAGAAAACAAAGAGCTGCCACTATGTTTCCAGAGCATAGGCAATGCCCTTAATTTGTCTTGTCCTCTCTTCCCCGTTTCTTCCCAATGATACCAATTCCCTTCTTTAAACTCAAATGTCTTCTCATTTCCTTATGTCTGATAGAGACTTTATCTTGTGATTTCAGAGGTTGCTATTTGCGTCCAACATGCCTTTCTCTACCTTCCTCAGCCCTCAACCACCTGAGTCTTTCTTTCCGGCAGGCAGTTTCTTCCCTGTGCTCAGTTCAAGAGAACCCCTTTGGCTTTGCTTATGACTAAAGAAACAGTGTCTTCATGTTCTCATTTGGCTAGGTAACATTTTGCCTCATGTCCTTGTTTTTACCATCCTAATAATGGAGCAGGTATTTCCATGGACCAGAGGTTACTGGGGACCAGGTGTTATAAGCACAGGAACACATTGTGATGCTTGTCCTCCATCTAGCAGAGAAGCAGAAATCATAGAATAGTGTCTGTGATAGGTGGTGTGGGAAAGATGGTACAGCGGGATAATGGCAGGTCCTTAACCTGCATTGCTGGGATTGAGGATGACTTGTTGTATGTAATAAAATTAAATGGCAGGCATACTGAGTAGGAGACAGGTAGGTGAAATAGAGTTTCACAAACCAACTAAAGGAAATTTGTTATTCTTGACAATTGTACAATCAATTTACACCTTTTAAGTTTTAGGAAAACAGGAAATAGAAAGTTAAAAAGCAATTATCTTAAGTTCTGCCATCCAGATATTAACTATGTGATTGTTACACCTTTTTCTTCTTAGACCAGGTAGGGCTAAGAGAATAACATGGAGTCAAGTCAGATTTTCTATTTTTCAAATTATTTATGATATATACAATTTTGAATACTACTCTTTCTACTAGAAATTATATAGTAAGCTTTATTTCATTCCACTGAAGCTTTCAAAAACCTCTGAATGGCTCATTTCATGTTTCTACATGATTCTCTCTTGGTTTCTCCTACTCCTATGGTCACATCAGTAGACTCTTGTTTATGCCTCTAACTCATAAACTTGCCTTGGTAGTACCTTCTTGGAATTGATAATTTTGGACACGTTGGAAATCTGCATCATTTGGATGAATTTAGAATGGCCCAGTGCTCCAGACCCCTAAACACAGGATATTCCACATGTCATCTTTCACTGTGAAGAGTCTTCTATGCATGTGTTCCCCAATCTATCAGCTGATGTTCCCTTAAAACATGAACAAGAATAAAAAGTTAGCATACTTGAAGTGAATCTCCTATGAACTTTATTTGATTCCTTTCATTGAGTGACATCTAAGTACCTCAACTGTGAGTTGTTATTTTTGCCAGTCACCATTTTTCCTGGAACATTGCTTTTGATCATCATTGATAAGGTTAGGATTAGTACATCATGTGCCATGTTTCACATGTTTCACTAAGCTTGCTGAAATAGTTAATCCCTTTGCAGTTTTTTTTGTGCAATTCCATGTGAAACCATGTCCACATTGTTTTTTCACATATTGTTATCACCATCACCTCCGTTATTGTATTGTCAATGTTATCCACAGTATTCTTATCATTGTCAGTCATTGAGTTAAGTGTGCTCTTCAAAATAACCATCTGTATCCCAAAGCCCTGGAATTTATTTTTAAAAGTCATTAATTGCTTGAGTGATGATTAAACCAGAATTACCTTATTCTAGAGTGTGTGATTTTAGAAGAGAAGAAATATGAAGTATGTGTGTATATGTTTGAGAGAGTGAAGGAAGTGGTGAGAAGTAAAACTAGAAAGACTAGAGAATCTCACCTTAAGGAGAGTGGAGAAAGCTCATCATGCTTTGTTTCTATTTCTAAAAAGGTATCAGGCAAAATGCCAATGTCTGAGTTGGAACTGACACCCCAAAGTACTCTAAGGAACAGGAAGTTGTTGCTATCTGCAGTTACGGCTTTTATTTCCTGCAGCTATTACTAGTACACTTGTTCCCTTTTCTGCACTAAATAAAGGTCTTTCTGATACTTTTATTTCCAGCCTCATTTAGTACTGGAGTTAAGGAGAAGTCCAAGCTGATGTTTTCAAGCTTAAATGAGTGGTAAGGTAGCCCATTTGCCAACAGATTTCTTAAAGTTATATAAACATTTTCTTTTTTAAAACTGCTGTATTTTTAAAAAGATTTATCTTATTTATGCATACAGAGCTGGGGTGCAGGCCAGAGGTGCAGCAGCAGTGAGAGGATTCACCAGAGACAGAGTGGGGAGCAGAACAGGTTGACTGATGAAGTACACTGCTGAGGGGAGCAGCGGACGGGTCAGGAGAGGTCTGCCGCGCCATGTGGGTCACCTCCGGGGCAGGCAGGGATCGAACTTATGCTCAAGTGGCTTTAGCTTCTTAGTACTGTGCTTTAACCCACTGCACCACCAGGGAGGGTCTTGTAAACCCTTTTTATGTCTGTTTACCTTGCTTTTTTCACCTTTATTTTATCATTCCCTAGCATCACCTCTTTCTTGAAGTTAAATAGAGTAAAACAAACAAACAAACAAACAAAAAAACATACTGATGGCTTGTAGTCATTGTGTTTCTTGTTTTCTGAAACAAAACAGTCTAACTGGAGAGAGACCTTACTCCATCCTGGACTACCTGTTTCTTAGAGATGGCACAGACCCAGTGCAGAATTGACTTTAACATGCAGTCCTGCAACTCACCTCCTCTATCTGGGATATATACTCTCGGTTGCAATATTCCTCTTCTTTAATTACTCCAGTGTCTTGTTCCAGGCAACTAAAGATCATTCCTGCATGCCCAAAGAAGCTGCAAATTCAAGTTATTTCTAAATAGTTTACCTTCAGCCCTGTCTCTTTCCCTCAAGAAACACAACAATGCCTCTGTTCTAGACCATTCTTTACTTGTGCCTTTGCCTGGCTTTTCCTCTCCCTTTGGTTCTCCCAACTAGTGAGATGTGCCTATTTTGTCCAGAAGAACTGTGGATAACATTAAACTTTCTTTTCAATACATTGAACTCTTATGATGTCACTCGGTCACAATAAAAATTAAGACATGGTGGGCCCTCCCTGGTGGTGCAGCAGGTTAAAGCACAGCAACACTAAGAAACTAAGGCCACTTCAGCATGAGTTTAATTCCCACCTGCCCACATGGCGTGGCAGACTTCTCCTGAATCACCCACTGCTCCCCTCAGCAGTTTACTTCGGCCTATCCGGCTCCCCACTTTGCCTCTGGCGAGTCCCCTCATCATCCCTGCACCTCTGACCTGTATTCCAGTTCTGTATGCATAAATAAATCTTTAAAAAATTAAGACCTGGGTACAGAATGTGGTCAAGGTATGACGTCTGTGGTAGAGAGATTTTAAAGAGCACCCCCAATATCTCTACCTCCTGATTTGCATGTCCTTGTAGAACAATCTATCTCCACCCCCACCTTGCCTTGTATATGAATAGGACTTGTGATTTAAACTGTGTCAAAGCTATTAGATGTTACTGTTGTAATGATAGCAACGTATGCTTGATTCTCTCTTGCTAACTGATTCATTCTTGAAACTCCTTTTGCTCTTTTGATAAAAATCAGAGGTCATGCTAGGGCAGCTTTCTAGTGACCCCTTGGAGTTAATGGTGTCTACTAGCTTCCAGCCAGCCTGAAGCTGGGACCCTTGGTCTTAGAACCTCCAAGAAATTCTGAGAACACAAAGTGAGCTAGCAAAGAGGCCTTTTCTGAGAGCCTGCAGATGAGAATTCAACCCACTAAACTTGGTTTAGGTCTTGTAAGAACCAAAGCAGAAGATTCAGTGAGACTGTCCCCATCCTGATAGAAACTGAGATCATGCTTGTAGGCTTGTTATTCAAGCCTCTAAATATGTGGTAAATTTGGGGTATAGTATTAAATAACTCAAATAGCATTTGAGTACCAGCAATGTTTATTCCCCTGATGTTTATTTTATTTGAATGTCATTATCTCTCCTTTTCTGAATTTTTTTGATACATACACCTTCCATAAGTTTTTTTGTCATATTGTTTGATAGATTTATAGAACTGTCTACTCTTTTGGACAATAAGTGTCTTGAAATGAGAGCATGTGTCTCATTTTCTTTTTTTGTGCACCCAATGCCATGACATATGCTTGACCTGTAGAAGTGCTCAGCTGATTGACCTTTGCCTGGCAGCAGCTATAAGTGAGGTAGGATTCATGGTATGCTTAACGCCAGTAAAACTCAAGACTGAAGAGATAGCCTGATACACTGGGAGGGATAGAGATAAGGAGGCGGAGTACTGTGGAAATGAATTACTCATATTCAAGCCATTAGGTAGCTTTGATATAACCAATAAGGTGTATTCTTCTTGATTGAGGCTCTGGAAATCTCCATATTGTTTTCTATAGACTACCAACTTGAATACTCACCAACAGTGTCTGAGAGTTCCTTTTTTACCAACAATTTCTCTAACATTCGTTCTTTCCATTCATTCCTGACATAAGCCATTCTTGCAGGAGTGAGGTGATATCTCTTTTGCAATTTAAATTTGCATTTCTCTTATAATTAGCAGTAATGAACAGTTGCTCATGTGTCTGCAGAATGTCTTAAGAAAAATGTCTAAAAAAATATATGTAGGTCTTTTGCCAGTTTTGTGTTGTCTTTTGTTGTTGTTCTTTGATTTTATGTATATATATTATATGTATATATATGTATAAATGTGTATATATATGTATATATATGTATATATACACACATATATAATACATATAGCATGTGTGTGTGTGCATATATATGTACAGTTATTTCATTTTCACGCTCCAATGTCATTTTAGCCATGCTTTCAGAAAGTCTTGCTATTTCCTGCAAATAAACCAACCTTATGAGATGAGGAGGCTAAAAGGAGGACTGATGGTGAATGACATCAGTAAAAGACAGAGGGGGCATTCTCACATTATGAACTTGCAATAATGCTCCTATGTATCCAAACTTGTGGCTGTAACTTCCTTTTCTGAACTGTGCACTAGAGAGAAATTTATGAGAAAAGTGTGTTGTGCTAGGTGTGATGGGCTTAGCCTAGGCTCACCAAAAGACCTGAATGGTGGTTGACTGGAACAAGTCCAAGCTTAAATTTACCCTTTACCTTTATCTTTAAAGGAGGTTAAATATACGGATAATTAGAGGACATACAGGTTGTTTTTCTAGCTTGTAGATACTTGTGCCATGCAACCAAAGAAGTCCAGGAGCGAAAGCCTGCAAGCTCCCTTTCCTTGTCTTTTTCAGTTAGTGCTGAAATGCAGCTCAGACTCAGAATCTGGGAATTTGAGAGCCAAATCCTGGGGTCCATTGTGGAGTGAATTATACTCCTGGTGGGATTTGGAAAAGGGAGTACCACACTCTGAGGCTACTATTTCTGGAATACAATTAGCTCATGGGATGAACATGAAAGGAAAACTAAGGCAAAAAGTAGGGTATCTCTTATTTCTGAAATACTTGAAAACTCAGGCTGTCTGGAAATCCATGTCTTTGGAAAAACATTACATGCATTGTATTCAAACAGATGTGTTTAGTATAGGCAGATGTAGTGACGGATAGAAGATGCTTTTGATGAACGGGACATATAAAATCCATCAGATGTGTAGATATCCATAACCAAAGACTTGAAAGGAAGAAGTGAAAGGTGACTATGTGTGTGTATGTGTGTATTGTATTTTAAATCTATACTTCACCTGCGTAAAATTATGGACCTTAAGGGTGACCAACATTTAGACAGAGGGGGGATTCAGTTATCTTGAGTTTTAAATAAAGGGAAAATATACAAAGCCATTTAAAGAGACTCATTCTTGGGACCTGACTGTGTTAGTTATACTAACCCCAGTCACATAGGATTTTATGGTAAAACATTAGATTCCTTTGCGATGTCTCTCTACTAATAATAATTGTCTATAAATTTTTAATTCACTTGAAGACTAATTATTTAGCACATAACATTTCATAGTTATTTATAAGATGAAAATTTTAATTTCCAGACCCAGTGTCTCCTTAGGTATGGTTAAAAACAGAAATATTAATAACAGGATAAAATTATTGTGTGGACCGTGTTTCCATACAAGTCTGAGCCCTTGTTTGCTTGGTGCTCACAGGAAGATTGGATGATTTTTTTCATGCAGCACTAAGTAATGCAATGAGGAAGAGGAGAAGGTCATTCATATGGACAAGCTAATGAATAAGCCATAGTCAATATTTCTTGCCACCTCCAAACTCCCTTTCAGTCCTGGGAATTGGAGGGAAGCAGTTGCATAGAAAACTGGCCATTTAGAATAAAGCCAGGAAGAACACTTTACAAACTAATAAATCCTCAGCCCACTTCTGGCCCCTTTTCCTTCATATTTCCCCAGTGGTGACCAGTATGGAACTGGCTGCCCTTGCAGTGACCTAGGAGAAGCACTAGGTGCTCTAACTTGAGACAATATTTGACAGAAATATAATTCTCTTTCCTATACAGGATGACACAAAAGTGTATATGAATAAAGATCTATTTGATTTGAGTTGAACATTGTAATTCATCAGCATACAGCGTGAATGTGGTTATGCTGTAGCATTTGTCTACTGAATAGGGAGTTCACATTATCATTTTAGCTTCTGTAATTCTTTGAAATAAAAGTTCCAGAATAAAATAATTTGCCTTGCAGTAGTGGTGTGTGGAGGTTAAGCTTGGAGAATAGAAGCTAGAGATCTGGGATTTTCAGCTGTGGCTTCATAGTAGAAGACTGTCTGGAGTTATTTGCAAGTGCCTGAGTATGCTTCATCCTAGTCCTGAAGACAAGTTGGGGGGGGGGGCTCTGGCACCAGTGTTTCTTCCAAGATCCCCCAGTGATTGTCATGTATGGCCAGCTTGACAACCCTGGAAGAGACAGGCAAGGAGGCAGAGAGGCAGTGCTCTAGTGGTCTTGCCAAAGAAAGTAGTTTCCTGTGGCAAAATGAACTTAACAGGGTGTGCAAGTATAATTCAGTGAGCTATTTAAATCAGTCCACTTAGGCTTCCTTACTCTGGTCTCTGCTAATCCTGCACATGTCTTGTTTTATCACAGCTTCTCCTATCTGTGGGACCACAAATGCTTACCTCAACATTGGAGTTGAGGTTTATGGGGCATTTACATATCTCATTACCTATGAGTCAATGAAGTGGTTTCCTGAATTAGATTTTTCTTCCTTCTTAGGATGACATGCAGAGTCTCCCAGGCCTTAGTTTCTGAGACCCTGAAAACAGTGTGCTTTAAGGCTGAAGGCCTGATAAAACTAAGAATTGTGCAGAAGCATTTCATCACCTGACTGACTCCTTTTAATTTGTTCTTAGAGATATTCATTGGAAACTCTGCTATTAATTACATGGGCTACCTATTAGTGGTCTCCGACAATTTTGGACAACTCTTGGTAGGGTCTAACTTTTGGCAAAGAATTGCTGACCCAGAAATGATTTCAAATGCTTTAAAAGCAAGCTTTTTGAGTAAACATCACTCTGAACTTATATCTTAGTTGGTATCATCATTCTGACAAAATGAAATGGTCACAATTCAGAACAAGTTTCAATGCTAGGCAATGTCATATGTGCCATTTGCTTCTCTTTGGGTACCAATTTTCCTTAATGCAAAAATAAGAGGCTAGGCTCCTGTTACAATATCCCTGAATTTGTTGTGGCTTTAAATAATGTGCATCTTATGAATACTGGTCCTTTTTAAATATAAACTTCATTTTGTGACAGTGTTAGGCTTGCAGAAAAGTTGAGATGGCAATACAAAGGGTTTGTTTATTAACAGATTAGTATGGTATGTTTGTTGTATCATGCTATATTAGTATGGTATGTTGTAGTAAAAGTATGTCTATATTATTATTTAATAAGATTAATACTTTATTCGGATAGTCTCATTTTTCCTGAAGTTGTCTTCTTTCCTCTAAGAGCCTAGTCAAGACATGGTGCTGTGACTATATGGCCTTAGAGTTCTCTTATCTGTGAGCCTTGCTCAGATTTTATAGTTTAAAGGTTTATGGGTTCTTTGTAGAGTAGTCTTCCAGTAATCCATTTTTTTTTTTTGATTACACTGGTTAGTGGTTTTGGAAGGAGATTATAGGATCAAATAAATATGTTGATGATATGAAGATTATGTCCTCTCAGAATGAGTTGTTACTGTTGCTGCTATCCCGTGGCTAAAGTAATGTTTGTCCTATAGATAGTTGTTATGTCAAGCTACTATTTCCTGTCCTTCTTTCCTACTCTCTCCCCTATTTAAAAGGAAGGCAGCTTGGGCAGCTCACAGTAAGGAGTAGAAGGTTATGTTCTTCTTCCCTGGAGTGGATTGTAGAGTACCTACAATAACTGCTTGGGAATCAATAAGGGAAGTTTCTCTTCTCTCCTGTTTATCACTTATTTATGTCAGTTTGGATCCATAAATATTTTTTTTACTTTAAGCTATCATTCAACATTATTTTGTTCATTTATTCCATCTGCATTTAACAGGAACCCTTTCTGTTGATTCCCAAGTCCCTGTCACAAGTGTGAGCATTGACGTGTGTGTGTATGTGTGTGTTCAGTGTCTGACACAGTCATATGGTCCAGATTCATCTTGCTGACATTTACATTTCCTTCTCTAGTTCCTTATTTCTGTAAAGAATCCTGGTTCCATTTATTGGAGAATGTTAATTGAAATCATGGTCTGGGTTCTAGATTGTCTTTTACTATTGTTGTTTCTAGTCTCTTCTGCTGACAGATTGAGGAAATTCCTGTTTGTATATATTAACCTATGTATACACACATACTTATAAATATTTCTATGTGTAGCCATCTGTATCTATAAAAAGATGAACATCAGTTCTTACTATGTCTCCAACTCTAATCCCCTACAACATAGATCATTTTCGAGTCCTTTCTTTCTACTTGCTTACTTATCACCTTTCACTCCAGCAGTGAGAAACCTGGCTGCTCCCATCTGCCGTGCATTTGTTTAATTGTTCAATGACAGTATTCATGTGTAGTGGGATCAGAGCTGTTCACTAGTACCCGTGGGAAATGCTGTGAACAGAAGCACTGTACTTATTGTGGAATTTCTTTGGCCTTTAGATTTACAGACTCACTCATTTCCAGTTACCTAGATTATCATATTCTGCTCACCCATGCAGCGAGGTGGGTTTGTTCATTTGCATTTTGATTAGATTATTGGATTTTTTTTATATAGTTTGTATGCATTCCTGGGGTCATCTGCCTCTTCAGATAACCTATAGCCTCCTAAATGATATATTTCCAAACTTATTTATGTTCAGGTTTATACTTTGTAGTATAAAAATATCTCATATTTGGATTTTTCCTTTTAAAAACCTATTACTGGGCCCTCCCTGGTGGTGCAGCGGGTTAAAGCACTGCACTAAGAAGCTTAAGCCACTTCCTCATGAGTTCGATCCCCGCCTGCCCTGGAGGAGATCCACATGGCGTGGCAGACCTCTCCTGACCTGCCCGGTGTTCCCCTCAGCAGTGTATTTCGTCAATCTGCCTGTTCTACTCCCCACTATGTCTCTGGTGAATCCTCTCACCCTCCGCATCTCTGGCCTGTTCCCCAGTTCTGTATGAATAAATAAATAAATCTTAAAAAAAAAAAACCTATTACTTACACTTTAAAGATTCATCAGCAAATACGTATGTGAACATCTTTAATATATGGCTTAATGATTTGTCCAGAGTATGACTTTATAGAAAGGCCACCTGGAATATATCTAAATCGACACCTTTATCTCTATCACCCTCTGTCACTTTTGAGACCATCACTGCTTTATTGTCAGATCTTGGTTGCATGTAATAGAACATTGGTATAAGCATGTAGCTTCACAATAAGTGTTTGGAAAAAAAGAAAATTGCTGACAACAGACTCATTAGAAGCACAAATATTGTTTGTTTTAAATTTTTTGTTTCTATTTTATTTCATTTTTTAAGGATTTTTAAATCTTTTAATCACAATGCAAATCTACCACTTACCTGAACCTTAATTGAAAATATGGATACATTTATAAAGAATAACAGTATAAAATTTATATAAATTCAAAAATATTACTGATTTCATAAATTTATCACACTATGTTGTTTCAAAAATCAACACTGTCAGAAAATATAAAGGCCAATGCAATATATTTTACCACATGGCAACATCTTTTAATGAAATGTCTGTAACATATTTGTATGTAGAAGTGCAGTAGCCTCTGATGTACCAGATACTAAGATTTTACAGTAACCTTAATTTTACTTCATATTTCTTTCATTGATCTCTTTCCCCCACATTTGGAAGCTACTATAAAATAGCAAATTGTCATTATAGTTAACAAAACTAATGTCAATTTCTTAATAGCATCAAATAGTCTCTAGTCATATTTTTGATCATAAAATGTGTTTACAGTTGGTTTTCTGAGTTATGAGACAAAAAGTACTGATGCATTTGTTTGTTGCAACTCCTAATTTTTAAGTCAAATGAATATGCTTTTCATGTTGGCTTTCACACCCTTGACTTGTTACAGCAACTGAATCAGCTGTCAGGCGGAGAGGAATGCATGCCGTATTTGTCGGTTTACATCGTTTTATGTCATTTAGTTGTGTCTTTTATCTCCAGCATCAAAACTTTGAAGTCAGTTCTGGAAACTTGTTTGGGTTCTAATTCAACCTTTTGACTGCTATGATTTTTTCATACTGCATTATACTGGGTGGGGTTGGCTAACAATGTCTGATCAACCCACCCAGTGGGTTCAGGTGGCAGCAATTTGATTCCTACCAGGTATTTCCCATTAACCTTTCATTTTATAGTCTTATCCATTGATGGTTATTGCCTGAATTATGCAAAATGTTGATCTTCTAATTTTGACATTCTTCCCACACAAATCAACTAGAATTCCTGCTTTCAAAAAGGTTCCTCACGTCATTTATGCCTATTTGATAATTTACATTAACAAAAATGGCAGCATTTATTAGTTTCTTTAGTTGCCAATACTCATATAAAAAGAAGCACTAGGGATTAGTGTCCTAATTTCTTCATGACATTCATCAGATGTATTATTATTTATGTGTATATTTCCATTGGCTTTACTATATGTTTCTAGTTGAATTATTCAATCATGTTTTTAAACAATCTTTTCTGGTTTTCAAACAATACAATCACCCCCCTGTGTAATTTTGATACACTCCTCAGTCTCTGTTAGCATTCTTGGTTTTGGCACAAAAGGAATGCCCAACCTCATCTTCTATGGAATCCTTATTGTTTTTTGAGGAAATAGTATTTAAGGATCACAATATAAGTGATAATTAGATTCATTGCCTTGGAACTAACACAGTTTTCAGTCTTTCTTTGGTATATTCACTGTAAATATCATGATTATGTGCTGAGGTTTGCAATTAAATTTACTTGTATAGATTTTTGTTTAAGCATTTCTCTTACTCCTTTTACTCTGAAAAGCTTGTTTTATAGTAGCATTAATAAAACATTTATGTGCATTAATGTAATATAAATTAAATAATTTTGAAATAATACCAACATTTCTACAAATAGTTGGAATACTGAAAGTAGTTTGACTTTCAGTTCTTACTGTCTTTTGAATATTGAATAATGAAAATAGTCAAAATATTTTTATATCACTTTAATTCACATATCTGTA
>NW_004567113.1:47202400-47213254 GCF_000260355.1 Condylura cristata
CCACTCTGTCTCTGGTGAAGCCTCTCACCGCCCCTGAGCCTCTGGCCTGTACCCCAGTTCTGTATGTACAAATAAATAGATCTTAAAAAAAAAAGTATTTGAAAATAAGTTTTGTAGTTTGCCTTTTGTATGTTGACTTTCAGTTTAGTGTGATGTTAAATTTTGATTTATAATAAGAAATGCGTATTTGTCTTCATTCTTTTTCTGTAACAAGGGTCCTAAAACCCAGGAATTTTCTTAGTGATAAGAGCAACCAAGGTGTCTTTTGCTATGTCAGTGGGGTTGCTTATTAATCCCACATAAGGTTGTGAGACCTGTTGCCAGAGAAACTAACCAACTGATACCAGAGTTTGATCTTACAGTCCTAACCCTGATTTTTGGGGAGGGCAGGGTTGTTGGAGTTTAGATGGGGCACCCCTGGTCACTGGCTAATTAATTGTGATGCTTCCATGAAACCCCAAGTGGATGGGTTTAGAAGAGCTTTCAGCATGATGATATGATGAACACATAGAGACATAGGAGAATGGAAGAGTGGAGGGAGCACTTAGGGACAGCAAGGAAGTTCTGATTCTTTCCCATACATTATCTTGGTGATTCCTTCCATGTAGATGTTCATCTGTAACTCTTATTGCTCTTATTTTATAATAAGCTGGTAATCTTGAAAGTAAAAAGTTTTTCTAAGTTCTGTGAGCCACACTAGCGAATTAATGGAACACAACAAGAGTGTCATAAGGACCTCAGATGGATGATATGTAGGTCAGGAGCATAAGGCTTGAACCTGTCAGTGAAGTTTATGTGTATGTGACTGGGGAGGAAAATCATAGGTCTGAATGCTTAATCTGTGGAATCTGATGTTATATCCATATCAAGTGTGATAATTCACTTTTATTGTAGACACTTAACCAGTATCCAGAGAATTGCAGTTTCTTGTTGTATATGTTGAGAGTCCCCATTCCTAAACTGGAAATTGGTACCAGGACCCTCTATGAGGGATTTTTGTAAGCCAAAAATTATTTTTTTCTTTTTTTTAAGAACAAAACATTATTTTGACTTACACTTAGGGAAAGTTTTACTGACTAACTAGTAAATAGCAATTCCTTGTGTTTCTTACTAGAGGGGTTATGAGTTCAGTTTTTACATGTAAATCTCTGCCTTATTTAGATTTTATTCTACATGCAATGTGAAGAATGAGTGTGCTTTGATAAGTGTTTTAGTGGCTCTTTCCACATAGTGTTTTCCCATTGTCATGAGAGGAATTGTGTCCTCTTAAAAAGAGAGATTGAAGTCATAACCCTTACTACTTCAAAATGCGACCTTACTTGGAAATGAGTTTGGTACAGTGCAAATGGCAGTTTAAGTCAGGTCATGAAGGCAGGTCTTAACTCACTGATACTTGTATTTTATAAGAAGGAGATGTGGACACAAGAAAGACACAGGAGCCATCCAGAAGCAAAGGGAATGGAAAATACCAGAACCAAGGAGGGAAGCCTTGAATAGAAACTTTTCTGGAAACTAGTAGAAGCATGACTCAATTAACAGCATAATTCTGAGCTTTTGACTATTGGAGCTGTGATATAATAAATGTCTACTATCTAAGTCTCCTAGTTAGTGGTACTTTTTAATGACTGTCTTAAAATCTAATATACCAACTGACTTGAGGTACTAAACTGTGTCATATATTTTCACATGCAACTCAGGTCCCCTGAGGGACTTTCTGCTTTGCTCCATTCAGATGACCTGTCCATGCATGTCCATACTATAATACTTTAACCGAGATGGTCTACACGATGTTAAACTCTTCAGGAGACATCTGTTCCCATGTTTTAATTTCCACAACTTTACTCCATATTTTAACATGCTTATTTTTTTTCAAGTTGCAGTTATTAAAACAATCAAACTACTCAGACTTAATATTTTTATAAAGACTGCAGCATTTTCTATTTAAAGGCTTAGTGAACTCAACCTTCCCCCCAGCTCACCACCCACTCTATTCTATGTATCTCCTTTTAGTCTCTGTTGTTACTCACACTTCCGAAATGGCTCCAGTTGCTATTGAAATATTTTCTCCACCAAGATTAGAAGAGCTGAAAAGCTTTGTTCCTGCCTTTATCAACATATTTTTGACACACACTTAGTCTCAACTATTATATATCGAATGTAATCAAAAGGCCTAAGTACCAATTTTCAAGTTGTAAAGGAAGATTTGTTTTAAATGGTCTGTCATTCAGACTTCCAAATAACTGTGGATATAATTTAGGTAAAGTAGTGCAGTAAAGTGATTGCTGAATAGATGATCTTAAGAATCAGTTCTAATATCCTATCCATATTGTGTATCATAAAATATATAATGTATATCAATGTTTTCCATGAAATATAGATAGAATATTAGAACCAATTTTAAGATTGTACATTATATAATTACATAGTATAGGGTATATAATAGAATATATAGTGTATAATTATATGCTATGTACTTATTTAAATTATAGAAAATTATATGTTACTAATATAACTGTATAGACTCTGATCTATATATATTTATACTGTCCTATTCAGTCTAATGCACTAAGACAGTTAATAACTTCAAAAGCATCTTTCCTGCTTCCTGTGATTCATAATCCAGAGTCAGCAGAAAACTGTAAGGGGGAGATGTTTAAAGGTTTCTTCTGGATGCCTGTCTTTCTCCACAGTCTGACCCCTACCTTCCCATCCTTCCCATTCCTTCCTCAGTCCCCATCTCAGAGCTCTCTACCCTTCCTTGAGTAAGGGTGGCTCATTCCTGCCTTGAGGTCTGAGTACTTTCTTCTTCCAGAAGTGGACATATCCTCAATTACCATTCTATTTACTTGTGACCTTGTGAAACTTCAAGCTCCATGCATTTCTCCACCTGGATTTCCCGGATTGCTTTTTTATATAATGGTCTGTCACCTCAGCTACTCTTTAAACCTTCCTGCTTTAATTTTCCATCTAGTACATACTCGGATCAGCAATTATATTGCATATTCATTAATGTACTTCTTATCTTCTTCATTGAGATCTAAGTTCCTTACAGAGAAAACATTGCCTTCTTCAGCGATGCCCCCATACTTACCACAATATATTAGGTGCTCAAGATGTATTTGTTGAATGAATAACCAAAATGACACCATGTGTGTAAAATGTTAAGCACACAATAGTTACTTAATGGGTGATGTCTTTTTATTTAGCCAACAAAAATGATATGTTGTTTTGGTAACACTGAAGATACATAGGCAGCATACCTTACTCTTTTCCTGGAATTTATATCCTGATCTCTGGTAAATAAAATCACAACTAATGGAATTTCACCTGCTGAGGCAACACAGTCTAGGCGTTTTCCCTAGCCTGGTTCCTCCTGCCTTTGAGTTGATCCAACACCATCTTTAAATGGACCTACCTGTCTTTAGTCACACTGATTTCTCGGATTCTGATGTGCTCACATGTCTAATTATAGAAGCAATGTTTGCTTCTAGGTGCTGGCAGATATTATATCTCTGCATCTGCAGTTCACAGTGGGGCCTCTTCCCTGAAGCAGAGTCCCTCTGCTGGTTCTCATTTTACCAGTCAGGACTTAATGGGGCTTTCAGGGAAAATGGTAGATAGTTTACTTCTTTCGTCTTCAAATGAAAGATCCTGGCATCACTGATTTTCATTAAGATTTTGCAGGGTAATAATCCAGGATTGAAGTAGAGAATTGCTTGTGCTACTAAAAGTTTAGAAGCGTGTGCAATTTGTGAAAATTTCTGACGAGGCTTAACATTTCTCTGAATTGTCCAGGACCTGACATTAGGACCAAGGTGGGGGATATTAAATTTAGTCTTATGTCATGTGCCGTTTGACAGACACAATGAAAAAGTCTAGTCACAAATGAGGGAAGGTGGGTATATTTAAAATACCCAGGTATAGAGTAAATGTTAAGAGAATGAGAGAGAAACATTCATATACATATGAATGTTATTATATGTCACATGTGCATGTGTGTCTGTGTATACACACACATGAATGAATGTCATATATATTTATATATATGTAGATATTTGTGTGTGCATATATATACACACATATGGAATATATATGGAAATAATATATATATATATATGGAAAGGGAGAAAAATAGAAGTAGCTAACTTTTTATATGTTTATTACCTGTTAAGCCCTACTATGGTCTGAATGTTTGTGCCACTCCTACCCAAAGCTCATTCGTTGAAGACTAACCCCCCATAGTGATGGTATTAGGAGATGGAGTCTCAGAGATGACTGATACAGGAACAGAACTCTCATTAAATGGATTTGTGCCCTTCTAGAAGGGGTGATAGAGAGTTCCCTGCCCATTTCACATTGGGGGGTTACACTAAAGAGAAGGGGCATCTCCACCAGGCATTTAATTGTCAGTGCCATGTCTTGGACTTCCTTGTCTCAGAACCATAAGAAATAAATGTTGTTATGAGTCATTCAGTTCAGCAGTTATTTTGTTAGAGTGGCCCCGGTGAGTAGTATATGTGCTCCTTCTTGACTTGTATAAGAGAGTTGTTTACAGACTTGAAGCATTTAGGCACATGCTTTTGTTTTTGGGTCAGATCTAAGTAGCATCAATTTTATTATTGATTTAGCTAATTTCTTCCCAAACATCAACTTAACTTTAAAAGGTGTATATCACTTTATTATGGAATAAAATTCCATATTATTCATAATGTCTTCTTCTTGGGTCATAGAAAGTAATGATTAAGTAAAATTATTACTGTATCACTTAAAATGACATCATATATCACCAGTGGGCTGATACCCCACTTTGCTTTGTGAAAGACTGGAATCCTTAGGTGTTTTTTTTTTTCCTGACTTTGATCACCCAGTTACTGTTAGCCTCAAATTGTTTCTGTCTCTGTTTGTCTCCTCTCTCTGTCATTGCTAACACACACTCCACCTCCTCCCGAGGCCCATCTTCCTCCTTTTCATCTTGAAGATTTAATTTCCACTTGGTATATGGAAGTTAAAAAGAAACAAAAAAGAAGAAATAAAATTATTTAAAAAAATGTTAACTATCTGGGCCCTCCCTGGTGGCGCAGCGGGTTAAAGCACTGCACTGAGAAACTAAAGCCACTTCCGCATGAGTTCGATCCCCGCCTGCCCCGGAGGTGACCACATGGCGTGGCAGACCTCTCCTGACCCGCCCGCTGCTCCCCTCAGCAGTGTACTTCGTCGATCTGCCTGTTCTGCTTCCCACTCTGTCTCTGGTGAATCCTCTCACCCTCCGCATCTCTGGCCTGTACCCCAGTTCTGTATGAATAAATAAATAAATCTTTAAAAAAAAATGTTAACTATGAGCCAAATATATTTCTAGATGTTCGATAACCTGAATGCATTCAGTACGTTTTTTTTTTGTTTTTTTGTTTTTTTTTTTTGTTTGATTTATTTATTTATTCATACAGAACTGGGGTACAGGCCAGAGATGCGGAGGGTGAGAGGATTCACCAGAGACACAGTGGGAAGCAGAACAGGCAGATCGACGAAGTACACTGCTGAGGGGAGCAGCGGGCATGTCAGGAGAGGTCTGCCACGCCATGTGGTCACCTCCGGGGTAGACGGGAATCGAACTCATGCCGAAGCGGCTTTAGATTCTCAGTGCAGTGCTTTAACCCGCTGCGCCACCAGGGAGGGCCACATTCAGTACGTTTAAACAAATTATTATAATCCCCATATTACAGGTAAGTAAAATGCACTAAAGAGAATGTAGGGAATTTGTGAAGCTAATTCGTGGGTAAAGCTGAGATGCAAGCCAAGTTGTATCTGATAAAGTATGTGCTTCTTTTAGTAAAAGTCCTGAAATAGAGAGTCCATTGGCATTTCAAAGATATGATATGCAGAGTTGATAATCCCTCTTAAACTGACAAAAACTCAATCATTTTTGTGATTCAAATAGCTACCAAATATATGTGTTTCTGATTCAAGTTGCACTTAAGGTATGAAAAGACTGTTTTCAAAGAGCCATTTAATGTTCAAGAGCCTTATAAATAGGATCAGGCGACTCAAGGTAGCTAACTGAGAAGATCTATTTCTTGTTTCAGTCTTAAATGTGCTGAAATGATATCCAATTCATAATGCCACTATTGATATGCCCAGAGGGTAGATTCCCATGACTACTTCATCTCATGTTCGCTCAGAGCAGAGGGCTGCATAATCTTTCATTGTGGGAGAGTACCATAATTCATTTGAACATTTCTCTCTTTTTTGGATATTTAGGTTGATTTCATATTTAGCCTATATGAATAATTGTGTCATTATTTGTTTTAAAGCTCATTTTGATAGACAAGGATGATAGTTCATTTTTTAAAATAATTTTATTTTAAAAAGATGCCTATCAAATATTTCTTTTTAAAAATTCTATTTATAGACATTATACATCTCTATGAAAAAGTATTCATATAGAACTGGGGTACAGGTCAGAGGTGCAGGGGCAGTAAGAGGACTTACCAGAGCGAGGAGCAGAACAGGCCGGTTGGGGAGCATAATAGGCAGATTGGGGAGCAGAACAGGCAGATTGGGGGATACACTATTAAGAGGAGCTGCGGGCAAGACAGGAGAGGTCTGCTCTACCGTGTAGGTCTCCTCCCTGGTGGATGATCAAACTCATGCTGAAGAAGCTACAGCTAGCTTTGAGTGCTGTGCTTAAACCCACTGAGCCACCAGGGAGAGCCCCACTTCTCTATTTTTTGTGTGGTTGATCTTTCCTCATTGACTTGAAAACTTTCTGAGACAGAAACTTTGTGCTATTTAATTGTATGTTGCAAGGTTCTAGAATAGTATGAAAACAGTTTAGATTAAATAAGAATGATCTCCCTGTGGCGTACCTCAGAATTAAGTTAAAGATATTAATAAGAAATTTCCATACAACAAAAAAAGTTATATAAGCTAGCACACAATTTTATTGTAAAGTGCATTTTTCCTGGTGAGAGGGCTCTTCCTGAGAACAGGCTACACCAATTCTAGGTGTCACATAGCTTATGTATCTATTTTCACACTGCAAACTTTAAACAAAGTTACAGAGGAATAATTATGCTCATGACTCCCTTTTGAATCTATGAGGCTAATTTAGTAAGGCATGTGCAATTTTGTTACAAATTTGATTGAGAGTAGTACAAGAAAAGGAAGAAGTGGGATGACCTCACTTATGAATATAGATATCACATCTTTTCTTTAGACATTTATTTGTTGATGGATTGTTGGTTTGTTTCTACATCTTGATGTTGTGATTCATAAACAAGGGAGTGGAAATAACTCTTTGAGATTGGGATTCCCTTGGCTATATACTCAGATATGGAAATGTTGAATAATATGGTATTTCTATTGGCAATATTTTGAGAGACTCTACCATGTTTCCTATAAAGACTATACTACTCTACATTCCTAGAAATTCTGCACAGGGATTCCCTTTTATCCATATCCTTATCAACATTTATTACCTCTTGTTTAAGATAATAAAACGTTGTCTCTCTTGTGTAAGGTAAAATGTGATATCTTGCTTTTTTATTTTCATTGGTCAGGTGATAAATGTACATTTGTCGAGCATTTATGTGTCTTATTTGGAAAAAAATGTCTATTTTTGTCCTTTGTCCATTTTTAATTGTTATTTGCTATAAAATGTCCTTAGATATTAACCTTATGATAGGTGGATTATTACTTATGATTTTTGGAATGAGTGTAGTAGTTACCAATTTCCACAGTTGTGTTAACAACAAGAATATACACAAAACCTTAAGTATATTCAAAAGGTTGGCTGGGATTCAGCTGATCAGGCTGACCTTTTATTTCTGGGCACTTTTTATGACTTGCTTGATGAACTTGAGGGGTAGATGTTGGTAGTGAGGGTCAAGTGATCTATTCTGAATTTGATTGTGTGGATCTGATCTTTTGCAAATGTCTTTAATCTTGTTTCTGGGACCAATGAACTAGCCCAGACCATGTTTCTTTTGGAAATAACAGAGGCAGACAGAAAAACCGTTAAGTGTGCATATTTTTAAAACATTTCATCTATTTGCACCTGTTAACATTCCATTGGTCTAAGTGAATCATGCAGTTAGCATAGTGTTTCATAGTTGAGATCAACTGAATCAGTTTTGTAGAACCACATCTACCCCTTATGAGACAAAGCACATCCACGGGAAAGAGTTGTCTGTGCGTGTGCAAGGAGTGTCTCTACAGCTGAATCAGGGTTGGAGGGGTTGGGATGACAGCTGTTGATGCATAGGCAATGGAAAGAATGAGTGTTTCAGTCTGCAGGAGAGGATCGGACCAATGCATCGCTGTATTCACTATATTTGATAAAGACATATATGGGTACAATTTAAATGTATTTTCTATAAAGGCAAACAAGCCCACCACTATGGTTTTTAACAACATAGAACAAGAGGTCTCAGAGAAACATGTTAGAAAAGAAAATGAAATAATAGATGTAGGGATAGAAAGGGAAGCTCTAAAAGTAGTATTATTTAAAAACGATAGGGTCATTTGAACTGCAGAAATAACAGAGCAACCAACTATATTACATGCAAGACCCACTTGAAATAATATACAGATCAACTTGCATAAAATATAAAATTAAATGCAATTATGTATCAGCTGAAACTGTTCTGAATCTAAAAAGTAACAAAGAATTTACAAGACTATTGTGGAGATTGAATTCCATCATTGTAATGGCCTGATGTTCTAAATTCCCTTCTTTAGTCCACACTCTAACTTTTAGGTGTGTCACTATAGCTTAAATGTATATGGAGAAATTAAAATGCACACCCTGCATTAAGAGGTTTGAATAAGAAGTGTATGCATCCAAACACTCTTGATTTAGCACTACATTTTAATAATAAAGATTTCTTCAGGCATATACATAGAAAAGACAGGTGTGTTTTCTAAGGTAGGAATTCATATCAGCTCACACTTCTCAGAAAACTTTGGAGAGTCTAAAAAATTCTAAGGAAAGTATCATTTCCAGCCAAGATGTGATCAAGCAGACAGGACCATAGATATACAGGATAAAGTCATATGAACTTGAAAATACTTAGAAAGCACAATATCCACAAATAGTCCTTAGGGGAAAAAAAAACAACTAAAAGTAACCAAGAAGTAGATAACAGTGTTTCTCCCTGCAGGTTAGGATGCAGCACTGCATCTAGTGGCAGCCGCTTCAATGTCAATTCTACCCCTGGCTCTGGAGGTGACCCACATGGCTCAGCAGATCTCTCCTGACCCGCCCGCTGCTCCCCTTAGCAGTGTAATTCATTGATCTGCCTTTCCTGCTCCCCGCTCTGTCTCTGGTGAATCCTCTCACTGCCTCTGCACTTCTGGCTTATTTTTTTTTTTTAAGATTTATTTATTTGTGCATACAGAACTGAGGTACAGGCCAGAGGTGGTGAGAGGCTTCACCAGAGACAGAATGGGGAACAGAACAGGCAGATCGATGAAGTACACTGCTGAGGGGAGAAAAATATGGAACGCTTCACGAATTTGCGTGTCATCCTTGCGCAGGGGCCATGCTAATCTTCTCTGTATCGTTCCAATTTTAGTATATGTGCTGCCGAAGCGAGCACCTGGCTTATTTTTTTTTAAGAAGATAAAAAGTCCCCAAATGGGAGAAGCAGTCATAAAATCATGAAATCTATTTAAATGTAGAAATAAGACTGAGTGGTGAATTACAGTTACAGAGCATAATGCAAATGCTAGAAATTTAAAACAAAGTACATGTATCAAAGGAGATACAGTAGGTACAAGTTTGAAAAAAACGTGTGAGTCTATCCCATATTTTAGAGCAAACATTGAAGGTTGTCTACAGTGAACATGTCTCAGATTTGTAATATTTTTAATATATTTTTTAGACCTATAGACTGTAAAGGATTCAACATCTCATAATTTGAAAAGCAAATAAAAGATCTTTTATATAAAACATATTCATTATGTTTTATGTAACTATTCATTATGTTTTATATACTTGTTTGATATAATCAATAATAGATTGGTTATAATAATAGGTTGAAATAATTGCTTTAGTTTTTTTAGTATTTTTAACTCAGTAAAACTAAATTAAGTTCTTTAAACTTAAAACTATCAGTGTATATATCTAGTTACCATCTGGTTAAAGATTTAAAACTATGAGTTCTTATATGAATAAAGAAACCTCACCAAATATTTCTGTCAAGTAAGATTATTTCAGACCCTTTGTTGTTTTTTACATTATGCTTTTTAAAATAATGTGCCGATGACTTATTAAAACAATAGATTGTGCTTAATTATATAAGTAAATATAATCAAATGCAAACCTATAAATAAGAAATTAGAAAATATTAATCAAAAATTAAGTAATGAAACTGATTATTAGGTTAAATGTAAAATCAGCAGTTGATTTACATACAAGAAAATAGGCAACCAAAACCATAATGTAGAAAAATGGCATTTCTGAGAATAAAAATACATAAGCATCCTGTAACAAAGTTAATAAAATATGCAAAATATATATGAAGAAAACAAATTCTCTATCAAGAGTCAAAAAAGATGATTAGTCATAAAATATGATTCCAGTAAGTAGAGTGACCTATGTTATTCTATGTTATTCTTGGTTAGAATAGCTTAATATTTTAGTGGTTTTTTTTGTTTTGTTTTGTTTTTTTGCTTAATTCATGAAGACAAAGCAAATCCAGCTGAAATCTTAATATGTAATTAAAACAAATTTGGGAATCCAGATACTAACTTATGTATCTTTTGAAATTTAATATATGATATAGATGGGCCCTCCCTGGTGGCGCAGCGGGTTAAAGCACAGCACTGAGAATCTAAAGCCGCTTCCGCATGAGT
>NW_004567113.1:47214073-47243163 GCF_000260355.1 Condylura cristata
TGGCCCGCCCGCTGCTCCCCTCAGCAGTGTACTTCATCAGTTGGCCTGTTCTGCTCCCCACTTTGTCTCTGGTGAATCCTCTCACTGGCCCTGTACCTCTGGCCTGTACCCCAGTTCTGTATGCACAAATAAATCTTAAAAATCAAAGGTGACAAATTTGAATCCATGATAATTACAAAATTTCAGTGTGGCAAATAGTGCTAAACAAAGCAAAGCACAAGACTTAGTAGGACTGTCAGTAACTGGGCTCTCTGATTTTGAAAAACTTAAATTAGTACAGATTTTAGTACCTGCCAATTGTGCCAAGGTTTAAATGTTTATTTTCTGATTGAATATTTCCATTTCATTCATGCACCCAATACTCATTCAAAATCTAATATGTACCTGGCATTGTGATAAATTGTCAAAAAGTGAATGCAGTAAATACAGCCCATATTTTCGTGGATACAAACTGTTTTCCTAAGGAACGAGACAGACATTCTCATGAAGATGAAAAACCTGAAGCTTTACGTTTTCTCAATGACATGAGCCCTGTTCAAGTTCTAAGATATTTTGCACTTAATTTTAAAATTTGTTTCATAAAAATGGCATAGTTAAGACCTCCCCAAAAATGATCTGAGCATTTCTTAGAATAAACCAGGCTAATTTTTAAAAATATAGACATAAGGACTTTTCTTCATTATGTTTATATTTATAGTTATAGAGGAAGTATAATCTAAGTAGAAAATTAATAAAATAATAGCAAATATATGTAGTTATTATTAAATACTAAGCCCTTTCTAGCCACTGTATGCTTGTTAATTCAGCTTAACCATAAAGTACTCTGAGAATGGTTTACTTGTGTCTGTTACACAGATGAGAAAACCAAGCCACAGAAAGAATTACAAAAAAAATTATTTATGAATATAAGAACTAGGGTACAGGCCAGAGTTGTAGGTTAGGGGATGAGATGATTCACCAGAGACAAAGTGGGAAACAGAGCAGGCAGATTAACTGAAATACACTGCTGAGGGGAGCAGTGGACAAAACAGGAGAGGTTTGCTGCGCCATGTGGGTCAGCTCCCTGCCTGGGGATCAAACTTGTGCTGCAGTGACTGCAGACAGCTTCACAGTGCTTCAGTTTAACCCCTTGCAACAGCAGGAAAGCCCTGGCCAATAAAATTTGGGATGATTTAAAAAACATTTTCTAATTCATAGTTTTTAGGAATTATTTCACTTTTTAACTGAATATATTTTCCTTATGACAAAAATATGATACTGTCCTTGAAGAAAAAATATGTAGCACAGATATAGGATAGAAATACAAAACATGTTGTTTGTGTAATCTAATTGAAGCTCATGTATAGTCTGAAATAATACATAACAGTATGTTAGTTGCATTTATATATGGGATTGTAGGCAATTTTAAAAATATTTTCTCATTTCTCTGCCTTTTTCATTTTTTCTTCAACATGCATACCATACTCATGTTATAAGCAGTATAGTGACTTATAAATGTATTACAAACTAGAATGAAACCCATATATCCTCTATATTGAGTAATCTTTCTTGATCTGCAGTCATTGAATACATACATTAAATGATTTTTCTATCATAGTTTTAATAATTGCTTCTGTTGTCACATATGTGTCTAAAATACCAAATATTTCCCTGACTGACCTCTTTCTCATCTTCATTCTTATCACTGATGTCTGCATCATCAAGTTTTTTCTTCATTCTGCAGTTTTTCTGTAGATACTAGAGTTTAAACTCAACACTAATTCTATAATGTTAATTCTGCTCCTTATTACTTTTAATGTGGATTTCTATTATATTATTGCATTCTAAATGTCCTTATTATCTTTCTTTATCATGTCAATTACCTGTTATTTCTACTCTACTCTCAGCCAACTCCCTTCTTATCTTAACTTATTTTTCATAGAATCTCATCTTTCATCTCTTTGACCAGAGGCTGTAGTTTTCATTTCTGTTCAGATTACAAAGCAGGCAATTTCTGTTTCCTTTAGTATCTTTTTAAGTTGTTCCTGTTTTGAACCTTGATTGTTCTTTTAAAACTCTTTATAATGTACACAAAATATTACTGAAAACATTTTTCTATGTTCAGTACTTTCATCTTTAAACAAATGACTATCCATTGATCGCTGAAAAAGGACTATATCATACTATTCCAATCAGCCCTAGGTTACTATAAAAATCCTCTTCTGAGATCTTAACCACGAGGTTGGTTGATATTCATGGCTCAATAAAAAATTTGTGATGTATTTGGTCTTCATCCTATTTGTGGCACAGTCCCCACACCCTTGGGATGTCTGAGGTGAAGAGAGCAAGAAAGGTATTTTTTTGTTATCAGAATAGAGTTACTTTTGGAATTTCACCAAAGGCTGAGTTGTTTGCTAGAGGTTAAGCCTACTGATCAGAGGGTTGAATTTTTCATCCCATCCCTGAAGTCCGGTGAGGGCAGAGGCTGTAGAGTTTGAATCGATCACTAGCAGCCAATAATTTAATCAGTCAAGCCTATGTAATGGAGACTCCATAAAAACTACAAAGGACAGGATTCAAAGAGCTCAGCTGGTGAGAAAATGAAAATTTTGGAGGAGTGGGGAGTTTCAAGAGTGAATGGAAGCTGGATGCCCATTCCCACCTCCCCCTGGGCATGTCTCCCATATGGACATTCATATGTACCCACATCATGCCCTTTAGTAATAAGCTAGTAACCCAGAGAGTGAAGTGTTTCTCTGAATCGGAAGTGACTGTAGCAAATGAAGTAAGCCAAAAGATGGGGTTATGGAAACCTTTAACTTATAGTCATGAGGTCAGAAGCTGGGTGTGAACCAGGGCTTGCTAGGTCCATGTGGTACCATCTGAAGCGTGTGTGTGTAAGAGAGTGTAGAATTGTGGGTTTCAACCTTAACCGGTGAGATTTCAGGCTACCTCCTGGTAGTGTCAGAGTTGAATTGAATTGAATTATAGGACACTCATTTGGAGTCTGAAGAATAATTTATTGTATGTGTGGGGGTCCCTCACTCCACATTAGAAATGGGTACCAGATCTTCTTCAGTGTCTATAAGTCATTTATCTGGTTGTGATGCTGAGGTCTTCATCATAGATTACCGTGCTATTGTTGGCTGGCTATGAGGAGGCAGGTTTGCTGTAGTAATCAGGATTCTAGCTTTGTACATTGAAGTGGGCATTCCAGGTCTACCATTTTTTTAGAAAGTAATTTAATCTCTTTAAGACCTACTTTAATCCTTCTCTGAATAGCGTCATGTGAGGATTGACAATAATATCAAACATATATTGAACTGAAGTATCTCAAGTAGTTTTACTCACAAAATTCCTTTTAATGAGTTTTATTCTCATTTTGTGAGTGAAGAAGTTGTGGTAGGAACCTGCTAAGTGATTTCCCTAAGGCCATATCGCTTTTAAAATGTTAAACTGGGATTAGACTCTTGACAACCTAGTTCCAATGTGTGCCATCTATTGAGCATCCAATAAATGACTAGGAGGGACATTTCACTAGGAGGGACATTTATTTATGAATGATCAAAAATAGTGAGTACTTCCCTTTCCTGAAATAGTAGAGGCAAAACTCAGTGTTCTCTTTACCTGTATACATGTCTTATTGCATTCAAAAATGAAAATTAATCATAGCTTAACTCCTCGCCTCTGGGAGTATAGAATTCCTGATAATTGTAATCCCTGAAAATAATTAGATGAAGTCCAAACTGGAAGAATTTGGAGTAGAATGTATGTGTACCATCTGTTTAATTTGATAAATATAAATGGGAATGTAGAAAAAATGGATCTAGATATATAGATAGTGGCACGTATATAGATTTATTTCTATCTGTGTATGTGTATATTTATATATAGATACATGAAGTGTGCACACATATGTAGAACACACACCACTATTTTGGAATCCACATGCCTTTTCTGCTTCAGAGAGCTGTGGCTATCCCATCAATCTGCGGTTGGAGGTTGTCACAGATTTTGCTTTTCTGAGCCAATATGTAGGCAAGTGTGTTCGTGAGCCTCTGCATTGTCCTTCAGGTTGGCAGTTTTGATCTCCTGCAAGTGACAGGTATGTGTTAATGTCACCTGACAATTGTGTTTCTCTTTTCCACTCAACGAATATTATAATTAGAGGAAATTCCTCTAAGATTCTGGCAGTCGATTTGTTGTCAATCTTACTTTCTTGGTTTATTATGTACTATCTTTTCTTTCTGTATTTTCCTAGATATTTTATGTTGAAAATCACAAAGTCTGAGATGGGGAGGGACTGCTCTTCAATCACTTACTTAGCTGCTCTCTCTTGATTTCATTCTCCTGTCAAATGACACATACACATAAAACACACATACAGATGGAAAACTTGAGTGCTTGGTAATGCTAATGACAGTGTAACCATAGAAAGAGCTTTGTTAACTTATACAAGAGATAATAATAAAATGTTTTCCTTGAGAAATGTTCTGTTCCCCTTACTTCTTGAAGGCAACAGTATCTAAGTCAGAGCAGCTACAGGTAGGTTGTGTGGGTTTGAGGGTTCAAATTTTTTCAGAAAATTCCCTTTAATTAAAAAACTGTCAGCAAAGAAGTAAAATATGAAGCCATTTACAGAGAGAGAGGTAAGATTGGACTTGAGTTTGTAGCTTTCTCTTCTGAAACACAGAAGGGACATTGTTTTGTTAGGATAAAGATCTGTCAAATACAACCAAGGTAAAAATAGTATTGGACTAATTGAGGAAGAAGAGAACAGCTCATTCAGGTTATAGTCTCATTAGGAACATCGTAGTTTTATCTATTGAACCCTTTTTGTTGAAGTGAACTCATCCTGTTTGATTGTTCTGTGTTTTGCCTCACCTACGTCTTCCAAGATTAGTTCTACCATGTCCACATCTCACGCAAGTGGAGTGAGAGTAAAGGACAGAAGGAGAATTAGTCTGCTGACTTAAGGCGCTTATAGAAGGAAAAAACTTCACTTCCACTCACATTCCACACAGGGAGTTCAGCTGGTAACACACTGTTGCAGAGCAACTGGCGACTGTCATCTCAGCAAGGCAGCCCTATCCACATTTAAGGCAAGTTTCCTTTACTTAAGTGGGAAGGCAGCAATAAGAATTGGATGAAAGCAGTTTGTACCGTAGTCAATATGAATCATATATGAATGGATCCCAATAAAGTTGTGGAGTGATCCAATCTTTCTTTTGGAAGCGTTCCTCTATCTTTCACCTCTAGTGTTTTCATGACTTGCAAAAGCTGAGTGACATTTCCTGGGGTAGAGAGAGTGACAGCTATCCCAGATGTCCTGGATAATGGACTTTCAGGTGCTCATCTGACCTCTGAGTGGACATTTACAAGGCAAGAACTCAGAACTTTATTGAAATTGCTGACAATTCTAATTTTCAGAGTTTACTTTTTCAATGAGATTGATGATGCTATAAGTAAAAATATGGCAAAACCCATGTGGTGTCCAGTTCTGACATAACAGGAGAAATTACCTAAGTGGTGACTGGATAGTTTTTTCCCAAATAAAAAAAAAAGTGGTATGATTGGTGATATTTGTTAAAGAGTATGGATGTTTGTAAATATAATGGAGAGAGCCGATGTAGTTGGCAAGACACTTAAATAAATTTCTTGGATACCCCATACAGTAATGCTATGCATTGTCAGTTTCACTTTGTTGCAGCAATCAGAATTGATATTTGGAACTCATTTAGAAACTGAGAAATGAAAGAGTCAGTTAATGGGACAGAATACACACTCACCTAGTTGCAATGAAGAAGGAATTCTGGACCTAGGATCACAGTGATGCTGGAGAAAATAAGAGAGCTAAGAAACCCAGGTATATAATGCAGACATGACATGAAGGTAAAGTAAGTTAATAAGAAGACTTGGGCCCTCCCTGGTGGTACAGTGGGTTAATCACAGCACTATCAAGCTGTTGGCAGCCACTGCAGCATGAGTTCTATCCCCTGATAAAGAGCTGACCTATATGGTGCAGCAGACATTTCCTATCTTACCCGTTGCTCCCCTCAGCAGTGTATTTCAGTCATTCTGCCTGTTCTGTGCTCCACTCTATCTCTGGTTAATCCTCTCACCCCTGCATCCCTGGCCTGTATCCCAGCTCTTGTATGCATAAATAAATAAATTTTTAAAAAGAGTAGAGAAGACGCAACAGTAGAGAGACAACCTATGATGGGTAACTCACAAAGAGACTGCAATGCTTAAGCCATTGAATATATGATATTCAAAAATGGGATTCTGACCTTCAAGGCACCTCTTTGGGCTAATAAATTATTAAATATAGCAATAACAACCAGTGAAACTGAGGCAGCAAGTATACTAGATGGAACTTCAGGAAGGAATTTGCATATAGGTGAACTATTCAGGTGCACAGTGTTTAAGTTTGAATGCTTAAAGAGAACATAATGTATTTTAACTAGAGTATGGAGACAGAACTGTTTCAATTTTTAAAATTTATTTCTAGTTGTATTACCTTTCCTTTATTTAACATAGACATTCAATATTGTGAGTTCCAGGCTCATACACCCTCTGATGTATGTGGTGTTATCACACCACACCTACCATCAAGTCACCCAAAGTCTCTCACTGTAGTTCACTGGGACCCCTTTTCACTTTGCTCTGCACCCTTGCTCTCCTGCCTCCTAAGCCCTTCTCCCCATTTCTCACTTCTATAGTCAGGTTTCTAGGGTTTGTTTTGGTGTGTAGTTTTTCAAGTCTACATTCCCATAAGGGTATACTGACATGGAGTCATCCTTCCCTTTCTCATCCTTGCTCCTCATCTCCTTTTACTTCTTGCAGGTTAGGGTTTTAACTGACTCTTAATATTCCAAAAACACTTTGCCTTTGGTATCCTTTAGCTCTGTAGGGTTTTTGTTTGTTTGTTTGGGTTTGAGCAGCTTACACTTCAATCCCTAGCCTGAAGTTATTTGTTTGTAGCTGGCATGCTGATCTGCCTTGCCCCACCCCTTGTCTTCCCAGAGTTTGATAAAGGATCAAGCATAGTACTGTTATTTAGTTCTGTGGCCCTAACTTTGTCACTTTCCCCAGTATGGGGATGGTGTATCAAAAATCCATTTCAGAGATAGGGAGTACATCAATTTGAAAGAGTGAGATACCTTACTTTTACTTCCGTGGTGGGAAACAATCAAGTTAAGACCAACCTTAGTGACATACTGAGGAGTCTTAGTTGTTTAGGGGTGCTTCCCCAATTTGGTTGAACATGGTTAGCAGTAGAGACGGTGGAATATTTTCTTTCACTGATTATATTAGTTGAGACAATACCACAAGCCTGATACTCCACTTGGCATCTAGTCATATCATCCTGTCTTGTTCTACTTGTCAAACAAGTTTGAAACTGCAACAGCATCCTGACCGATTCACCCCGCCTTGTATCCCGTGGCCCCAGACATCTGGAGAGTTGGGAACCTGCCATCGGAGCTCAAATTTTCATTCCCTCTAAGTCCCAGAAAGGCATGTCCCTGGTTTAAAGGAAAATATATTGGATAGATGATCATTCCATCTCTGAACTCCCAATTCTGAACCACATTTCATTTTCTTCTTCAGATGTGATTAGGGACTCTGCGGTAGAGGACTTTAGTGCTCTGACCTAGAATTTTTACTGTGTTATCTGGCTTAACTCTCATACTTTCTCTGTGTCCCCTTTGACTTCAATAAGTTATTCCTGTTCTCTTCTCTTGTATTCTCAGTTCCTTCTTCATTCTCTGTATCTCTCATTCTCTGCCTCTTTGTATCTAATGTCATTCTCTAAGTTCCTTATCTATCCTGTTTGATATTTTTTCCTCCAGGGTAGCAGAAAAGAGACAGACATGTTATTGTAAGTTTTCTTTCCAAGATTCATAATTACATTTCAACACAAATTTATTGATTGCTAAGTTCTCTCTCAGGTCCAGGAGGTATAAAAACCAATTCCTGTCCTCTGAGGAGCTCACAAAGAGATGAATAACCCAATAGTTACAGAACAGTGGAATAAAATAACATAGAAGATATGTGCATAAATATTCCTAAAGGTAGCAATGAATTGATGATACAATACAGAAGAAACTATAGAATAAAGCAAACAACAAAATGGTCACCCTATCCCACCCACACATACACACTCAAGATACATACTACAAATTGCAGAATGCTGGAGCGTTAGTCTTTGTCTTATCTATGATAAAATAGACCTCAGAGGATGAGTGACTTGCCTAAAGCCTCTGACCACATTTTGACAATGCCATGATCACATGTATTAGTCAGGCAAATTAACACCAGCTGCTAAAATACACAATGCCTCACAATCTCTGTGGTTTACACAAAAGGAATTTCTTCCCTCTTCATTTGAAACTGATGTGAACTGAGTGATTTCATTCAACTTGTGGGTATGCCATTTTGCACATCTAGGCTCTGAAATTGTTCTCACCAGGGAGAGAGTGAGGGAGACATACAGGCTTTTAATTGCCTTTGCATTGAAGTGGGAGATATAAGTTCTATTCACAATGCACTATCATAAGTAGGCTTTCTTGTTATAAAATAAATGTATAAGAATGTACAAGATTTATTCGGTCTTAATTATTTTTGACATACCTGACCTCCCTTAGGAATCTTGCTTCTACTAGCTCTAGGTGTTCTTGAATGTGTGGTGGTAATGGTGGTGGTGGTGGAAAAGTCTAGTCAGGTGGGTGGATAGGTGGGTGGGAAGATGAAAGGGTGGACAGGTGGATGGATGGATAGACAGATAAATATTAGCTTTCTCTTACCTCTCTGATCATTATTATTTTGACTGAACTGAGAGAGGCAGGTATTTACTTTATACCATTCTTGTCTTAAGCATTAACCCTGAAGGTCTTTTGCTTAAGAGTAGGACCATCCTTCTGTTCAACAGAATTCAACAGCATTTTGATAGTGCTGCATGGGACATCATTGTGTTAATGATTTTGTGACTAGTACTGCAGAATAAATACCTGGCATAGTAAATAATAGCATTAGAGCTGTCTTTGAAAGAAAAGGTCAGTATTCTACCTGCTTGCTGATAGGAAAGATTAATATATTCTTGCTATTATTAATAATAGTAATTAGACTCTATTGCTTTAGTTGATCCTTCAGTCCCATTTATAGGAACAGTCTAATGTTCTTCCTGAGCATGACTGGGCATATTTTAGCACATCGTTGCAAGCATTGAAAATCAGTGCCAGGATCGTCTTATCATTTTATTAGCTTTCTGGCACTTGGATTTTGTATTTGTATTGAGCTTATTTCCTACCACTGAAACAGTTAGCAAGGATTTTATATGAAAAGCAGAAGACCTTTTCTTAATAGCGTTTTCTATTGGGGGCGTAACGATAGATCTTAGTATATTTTGCACCATTTAGCACAGTCACTGTTGCAAATTAAGAGGAAAGACACCTTGTCAGGACAATTAACACTTGCAGCAGAGAACTCTTCTTAGCCATAGGGGAAGATAAGCTCAAATTGAGATTGTCATACAGAGAAAGTTTCTTGGTATCAAGCAGTGATAAGGGAGAGGGAAACAGAGAGAGCTAACTGTTGGGTGGGCAGGTGATCAACCCCTGGTTAATGTCCCTATCAAGATCACCTTTGAGTGTTGTGCAAAGGTTTTGCAGAGATAAAAAAAAAAATGTCCCCTAGTTTAAATAATAAATATGTGGAGAGTAATTTAGGAGTACACTCTTCCAAATGAAGTCCCCTCCATGTTAAATTCTTTGCCTTGAATTTCACTGCTTTTTCCAATTTCATATTAAACAGTGAAGGCTTCTATTTAAATGAACCAGTGTTACCTAGCAGAGGTAGACCACTTATCCTTTACCATCCTATCTTACTGTGAATAATTAAACTGATCTTTCTTCCCTTAGCTAAATCTTACAGAATAAAATGGTAATGATTAAAAACTTAACATGTATGACATGCTAAATTTGATGCCAACCAAGTTATTTACCCAACTGTTTCTGATGTAATCAGGAGAAAACCAGACAGAGGGGAGGGGGGTAACTTTTCAGCAGAGGAAGCCTCTGAAACTCTCCTCAAGTGTCAGTTGTCTTGTCAAGAATACCCTAAAGGCCCAGAGAAGGAAACAAGGATATAGAGTGGTGGGGTGGGAGGGAGGCGGGCATGACATATGGGAGGGTTAGCTGTTATTGGACAGCTGCGCTCACTGGGGCATATGAGGGTTTGTACCACTCGGAGCAGGCTGAGTGTAGAGCAACTACAAGCAGCATCCACCTTCTCCTAAATAGCTGGTCTCTCCAAGCACTAAACTGGACTCTTCCTCAGCTCCACTTCTCCTTCTTTATATTCCTGCAAAGAGGATTGTGTTCCTAATGTACAGATGAGAAAACAGGGGTATATAAAACAACAAAAATTAAACAACTTGCTAAAGGTTACTCAACCCAAGTTTCAAAGCATTTTCTTGTTTCTAAACCACACATTCTTTTACAGCTACATGCTGCCGTCCAGGAAAGCAAACTAAGAAAAGGTCATGGTAGGGCCTTGAAAACAAATTTCTCTTTCTTCACATCTGTCGCGGCTGGGCCTCTCTGCCCTTCACCTTTCCATTAACTCTGTAATCCTGCAAAGCACAGAAATTGGATGGCACCCTGACCGAGGGGAGGGTTTAAAAATTTCTACCTGGAGACTCTTTCAACTTTCAAAGTTTCTCATTCTCGTTTCATTATTCATCATGTGGAACATTCCACTCCTTATTTCAGAAACTTTTCTATTGTTATTGCAGTCAAATAATGACTTGGGACTTGTTTTTGTTTGTCTGTTTATTTTTAACAAGGCAGCATGTCCGTGCCTCTTATGTCAGAAATTACCCGAAGTATCTTCTGCTGCAATGCAACCTATCAAAAGTTTTTGACCAGGTTATTTCTTGGAGCAAAAAGTCATTAAGGGCAGAAGTGAGTGATTGAATAGATGGCAGGCAGCTACACATTTCATGAGTACTTGCTACCACAGTTGCTGTAAACGGGAATTACTCTGTCCTTGATTGAAAGGTGGGCACCTCTTGGGTGAAATGTGGCAGCTGGTTAACAGTGTACATTAATAAAACATGATCATCTAGGAAGCAGCGAACAATGATGAGCTGATGCATTTAATTGACAAGGCAGAAGGGTTTAGTGAGCTCGGAGGTATTTTTTGACTTTTCATCTCCCTCCTGAGCAACCTTGAGCAGGCTGCTTAATTTCTCCATTACTCAGTCTCCTCATCTGTAAAATGGGGATAATAACACTTACCTAGCTCACAGAGGCATTGTCAGAATTAATTAACTCACACAAAGTCCTCTGAGAGCTCTGGATGAATGGTGCCATGCTATTGCAAATGATTAGTATTCTCACTGTGCTGACACTCACCCATAAGGCCCATCGATCAAACACAGCTCTAGCTGAACTGGTCAGAACGACGGATTCTGTGTCTGCAGTTCATGGCAGTTTGCCCTGAAGATAAAGTCTGTCACACACAATGTCTCCCCAGAGCAAGCTTAGCTGGTAGCAGTATTGATGTAGGTGCTCTGCCTGCCAGGAGGCACAGAAACAGTTTAACTAGAGCTAATTATGGCCAGCAATACCACCAGGGCCAAGAAAGCACCTCTCATTACGATGGGCTGTTCAAAGAAACTCTTTCTGAACCAGATAATCAGGCTGAATTTTCTGCGCTGTTGGTATGGGAGCCCAATGAAGAATGTCAGTGATCCTCAGATTTCAGAGGAAGGAGACTTCCTTCGAAGGGGAGGGAAGAGAATCAGTCTTCTTTGTGACATTCATCATTTATTTTGGCTTTTTTTCTGGCTGCTCCTGAAAATTATGTTTGTTCTTAGGATAGAATAGAAGGGGTGGAGAGAAGTGGGAAGCAACAGAACGAAGATGGAACCTCCCACCTCAGCTTGTCTAGCAAGTTGTGTCTTAATTTGAAGACACAACTTGCTAGACAAGCACAAGCAAAGTGTAGAAGCAGAGGAGGTTGAAGTTTCAGGAAGTTGAGAGCCAAGGCTGAGTCAGGTGTTTGGATGAGGGATGGTTCACTGTTAGTAACATCATTGTAATACACTAATACATCATATCATAAATTGCCGAGCATATGATGTGTATGGTGTATGGCCAAATATATTCATGTCCATGACCATTACCTTAGTGCAAATCAACATTGGTTCTCTAGTCTGTTACTTTAACAACCTCTGGCTTCACCACTTGCCCTCCTGAGGCAATTCAACACATCCCAGATCACTCAGAGGAAGGTGTACTTCTGCTTAAGTCTTTCAAGACTTCCTTCTCCATAGCACTTAGAATTAAATTCAAATGTTTGTCATTATTTCCTGTTTTGCATTTCCTAACTCTATTTGTTTTCCCCCAAAATTCACCTCTTCTGCCATCTATCTACCATGCTAGTTTCACTGTACTTCCCGGGGCTTTTACATGTCTCTTCCTGCATTAACATGCTGCCTTAGATGCTATCTGTGGATTAGATTCCCAACCCTCAAAATGTTTACATTTAAATGTCAAACATTCAAAATACTTTATTTAAGTCATCATTGCACCCTCCCCTTGCTAATATCCTGATAGAATTGTTCCCATTCTTGCTTGTAAAATCTATAATTATTTTATTCATTCACATATTCATTCATTCTTTTATTCATTCATTGAGTTAATAACTTATTAGCTGCTCCTAGAGGGAAAGAACTGCCCTCCTCTTATTTTTAACCAGCAGAAGCAAAATACCTGGTGTAAACAAAAATATCTCTTCATGTACTTGAAGTAACTACCTCCTCTTTGTTCCTACTGTATGTCATGCACTTTACTACTCACTTCATATACAAATCTCATTTTTTATGCAACCAGCTTAAGAGCTTGTAGTCTTTTAGGTACAGTTTTCATGTAATTAAGTTGAGACTTAGGGACATTAAGACTGAGACTAAAGATCACAGCATGAATATGGTGAAAACTGGATTCATACTCAAGTCTCCCTGGCTCAAAAGTAGGGAGTGTCCACACTGTTCTCTGATTTTAGGAAATCAGGATGAGAAAACCCTAGGAAATCCTGTCAATGGCATTCATTAAGAATGTATTGGTGGGACTTGATCCTACAAGAAAGCCCCCAAATTGCCAAGTACTTTTTTTTAAGTACTGAAGACTTGCTGGGAACATTTTAGAGGAGGGATAGTAGAAAAGGATGAGCCTAAGCTGTCATTTTCTGCCCTCCTTAGGAAAATTTCCAATTTATTTTCAAACCACAGATTGCCTGTGGGCATCTCAATTTTTGACTCCTGATTACTGTTTCCTAGAGGAAACTTTAGGGAATATGAAAATCATTTCACTTTAAGTTCACTTCAACTTACTTAGGAAGTTTGAACGTTTAAAGATCTAAATAAATAAATAGCAAGAATATGCCGAATTAAGTGTAAAAAGATTGTGGATTTTCTTTTCTCATGATTGGCATTTAATGTGTGATAGTTCATGGGATTAAAGTACTCTCATAATTAGCAGAACATACAGGACAGCTCCTGAAAAAGAAACAAATATTCACATAGAAGTCTGGTTCTTTCATTGTCAAAATTAAAATGAAATCATTATGAATAGATGAACAGGGTGTGCTATCATGACATGAATATTCTCCAAAAGATATTTGTGTGTGTGTGTATGTGTTGTTTTTTAATTCAGGATTGTTATGCTGAAAGGCTTTCAGTGGCCGATGATAACATAAAAAAGATATTAAAAGAAGCCCATGTATGTATTTCAGTCATCAAATCTCAATGATAGAAATCCAAACTACATCTGTGTGGCACATTTGTGAGCTGGTGGGAAACAAAGAATGAAACTAAAATCAGAAGTGTTAGTTAAAATTGAATAACAGGCTTCTGAACAGTCTAGGATGTGCTCAGCACCAAGGGAAATATTAGGTTTTGATAAACAAGTTCCCCATGATCATTAGGAGTTAGTGGCAAGGACAGGGAGAATAACTGACAAACCACTAGAAAGTGGACATTACTTGACTAGAAGTACCCACTGGGTTCTCTGGGAAGGCAAAGTAGAGTTTAAAATCCCCCATGGCAGAATCATGACAGGATTCCTGGAGGAAGCAACATCTTACTCCACCTTTGAGATTTGGACTGAATCTCAAAGGGATGCCTGAATCGCCAAAAGCAACAGTGGAATTATAGTACCAGAAGCTTCCTTTTGCTTAACAGTTCATCTTTTCTATTGCAACGCTACTGCCCACCCAGTTAGCAGATTCATGTCTTAGGCAGAACAGGATTTCTTTGTTTCCAACTACTATTTGAAAAAGCCTAGGGAAAGATTCTTATTTTTCTTGTTTAAATTTCCTCTCTAGCCCTCTGTTCAATTATTTTGACCAAGGGTATGGTCCATTCAATGAACCTAGAAAACTACAATCTAAGATTCAAGATTCTATTTAAAACCTGTGACTTAATATGCTAAGAACCTGAAAAGATAAGGAGAGAAGGACTTACCAGGTGAAACTTGGAGAATTGTTGATGGGATGAAACAGTTAATATTTCTGTGAACTGTATTCTACACTATCACTGGGTAAAATGATTAAGCCACTGAAGACACATTTTAGGTCAAGTTTGCTGATTAAAAGAAGAAACAGACAAGTGTGAGGTTGACTTCTACACTAACTTTTTTCCTTGGTGTTTTTCTTCACCATTTCATAAAAATTCTTGCTGCAACCTGCAAAGATAAGTATTAATTTAACTATGAGAAATAGAGAGGTTAAATAACTCTTATAAGATCACATAGATTAAGAAATCACAGTGATTTAATTTGCTATTAATTAGCAGTTCCAGGTTCCACGTGGGTTCTTTGGAAAACAGTATTTGTAACATAATGCGTAATATTCCAAATGGCCAGAGGTGTGCAAACAGGAGCATTGTTTTGTTTTCTTTTTTTGCTGACTTTAAGATAAGATGGTCTTTTTTCTTCAGATTTTAATGTGCTGTGTCAGGAGAAAATATATGAGTGCTCTGGAAATTCTGTCTTTTGAGCTGATTCTGTAAGATGTGTCACATGTCTTCCTTAGAGAGAGTAATTAATGGAGTGTATTGTTATTTCCATATGATATGGTCTCTGGAAAAATTTCTCTTTGGGCACTTAGTGCAGCAGTGGGGGGTAGGGATCAGTGGCACTTGAAAATGACTGCATTCATAGTGAACTTTCCCATCAAGTGGCACAAGACACATCAACAGTCACATGAACAATACCTATTCATCTTTATGAAAATATTTTCTCATTAAGCAGGACTAACAATTATTTTGGAAGGATTGCTATCACTGATTCTCTAGCCTGTACCAGCAGTATTGGGGTAGCAGGGTCAACACCATCAAGACCATACTTGGGTCATTCAGTACGAGCCCAATGACTGCTCCTGGGGTCCTCTCATGACTCATTTGTCAACCCTGCACAGTTTCCTAGGACATTTTTTCCTCTTTAGGAAAACATTAGATTTAGTTACAGAGGTGAAAAAGATATATAAATGGGGGAGGGAGGTGTATCACATTTTATTATTCTTTTGTGTAATAGTAGTAAAATTTTTGTAGGGAGTATTGTATACAATAAAACAATCATTTGTCAAAGGATAAACTTACTGAACACCACTGCTGTGCTTTTAAAAGATCCCCTGTGTGTGATGAACTACACAGTGTTCATAAAAAGTTGTTCTCCAGGGTTAGATATTCTTGCTTCTTCAATTACTAGAATTTTCTGAAGTCTCTCAAGGAAGGATTAAACAGTTATTGTCAGGAAGTACCAGGTTGCGTTTTGTCCGGTTCTTTGACACTTTCCTTAGCCCAGACTCTAAATTTTCAATTACTGAGCCCATAAAGTACCGCCACACGATAATGTTAAGAGGAGTGGGGTGAGAGAGCAGCAGCCAGAGTTCTACACTGCAGTTTTGAAGACTCCATTCCTCCCCTGTCATTTTAGTTTGGCCATTAAAGTCAGTGTCCCTTAGTGATAATATATGCCACTTATTTATTTTGTATAATAAGAATATGTGTGTGTGTGTGTGTGTGTGTGTGTGTATTTGTGGACAGTTGATATGACTCAGTAATAGATTAGGGTATGAAAGAAAATAGCAAAAAATATTTAACAAAAATATTGCTGAATTGGGGATTTAACATTTTTAAATAATAATGGTTATATAAAGAAGATATCTGAAGAGGGAGGTAACAGGTAATTTCTATGACATAGTCACTCAGAAATGCTAATTTGAAAGGCTGGCATTAATTATATGGGCTAAATTAGAGTTTCAAAAATCTAGACTGCTGACTTCACTTCAGACTTAGAAAGTGATTGAACATTGTCACCCCTAGACTTAAAACAAGACCTTGATAATCTGAAAATCTTGATGTTATTTCTTAGACAAATCAAAGAGTTGAGATCTCAGGGCAAACCAAGCCCATAAAATCTCTAGACCCACAGAGACAGAACCTGGAAATACTTATATGAATTCAAAGAGGTTTAACTACAAACTGACCTGGGCATTTAGTGTCAATTTGGATGAACTGATTGAAGCTAAGTATAAACTAGCATGAGACTAGAAACATCTGGGTCTCATAGCCTTGCAGGGTAGAGGTCAAAGGAGAATTCTATGGGATTTACCTCTAAAAACACCACCAATTTCTTGTGTTAAAGATCCAATGTGATAACCTTAGGGTCCTGGCAAGGGTGAGGAGAAAATTAACATTGTGAAACATACCCACAGAGTTTCCATAATTGACGCCTACTCCTAGGGGAAAAATTTGCCAGAACATTTCCCAGCTAAAGGAAGGTGATTCTTTCCTTGTGCGTTCACTTAAAGGAGAAAATGTTAGATAGTCCACAATGCTGAGTGCTCAAAGGAAACAGATTAGGAACACTACCGGCTTGGAAGGGAGTAAAGGAAGTGGTGGAAAAGCGTAAATGTAGGAGGAAACACTCAGGAAAGTCACAGTCCTAAATAAAGCCTCATTACAGAATTGAAATTTAGTCAGAAGATTACAGAGCATCTGCCTCCCTCTCACTTTGCCACAACACAAGTTCCCAGTATAATAACAGTGGGTTCCAGCCAAAAAACTACAAGATAAAGACTTCCTCAGAGGAACAATACACAGGAAAGGCTAAAACAAGGATACTTGAGGAATTTGTAGCCGGTAGCATCTACAGTGTTAGGAAGCATTAAACACAGTTCCACTCCTCGTCAGATTAATTTAAGTACACATACTAAAGGGCAATTCTTCAATTCCAATTAGTACAACCTGTCTGGCTCTCAAGAAAAATAAATATCAAGGCATGCCAGCAAACAAAACAAACAATCAAAAAAAAAAAAGTCTGAAAAAAACAAAAGCAAGCATGGGAATTACAGTCAGACCTAATACAGATTTTAGGATTATCAGACAAGCTATCTAAAATGAGAATGACTAATTTGTTAAGAGTTTTAGTGAGAAAGATGGAAAACAAACATCTGATGGATGGAAACCCTATAAAGTAATCAAGGGCAATTTAGCAGAAACAAAGACTGTTTTTCTTAAGTTTGTCGGTAGAATTGACATGGTCAAGGAAAGAATCAATTCACTTGAAGAAGGGTGAATAGGAATTTTGCAATCTGAAAAGTCATAAGAAAAAAAAGAAAAAGAAAAAGAAGAACTTCACAAAAGAACAAACACTGGGACAATATGTAAAAGAGCAATATATACATTATTAGAACTGCAGAAAGAAAAGACAAATTCACGTAATAAACACATGAAATAATTAAAGTGGAGAACTGTACAAAATTAATAAAAGACAGCAAGCCAGAATTCCAGGAAGATCAGAGAGTACGAAACCGGATATATAACTCCAGATGCTATTCTTGGGCATATATTTGGAAGTAGAGAAGAAATGAAAAATCTGGAGAGAAAAAAGAAGGCTGGAAAAAAAAGTAACTTACCTATAGCAGATCATGAAGAATAATTTTAATTATTACGGACTTCTTTCCATAAACAATGGAAGTTAGAATAATGCAGAATGAGATATTTAAATTAGGAAAAGTATAGAATTCTGTATCAGGAAAACTTATCCTTCAAATGTGAAGAAGAAATATTTGATCCCATTAATAAAAACTGGGCATATTTATCACTAGTATTGCTACCCTGAAAGAAATGTTAGAAGTTCTTGATGCAGAAGGAAAATCACATGTTATGATTGTGTCAGTCTCCAAATTCATATGCTGAATCTCTAATCCCCCACCCTCACCTTATTTGGAGGCAGATATATAAGGAAGCAATTGAAATTAAACAAGAGCACAAAGATGGGGCATGATTTGATAAGATTTTTGTACTTATAAGAAAAGCCAGCTGATGTATACTCACAAGCAACATGAATTTACTTTGGACAAAGTACAAATACAACTCAATGGAGAAAGGATAGTGTTATCCTGGAACAATGGCTCTTCAAATTCAAAAACAACAACCAAAGCTTATAAATAAATCTTAAACTATAAGTAATAGCTCAAAATGAACTTTAAGTTGGAAGGTAAAACGCAAAATTACTAAAATATCTAAAATATTGGCCCTTCCTGGTGGCACAGCGGGTTAAAGCACAGCACTGAGAAGCAAAAGCCACTTCCACAAGAGTTCGATCCCCGCCTGCCCCGGAGGTGACCACATGGCACAACCGACCTCTCCTGGCCCGCCCGCTGCTCCCCTCAGCAGTGCGCTTCGTCGATCTGCCTGTTCTGCTCCCCACTCTGTCTCTGGTGAAGCCTCTCGCCGCCCCAGAGCCTCTGGCCTGTACCCCAGTTCTGTATGTACAAATAAAATTACATATATATATATGTATATAATATTACTTAAAAAATGCTTGTAAATAAAATATGATTTCTGAATTTTTAGTACAACACTAGAATTTACTATAAAATATTATGACATAGCTGTATATGCATACTGGAATAGAACCACTAGACAAAGTAATGGTGGATGATTTGCGTGGAATTTAGAGATCAGCAAGAAAAGAATCAGAAATTATCCACTTGGAGAAAAACTAAAGTAGAGTATTTTCAGTAAATGCATGTACATATTGACTTAGACATATGCATATATACAAAGAGTAATACATAAATCTAACTCACTGCTTTGACAGTCAAGAGAACATAGGAACCGTATCCCAGGAGTAATAAGAATACTTGGCACTCAGATATTGCTATCGAATACCATTCTTCAATGACAGGAAGCAGAATGCTAAGAAAAATGGTTGATTTTGGATTGGGGCAAGTAACATACACTGTGACACTGAGTTTCTCATACTGCCAGAAAGGAAATTCTCAAAGAAAGAAAAAAATTAAAGACCCCTTAATGATAAATACATGCCAAAGGATCATGAAAGACCACTGAAATATCTGGAACAATTTAAGCAACAAATGATTAATGGCTAGACCCTTTTACCCAGATATTTGGTCAGGCATTTAAGATGTTTCTGTAAAGACATTTTTAGATAATATTATTACTTATGTCTTATATATATTTATTACTTATATACTACTTAAATCATTGGAGTTGAGTAAAGCAGATTATTCTCTTTGTAAGTTTTGTTTCACCAGGTAAAGTTCTTACTAGTAAAAGGACTGACTACTCCTGAGAAAAGCGGAATTCATTTATCCAAATGCCTTTGGAATCAGCTACAAATCTTTTCTCTAGGTCTCCAACTGCTAGTCTATGCTGCAGAATTTGCACATAGCACAGTTGGTGTAAGTCAATGTCTGAAAGTCTCAACCTTGATTGGCAGGTAGATATACATACACACATACATAAATGCATACTTAACACAGATAGCTTATTAGTCCTGTTTCTCTGTAGGCCCCATACTAATAAAGATGACAAATTTTATAATCCCACATTGCTTTACAATTCTATGTATAAAAATGTCCACAATTCCATGTTGGTACATGGAAAAGAGACAAATCTGTCTTACAGAAGTTCAAATAATTCATGTTATTAATTCCCTCTCAGGTAAGCAGTTGAACCCTCCACTCTTTGGGCTGTCTTTAGTGATCTATTTTTAAAGATTAGTGTATAGAAAGAGAAGTGAGTAATTTTAAAATAAATACAGGTGAAAAACACTCCCTTGACCAAGTAGCCAAAATTACCCTCACTCTAAGTCATGTTGATAGCATACAGTTTGATAAAGAATGACCCTTCCTGTCAGTGGCCTTCTTCTCAAAACCCAAAGTTCCAGTCTAACTGTGAGAAAAAGAAAAGACAAACCCATATTGAAGGACTGTTACAGGGCAGGGAGAGAGGGGCACACCAAACCCCCAAACCTGCCTGCCCTAAATAGGTTCTGCCATCTGCCACAACAAAACAAGACATAAGAGTTATGGAAAGTAACTTTAATACAATGTGCATACAGCACAGAAGACAAAGAATATAATTTCTAAATCAAACACCTGAAGTTACCCATCCCCTCATGGGTAAATGTCTACCCAAAAGGGGTTAGTCTAAAGCAAGGCCTGAAAGCCCGCTATAAGCCTAAACCACCTTCTGGCTGGGATCTATAGAAAAGGGTCAGATAGGACCAGGCAAGTCTGGGAGGAAAAGAGCAAAATCAAACTTTTGCAATAGGGAACTTCCTCATGGGTCTCTCACCCACATCTGTTTCAGTAAGTCCAGGGTCAAGAAACAAGAAACAAATTTACATGCTTCCTGCTCCATGTGGCTCCCTCAGGCCTCCTTCTGGCTCTCCATCTTGCTTCCTTCTTCTCCAGATTCCTCCTTTTCTCATCTCCACCCTCTTCCTGGATGGGGCAGAGAACCTTGAACTTCCCTTTTCCTGGAGACCAGGAACTTCTACAAAACACCTGATTGGTTCTCCTTATAGTTGTCAAGGTAACTAAAAACAAGGAAAACATGGGAAAATCTTAAAGATGAACCAGAGGAAATGTGATTACTAAAGATAATATGATTTCCTATATGTGACCCTGGAATAAAAAATAATTTAGGTCAAAACTAGGAATATCTATAAGAACTTCAAATTAAAATGTTGATTCATTATTGAATCAATATTCAATTGTTGCTGAATTAAAATCGAGTTATGCATTCTGACAAATGCATAGTGGAAGATATTAATGATAAGGGAAATTGGCTGTGTGCTCTATGGGAGCGCTCTATATTATCTTCATAATCTTTCTGTATAGCAAGACAATTCTAAAGTATACCAGGGCCACTTTGCAGTGGTGGAGTAGGGAATGGGATAAAAAATGGGGTGGGAAAGGTGCACTGGACTATGGTGATGGCACACGGGTGAATTGGTGGTGGGAAGTCCACAGGGACTACAACCAAGATGGAAACAGGCACAAAATGATGTAAAAATAAATTTACAAAATATATGTAAAATTTATTAGAACTATAAATACCTTGTGAGAGAATGATATTTCGAGAAATTAACAACTATTATGGAGAAACTTCAGTTCTCATGAGAAAAGAACTGAACTTGCCAGGAGTTTTGGAAAAGTAGGGGTCTCTCAGGCAGTGGACCCAAGTTTTAGTATTGTAAATCCTGGCAACTAGAATTGACTTGTGGAATTCAGATTTAAAATAATGACATCATTTTCACCATGCATTTCAGATATGAAGACTAATAAAAGCATTTGATTGCTATTTCTTAAATGCCTACTGAATATGCCCATTAGTGCATTTTCCATGCTTTGTGTTGATGGAAAAATCCATCTTTCACCATAAAGCAATTGATTTTCATAAGTATCTTTTTCATATAGTACTGATTTGTATTCCAAAAGCCCACTATTACAGGACAGTTTGCTTGAGTGTAACCCACTCTCTCCTTTGCTTGGGGCTCTCTGGTTTATTCAAGCTACCAAGGACCAGAAATAGCTGCAGTTTGGCAGTATCCATTCTTTCTTCCTTTAGGGAATACTCACTATTTAGCGATGAGCATTTTCAAATGCAAATGACCCTCCAAATTAGGGCAGTCCTCCTTCTTAGAGTCACTGCTAAGCCACCACCTGCATGTGTTTCTATTCAAAGCTGGTCTACTCGGCCCATATGCATCTCCTCCAGTGTTTTATTTGACAATCTGTTTCAGCTTCGCAAGGGAGCTAGCAAATTATGTATTGCTCATTTTGTCAAAGTCATCATTGATGACAATTCCGGCATCAAGAGGCTCATTTTATTCTGCAGATGTTTTTATCAAATAGAGGATAAATCATGGTCCCCATCTTGTTTTGTGTTGTACTTCTGGGGATAACGGAGGGCACAAATAAAAACCCTTTCATTAATAAAGAAAGGAATAGACTCAAGAGTATTGCCATGCCTGGTTTTCAGATATGCAGATCACACACTGCTAAGAGATTATACTTAGCACTAATGTAACAAGTTTGGGGTAGTGGGGTGTTGAGGGAAATGATCTTAATTTTTAAGTGATTCCTTTCTTTCCTTTGAGTTAGTGAGATCAATTTCATTTAGAATGCCAATGCCATGCCATGTTCACCATAGCATTTTCTAGAAAGAGACATTACAAAATATTCCTTAAAAAAAAAATCACACTGGTGAATCCTTGGGAGACATTGCCTTAACATTCTTATAAAATGTAATGGAGGCAGTCTGATTTTTGGCATAAGCCCCAGGGACACCTGAACTTTTGCTGAAATCCATAATAAAATTCAAAATTGGGGAGCACAAAAAGGGGAAAAAATATATGACTGTGTCTTTACTTTTCGCTATAAGATATAGAGAGATGATGGAAGTAAAGAGAGATTCTGAAATCAAAAATAATATTTTATATAGACATGCTATGTGCAAGGCAGTGGTATCCTATTTAGGTTTTCATATGGACAATTCAAATAGTCAGACATCATTGTATTCCCTATAGTCTGTAGTGAATATGGACAGTCCTTGATGTATAATGCCAATTGATATATAATGCCAAAACTTACAATTTTTTGACATTGCAAAAGTGATCTATATTCTTTAGACCTTATATGTTGGCTTGTGCATCTTGATCTTCTCCCAGAGTGGCAGTCTAGGGAGCAGCACTGTCTCATAACGCTGGACAGCAACAGTGAGCACCATTGCCCAGTCAGTCACATGATTGTGAGGGCACTGTCAATGTCATTTTTCAATAGCTTACATGAGTTTTTCAGCACTTTATTGTAAAACAGATTTTGTGTTCGATGATTTTGCCCAAATATAGACTCATGTAAATCTTCTGGGCAGGCATAAACTGGTCTAGATGATAGTCAGTTCTGGTTAGGGAAATAACATGCCCTTTCAACTTAAAATATTTCTCAGTTTATGATGGATTTATCAGGATATAACCCCCTCATGAGTCAGGAGAAATTTTCATCGTATTAGATGGAACTGAGGTAAAGAATGGGTAAGATAGTTATCAGAGCCAATCCACAAAAGTTAAGTGGCCAAAGGCTCCAGATGATGCAGGGGGCAGGGCTCAGAGGATGTTAAGGATTGTATGATTTTGACAGCCTTTGGAGGATGTTAAGAATGAGAAAATGAAATGTCAGAATAGTTGCTGACCAGAGAAAGGAAAGCATTTGGTACAACTCTACCATTATTTCTGTTATCATCCTTGCCAGTGATTTCATCAAAACTTCCTACTCAATGTCATCACAACAATATCTTGAGATCCTATCCCAGTCCATTTCACTATGCAGAGTGGAGGTTCACAAAGGTCATGTTATAGAATGGAAATTACATAACTATCACTTTCTGAATTATATCATACAGTGGCTTAGAGCTGATCATTTACCATTGAATGATCTGTTGTTTGAATCTGGGCAGTCTAACATACTTGATCATTAGCATCTCTGTGGACCAGAATTACTTTTAATTGAATGAGTGTGGATTTATTTGATAACTTCTCTTTACTCATATGCTGCCTGTCTATTGAAGATCTACCCTCTTATAAGCATTGTGCTAAATTCTGAACAGTGGGATAAATATATATGTAGATGTACATCTCTATACAATTATATATACATTTTAGATGATGTATGATTTATATGAAATCATATTTATTATATCACTAGCCCCTTTTCTTAGACCAGGATTAGTGCAGCTAACAACCTCTTGTTTTTCATAACATATCATAGGCAAGTTACTTCTTTTGCACATCAGTGTCCCTTTCAGATTTGAACCAGTTTCTCCAGGAAACCTTAGTTATCTGACATCTGTACTGCAATTTACTATTTAAAGAAGGGATTCCTTTTTATTTCCTGATGGTTTTCTATCAAGTCTGAATAAGCCATAAACTAATCGATAAATATACATAAAACCGGTCCACTGCAGTCTATTTATGTTGATTTCTTCATCCCTTTTACCTTCATTCCACATATTTAACATTAAAGTGAAGGCAAGAACACCAATAAAAGAATAGGAAAAGAAAATAAGATTTTAACAAGCTTTCAATCGACTGACAAAAGGAGATGGGAAACTAGAAACATGAAAATAATAAGCAGTAACTCTGCCAAGAAATTCAACCTCTAAATGGATCCTGAATGAGAAATTTACTTATTTATTTGCATCTTTCAGTTCAGTTTTACATTAACTACTTTTTTTTCCTCTTGTTTGAAAACCACTTGGATTTATTGCATCTCCTAATGTTCTTTTGCATTTTTTGTTTGTTCTTCAACATCCAATATCCTTATTTTAACATCTCTTTATGTTCAGATTTTTCAGGCAGTGTTTACTTTTTTTTTTCTACAAATAGTAGAAATCATGGAATGAACAGTTAGTTATTGTTAGTGCACAAATAGCTTAAAACAGATCGTAAAGGCACTAGTGATCAAGGAACTATAGAATGCTGACTAGCTTGAGCAGCGACAGCAAAATTTTCATAAGCCATATGCTTAGCTTTCAGCTCAGCCCCATCAACTTATTCTTACCATGTGAGAATCCCCAGTTACTTTTCCAAAGCCTGTTGTCTTTCTGACCATTGAAGAAATTTTGCAGTTTTGAGGTCTTTCTCCAACTTCATGCCTTCTGTAATTGTACACAAGCTCAGAATGACTTGGATACAAGGCAAAAGAGAAACCTGTATACATTCATACATACACACACACATATATATACATACATATATATATATATCTTTTTAAACCAGTGATAAGTGAATTCTTATTCAGAATTGTAAAACTGGGGACACTAAGGTCTTTTGAATAAGATGCTGCCATGTATAGTCTGAGAGCTTAGACCTTTGTTGTGAGCTGGGGAGACAAGCAAGAGTTTTTATTTCATAAAGAACAAAGAACTAACATTTTGGATATATCATAAAATTCCCATAATTTAGGATACCTGACCATGCAAAATGTTAACTCTTTTTTTTAATAGACTCATTTCCTTATTGCACAAAACTTTTTAGTCAGTGTTTTTTAGTTAGTCAAACTGCAAAATTTCCTGTAAGTTTTTATTTTTCAATCTTCTGCACAGAATTTCAAAATACATTATTTGGTGACATTGTATTCTTAGAACTTCTCTTTCATAGATATGAGGACATTAAATCTTTGAAAAGATTTTGTGTGGAAAATATCATGTAAATACAACACGCAGATGAAGAATGAAACAATCAGTCATGAGGGCAACAAACAACTCATGATCTTAACAATGGAATTCCATGTGAGTAAGATATAATGCAAATTCCTACTCCCTAGAGTGGATACAGCCTATGACTGTATAAAAAGAATTCATGACTCTAGTATGTAAGAAGCTATTGTTTTCTGTTCCTGAGAGTCATACAGAAGTCCAGCAGACCCAGGTGTATTCATTTCCTAATCTGTAAAAAAGCGCCACAAACTCATTGGTTTATAACAAAATAAATTTATTCTATTATGACTAAAACCTAGAATTCAGCAAGTGAAGTGTCAGAAAGGTCATGGACTAAGAAGTCTAGAGAAATGCCCTTCCTTGGCTGGTAGCTTCTGTTGACTGTGGTAACTGCTGACATTCTTTGGTTTGTACATAGAAGCTTTGCTGGTATCTCTGCTTCTGTCTTCACAGGACCTCCCCTCTGTGTCTGGGCCTCTTTTTCTGTGCAGATTTCCTTCTTGTGCTAAGGACATGAGTCATATAAGGCCTAGTAGCCACTCTACTACAGTTTGGTCTTATGTTAACTTGATTACATTAGCAAAACCCTACTTCCAAAAAAGATCACATTAAGAGATTCCAGGTGGACATGAATTTTGAGGGGATACTACACTATACTATAGTTCAAGTTCCTTTCAGGTGTCATATATCAAAAATACAGATAAATCTTTAATGTCCAGATTAGATGTCCTGATTTCCTATCCTAAAGAACATGATCTACCTAGTATCTTCTCAATCTAGGTAAAATAACAACTAAATTTTTCCAGTTCTATTTCTAGGAATTATAAGCGTCACTGAGAGCTGGGGTCTGCCAAGTCTCTCATTTCAAAAACCCAAGTTACTGATATATTTGTATTGTTGAAATATCACAATAGTTTGGACAAAATACTATTCAAATTGATGTAAATTTATATAGCATTCCCAGTTATATGAAATCTAGCAATGGTAGTCATTGTGGTAATAATAAGGACAATTTTTCATTAAATCATCTAATGACCTAATAATAATAGTAACAATGTGGTACTTTCAAAGCAATTGTTTTCACATGAAAATAATTTATTATAATGACTTTTTACACTGAAATGTGGTCTTTAAACTTTGTGAATCTCAGGTCACTTGTGAGATAAATAGATAGCCTTCAAGGCATGACAAGGGAGAAAACTGTTATGTGACTAACAGAAAACTTCTCTCCCTTGTTGCCCAACTTAAATGTATGCCTGTGAGTGTGTATTATGGAACCAAAGATCCACTAGCAGTTTATACGGAAATAATAAATACATACAAAGTTCCAAGACTCTTCAAAACATTTTGCAATCAGTCATCCAAATTTATTTCCTTACAAACATAATTAAATAAGAGAAGATATTTCATAGATTAACAATTTAACCAAGGAGACACTGGCCAGCTTCAGACAACTAGTTAGCTTTACACTCGAAAGAGTAGCAGCCATTACTTATATATTTAAACCAAAACCAAAAACAAAACAAGGTATCAGACAAAAGTCACAATCATTTAAGAAAGATTATGAAATAACAGTCACCTATGAAATGCAAGCAGGCAAATCACAGGATCTGAAAGGAACAATGAAAGGAGTAGAGAGCAAAAGCACATAAGGAAGAGTAGTAAGGCTTACCAGGAAATGTCAGGAATATTGCAAATGGATTTGAAGAAGTTGTACAAAATAGGACAGAATAAGAACATTTAAAATTATTTTAGAAAATGTGTTCAGTGTGGAAGACAGAAAAAGGAAATTTGAATGCATGTAAAATATGTTGTTTTAGAAGATGAAAAGATAACATATGGAACATAAAAACAATGTGCATGATGAAAATGTATTTTCATTCTGAAATTTAGGAAAAAAACTATTTCAGATTAAAAAAAAAAAAACTGTCCATAATCATCAATACTAAAACATATCGGTGGAATAACTATGCTTTAAGAATAGAATAAAAATCCAAAACTAGAATCCTCTTTCCAATAAGAGATTCAGGTTGTTTGGACAAATATTTTTGCTTAAAATGACAAAAAGTGGTAGATGCTGTATTTAAAAAGCCTTCAACTTATTGGAAATGTAAAGATGGTGACAAGTTAAGTGAAAATATCTGGAAATGTAGGAACCCAGAAATATCACTGGGGCCCTGCACAAGAATAAAGGAGTATCATTTGCTGCTTTGACAAACCTGGACCTTTGGTTGGCAATCAAGGCCCATCCAACATTTAACAGGTGACATAAGTTGGGAAGATAATGGGTGAACAGGAACCAACTGTCCTTAGAGGACTTAAGAAAAGTTGCCATGATATGACATTTGCGTGGAAGTTAAGGGTAGAAAAAGAAAGAAAATTAAAAAGGACAATTGTTTTCTGAGAAGTTTTGACCACTGCATTATTCTTGCTCACATTTGTTGTTCAGATTCATCTTGCCTGCAGATCCCAATTAAACTCATATTTGACTTGGGATGGTCATCTTGGATTAATAGAACATGGTAGAAAATAATATTATCTATGTCCAAAATAACAGTGCAAACACAATCAGTGATACACAATAAAAAAACATTCAACTATAAAAGGAAACACAAAAGTCAATAAAACTAACAACTAAAACTGACAGGCTTAACATTGAAGTTATCTCTTTTTTTTTTTTTTTAAGATTCATTTATTTATGCTTACAGATAGGGTACACACCAGAGGTATGGGGGATGAGAGGATTCACCAGACACAGAGTGGGGAGCAGAACAGGCAGATTGACCAAAATACACTGCTGAGGAGAGCAGTCGGTGGGTCAGGAGAGGTCTACCGTGCCATGTGGGTCAGCTCTCTGGCTGGAGATAGAACTCGTGCTGCAGTGCCTTCAGAGAGCTTCATAGTGCTGTGCTGTAACCTGTTGTGCCACCAGGGAGAACCCTCTGTCATGGTTTTAAAGTATACTTTTGCACAGCCCTTTTAAAGAAACTAATGTGAAACTTAAAAAACATACATAGACAAAAGGAAACCTAACATGTATTGGATATGGAAAGAACAGAATAAAATTTTTTTTAATTAAAAAAATCATTTGATGACTTAAAAAAAATCCATTTGGTGGAAGTGCAAAATGTTATAAATTTTAGACACACCACTTGATGATGTTTGTAAAATGTTTGCCACTACATACATTCCTACACAGGAGATATGGCATAGTTTCATCATTTCAATTAGTGTATATAATAAGATTTTCAATTATTGTGTATAATAAGCTGATTATGTAAATTCTACTTGAATCGTTGAATATTATATAAACATTTTGAAAATGGGATTAAAATACCTTGTTTCTCTCTAATAATGATTATCATAAAGTCTATATATTCATTATTAGTATAATGATCCAACTCTTTTATAGTACTTTTGCCTGGTATTTTAAAGGTACTCATCCTTTAAAATGTTTGTGTCTCTGAATGCAAAGTATTTCCCTTAATTTGATAGTATATAATTTTTTTTT
>NW_004567113.1:47243503-47269812 GCF_000260355.1 Condylura cristata
GCATACAGAACTGAGATATAGGCCAGAGGTACAGGAACAATGAGAGGATCCACCAGAGACAGAGTGGGGAGCAGAAGAGGCAGATAGACGAAGTACACTGCTGAGGGGAGCAGCTGGTGGCTCAGCAGAGGTCTGCCGCACCATGTGGATCACCTCTGGGGCTTGGATTGAACTCATGCTGAAGTGGTGTTAGCTTCTTCGTGCTGTGCTTTAATCCAATGTACTATCAGGGAGGGTCCTGCATCATAATTTTTAATCCATTTTGCAAATCTCTGCTCTCTTAGTGGAGTCCTTATTCCTTTTATGTTTAATGTAACTTCTGATAAGAGAATTTTATCAGTTATTCTGTTAATTTCTATGCATTTGATGTATTTTCTGTTTCTCTCTTCAGTATTGCCTTTTAATATTAAATAGATATTTTCTAGTTTTTAATTTCGATTCATGTTTCTCCCTTCTTTTCTAATTATTATAAACATTTCATTAATTTTCAGTCCTGAAAAAGATTTGATTTTGATTACTTGCCAGTAGACCCAGTACTTTTGCAGACAATTCCCTAACTTTGCAATTTCAGGAATATTCCCTATACAACTAAATTCGTATCAAATATACTGACAAATGACTTGGCCATTTTACATTCTCAGCAGCATCGTAAAAGAGACTTGTTTCATATCTTAGGATTGGCTATGTTTCAGAATAGTAATGAGGGTAGTGTATAAAAGAAAATGATGATGTGAATAATAAAAGAAAAAAAATTGAGATTCAGTGGGGCACTCTTCCATTTAAAATGATTCCATAGAAAATACATAGGAACACATACACACACACTGACCAATACATCATGGTGAAATTTTAGAATAATAGAGATATAATGAAGATTGTAAAAATTTTGGAAATACAGATATAGAAGGTTCTTACAAAAGAAAAATCAGAATCAAATTATATATTTTTTACTGGTTATTAGAAAATGTAGACCATGTCATTTAAAGCCTGCAAAAACTGCTTTTCAACCAAGAAGTATATTACCTTGCAAATTACCACTCAATTATGAGCAAAGAAACTAGATTTTATTTAAAAATTGTTTATTATGGTAAGATTGGTTAAATCATTTTAATCTGCTTTGGGCTTTATAGATTTAAAGTTCTACAAGTGTATTTTTCACATGATGCTCACCACCAGTGCCCCGATTTAAAAAGTTTAAATTCTGCACGTCACTCCTCTTTTTACCTTTGGAAGTTATTCCAGCATGCCTTCCAATGAACAGAAAAGGAAAGACCTATTTTCCAAGAAGCAATGGCTCTAGCCCAGGAAACAATGAAGGGAATTCCCAGGATGACAGCTGTGCAAAAGGTCTAGTGGAGACAATGACAAAGGGTTTCTGAGTAAAATATCCAGGAATAGAAAGGTGATGTCATGATCTGGGTCGGCATCCTTTGAATCCTAAGCACTTGACCGCAAATCATGTAACCTGAAATAGGAGACATTTGGCGCTTCCATAAAAAATAAGTCTTTCAGAAAGAGGGAAGGCTACCCTGGGGCAGTAAACAGTGTACATATATGGTCATAATCATTTTGCTTCAATCTTTAGAACTTTATTCAAAATTATAAAGGTACATAAACAAAGAAAATAAAATTGTATAAATATAGGATGTAAGAAAGGCCATTTGATCCTGAGATATGAAACTCTTTTAAGTGGTGTAGTTCAAATCCAGTTAGACTAACTAATTAGAAAGTAAATGCTGTATTAATTTTTAGTTTTTGGAACCAAAGTTTAAGCAAAGCTAGACAGTAAAACTGGGGCAACTAATTTCAGTCCAAGTGCAATCGATGACAATATAAAATCATAGTAACTTTGAAAGAAATTGGTTGAGTGTAGAAGCAATACAGATGTTATAACTAAACCTAACTTATAAATGAAATTGTAAGGCAAAAGATAGTTGTGTAAAGAAAGACCCTACTGGCCTCCATTGGAACTGAAATGACCTAGTCTCATAAATACCACAAAAATAGCTTTGTGACTAAGTCAAATGAGAACAATTTCTGTTTTATATTTTCTGTATTTTAAATTATTTTCCTATTTGCATTTTATCAAATAAAAATAACTCTACCTATTATATTCATTGATTCATTACTTTTCTCACCCTCCTGGGTGTTTTGGTTAAGAAAAACTTGAACATCAAAGGTACCCTCCATCCGTTTCAATATTAGCATCTATATACATACCTATATCTATCTACATATAAATTACCTTACAATTTCATTTATAGTTCAACTTAGCATTGTTGTAGGAATGACATAGATCTATTCATGCATAGGATTAATCACCGTGATTATTAATGGGGACCCAAATATAAGCGATGGCAGCAAGGCATTGTGGCACCTGTACTCAAGTCCACATTTAAACAGCCATCCCCACCCCCTCAGAGGTAACATGCATGGGAAGGAGGGAGAGTTCGTATTTTGAGGTCCTTTACTAGGTTGCTTATGAACAATATCAAAGTAAGCCCCACCTTCTAATAAAAAATGTTTACATAATAACAATGTGGAGGTTGTGAGTATTTATATGTGCAAAAACCTATGAACAAAAACCTATGAAATAACATTTCATAATTAAATTACCTTCTTTGAGGCCAAAATTATTTATCAAAATTTAATTCCTCATTCCCCCTGTTTTCCTTCCCTTCATTCTAGCTTCTTGCTAGATCTGAAGCTGGAGGAGAGAATGTAAAAATGAGGAGATGAGTAGCTTGGTGAATGCAGTTTGAGTTAGAACTAGGGGGTTACGTGCCAAGATCCAGTGAATCTCCTGAAGAGCTCCAGAGGATGTGTGAAGGGTCTCACCCTCTCTGGGATTTTGATGGAGTATGAGTTTACTACTTAGATCAGTGTTTTTGTTTTTTAACAACCTTAGTGACATCTTAACTACATACTGTAATGTTCACCAATTTGAACTGAATAATTCTATGATTTTTAGCTCAGTGTTTTCGTTTCCATGGCCCACAATTTTAGCAGACAACAGTGCTCCCAGAAATCTTCGGTGGACTAAGTAAATAGTTTCAACTTCTGGAGAGTGAAAGAAAAGGCATAAGAAGGAGAGAGGAAGAGAAGGTGATACATTTTTTTCAGTGGCATCTACAACAATACTAGTTAAAATTACGTGTATGATATAAATCACTGGTTCCAGAGAGATGTTCCTTTCAGTCAGATTTGTTACATACCTCATCTCGCTGTACTTACGTTAATTCTCTTTAAGTTTCATTCTTGACTGGTCTCATTATAGCTCTTCCTACTGTCTGGTATTTCATACTTTGTATATATCTGTGTGGAAGAGCAAGAACTGTGAACTATATTTCTACATTTCTCTTTAGGAATTGTCACTGCTTTGCACATAGAATAAAATGAACACGTAGTATTTCAAACTGAAAGACAAAAGGTCTAAATGATAAAAATGGGGTATCACCACACTGAAAATCCATGGTGGATTTTGGCTTTAAAGCCCCATTTTGGCTTTAAATCTGAATATTTTAGGTGATATTATAATTTTTAAGGCTTAGTCATTTCATTTCTCTACTTCAAATTACTGGAGATTTGTCCTTTAGCTATTTATCACTCTTCAGGAACAAAGTGTGAGAATTTAGCCATCTTTTTATAAAGATCAATTCACCTATGCTTCTTGATGAGGGGCTGACAACCTTTAAATAGTCTCAGGCAAACTCCCATTACATTTTATGGTAGGAACCTAAGGAGAACACAGTATTCAGGTGAAATCTCAAGGATGTTTTAAGAAATAATTATCAAAGTGGAGGAACTAAAATAGCACCAGAAAAGTCCCCCCCCCCTCACCTTAATTTGTTCCCCTCCTTTCCAGGGAAAAATACTGAATAAGAAAGTTAAAGCATTAACATAATTATTTAAATCTTATGAAACTACTTCCACACCCTTGGAGTTTGGAGGTCAGTCTAATTTCTTGATTAGCTGAATGTATATTAAAATGAATCTCTTTGAATTTGGGGAGTTGTCCATCAATAATTAACAGCTTGTTAATTGTATGTAAATGTCTGTGTCCTTTCACCTGCCAGTTTTATTCCTCCCTCCTTTCACTTAGTGTTTACCCATCCATATTCCACAATTTTGACGCCTTTTTTAAAATTGAATACCCATTTCTTAGTGTTCAGCTCTTCACTCCTATGACACAAACATCTCAATACTTGTTTCATTACACCACTAATGGCATCTCCGTCTACATTACACACATCATCTTAGTTGCCTAATAGAGTCTACTGACTACAAGACCATTTACCTTATAACTGCTTTGCAACGATCCTTTGTGAAAAATCTTGTTCTACAGCAAAGTCATCACTGTGCCCTTCAAAAACAAAACAAAACAAAACAAAACAAAACAAAACAAAACAAAACAAAACAAAACAAAACAAAACAAAACAAAACAAAACAAAACAAAACAAAACAACCAAACCCAAAACAGCATATGAGCAAAGCATGGAAATATGCCCCCTTGAAGCAATAATTAGCCGCTTTGCAACTCTTTGGCCAATGCTTTCTAATTTGTAATGCAGGCAACTACTCAAAAGAATAACATATTCCATTTCTGTTTACAAAACTAATGCTTGATGCAAAAAAGAGATAGAAAATAAGATTGGTCCTTTATTGGTGATAATTATGCCAACAATACTGAAGCGAGATATGGGAGAGTTAGATAAAAGCAAATGAACTTACTTTTTAAATTGAGTTTACCAGATATAATCATATAACAAAGTACAAATCTTTTAGCTGTTCAATTAAAACTACCTTATTTTTTCCAACAATGTAGAGGTCTGTTTCTGTATTTTTTTGCCTAAGTATTTCAACCAAATTTCCATAAATTTGCATTTTTGTTCAAAAAGCCCTAATGCCAATTATGTAAAATAAATGTAATTAATTAGTTCATTCCACAGCAACTGCACTCAAGTCTGGTTTACAGGGAGCAGCAAAAGGCTGGTAAACCAGCAAAAGTACTATCCTGGTCTCAGGCCCAACTGAGAAGTGAAACTGGAGAATTATTCCCAGAGAAATTAAAGTCTATCATATATAGCATGCTTAGCTATATTATTTCAGTAAACCTTTTTCCATCAATACATGGAAAACCTACATTTGCCAACATCACCATGTCCATGTAACAGTCACTTTTTCATTTAATCCTCAGGCTGTATTGCCCAAGTCAACTGGGTAATAAGTATAAAATCACTCTTTCTAGCACCTTCTGCCAAAGAGGGAGTGGGAAGAAGAGAGAAAGGCATGAGTTAGTCCTGCTTTAATCTGAAACTTTGTTTTGCAATTCAGAGTTAATTCAGGAAGCAATAAAATAGCTTGCTGTCTTTTTCAAGCATTTTAAGGTTTTCTCCATAGTGCCTCTGAATGTACACTTATGTTTTTCCAGAAAGGTCATGGCACCCAAATACTTGTTGGGTAGTGGCTAATGTGATGAAGCCAAGAAAACCTTTAATGACAGTACTAGTCTAGTTTATTTTTGTAATGAGACAATAAAGTATTCATAGTTTATTTTATTTAGTTTTAATTGGGTAACACCACCATATGAGGCACACTATCATATCACTCACAGTTTAAAATCCATTTGCTAATTATAAGTTTGGGAATGACTCTCATATTTTACACATCAGAATCTTCTCAAATTAAAAAAATAAAACAAACAATAATAATTGACCAAGCGGGATAAGCCCACCAGGTTGCTGCAAGTTCAAGTTTATGTGTTTAGAAGATTTAATGCAGTGTGACTTGGGGAAGAAGGGAATGACTGTTTTTTCATTTATCTCTGCTTTGCATGTGAGGCCTATCTAAGTTATTTCTTAAATTGATTCCTGCCTGAGTGTTCCCTTAAGGCTTAAAATATATTTTTTATATATTTTCATGTAATAAAAAATTCAGGAGGGCAAGCTTTCTCTCCTTTGAAAACTTGGGGAGTCCTGAGTTGTTTGAACTTTAAGTCACACTGTGAGAGTCACCTTTTGTCTTAGACTTTCATTCAAGTCAAGTTGACGACACCCCAGGGGGATCTGGTGCTCCAGCACAGTAGGCAGGTCCTCGGGCAAGAAGGAAACCTCCAGATCTGTCCTCACATGACTCTCTGGGACCCGTTACCGACAGTGCTGTTTGGCAGATGATAGATGTCCGTGCAAACACCGCATTTAAATATATAAAAACCCAGTTGTCTTACACAGACCTGCTATGTGGGACAAGGTTGAGTCTGTCAGGTTGAGCCAGTGTAATTGAAAAATAAGTATCCGGGCTACTGACGAGTGCCTTCTGGCAATCTCTGTGTGGATTAACTTTAACCAAAGTTTCATTTTTATTTCCAATAATGGGGCCAGAACTTACCATGATCATCATTTTTATAAAACAACAAAAAGTCAGAATTTTTATCTTAGTGGCTTATAAATGCCTCACCTTTCACTGTCTTTTGTCAGAATAGACATAATTGGTATTGTTATTGTGTATATTTTTGCTAAAGTAATATCCAGTAGTACACAATAAGTCTAGTTTGGAAAATGTTGATTTTCTTTTCTTTCTTTCTTTCTTTTTTTTTGAGGCACACAGCCCATAACAGCAACAGAAAATGCCCTGGAGTCTCTCAGTCACCAAATCCAGTGGCTAATTTCTAGTAGAATCTGATGTCACTTAGAACTCTGGAAACTTCTAAGAGTGAAAGGGAAAACCTGTCATCCAGATATAGCCCAAAACTGTAAACATAGTAGATTTCCAATTGGACTTCAAGTATTTCTTGTGCCAGTGTTTGATGCGTCTAGAGCATTTAGTACTTCTTGGAGGAGGGGGATCTTCAGAGTGGAAACTATCTCTTTTATTCCAATATGCTCCAAGAATAAGGTCCAAAGGCGAGTATGTGTTTCTGAGGCAGGTGTGTGTGTGTGTGCACGTGTGCACACATGAATGCCTACCACTGTGCAGGTGTGATATGGAAGTATGTTTATTGTAAGGGTACATTCAGTACTTTTAATAATTTACACCCCTGATTTTGCTTTTGTACTACTAAATCCAGTTCCACTGAACAGACAGGAAATAGCAACCAAAACTTTAGAGTGCTAATAGCCTCGTGTGAGGCAAGTGAGCACTTCTGAGTGAGCCCATCAGGTAATGTAGCTGCGCTGTGAAACATCAAGCTTCATGGGGGTATAGGATATTACTTTGAACCTTTTGGTGATGACAATTTATATGCTTTTTATTTTATAATTTACTTACTTTGAGATCCTTTATAGAACAATTCATATAATGGATGATGTTTTGGAATACGATAATTTAAAGGTGATCTTGTCAAACCACTGCCTACATCACATTTTATTTGCTTACATATTTATAACATGCAAGGTTAAAAAGATGCATCGTTTATCTTCACTATGGATCTTTTAAGGAGCTAAGTCTGGGAAAAATAAATTTCAGAGAGAATAGAAGATTTGCAGAGACTCATGTAAACTGGCAGATTTGAGATGCAAGCTAAGACCTAGGTCAGATATCATCTTCATGAAAAAAACCTTCATTTTTAGGCCATTATTTTCTTCTAAGAATATTAGGTCCTATCACCAGATGATCCTTGATTATTTGAAAAAGATGACGAGAGGGTTTAAGCAAAAAATTACAGGGAATTTGAAATAATTTTGCAGGAAAAATGTTGCAGGACATCTTTTTGCTGGAAAATTTTTAAGACATGTAGGTGAAAGGAAGTGTCAAGGAAGAGATTTGCTGGCAATACAGCAAAAGGGACAAACATTGCCTGGGGAAAGAAAAAGAGTTGAGAAAGGAGACATGTTGAAAATGTGCAAGGGAGGCTGATATTGGAGGCACTCAATATATAATCCACCATACTCCTCCCTAAAATATTATTGAGAAAATCTGTATTGGTGGCACACACATTCACTTGTTGGAGTAGATTCTGTCTAGGTGATGAGATAGAAACAAAATTGACATGGAATGGGAGGAGTGGTTCATGCTGAAATATCCTATATCTGGGTTATAGTATCATTTTGAAATGACCTGCTTAACTTCTTTCTTAAACTGTATTGTAGACTGCTCTCGAGTACCTTCTTTACTCTGTAATCTTTCATATCTATCCCCATATGAAATGTGATCTATAGTAGGTGCTTACTATATTTTGTTGGAAAGCTCCTTAGTGTTTAAGAAAAAAATACTATTTGATATGTTCTTTCCAAAAAGATGTCTGAATTACTGAGTGTCAGTTCATTAAAAAAAAAATTAAAAGAAACACTTGTTTTTATATTTATCACCTTATTCAGAAAGAGTCCCAGAAAGAACCCCCCTACTCAACACAGTTTCAGTCAGAGTAAGAACAATCATAGCTGGACAAACTATTGTGCAAGGATATCCAGTAGCTAGAGTTACGACAAGCAAACACTGTTTTCAGACCTTTAAACTCTCTTGCTGAGATTCAAAGTAAGAGGAGGAAGGATTTTATTGTGAATGTTATGCTAACCTACCTATTGGCTTTATTGAGTAGAGGTGATGGAATGGATGGAGGAGCCCTTAGCAGTTCTAAGGGTTCATTGAGTGCCTAGAGTGGAAGAATGAAATATTTGCCACTCCAGTGAGATGCTAATGAATAGAGGCTAGTTAAGGTTTTGGAAAAGTACCCATGGTTGCTAGGTAGCCACAACTGTAAAAAATGACAGCTGAACTGGTCTTTTCTTTCATTAAAGAAGAAAACCTGTTAAAGGAGCCCTAAGTGTTAACTCTGTGATTAGATATGTCGAGTAAGAGGCAAAATGAGAAATCACTCATAACACACACACACCCAGATACACAAAGGTCTATGGCAAGGTGAACACTACCACTTCAGCAAAAGAAAATGTCAGAAATGAAACAGTGAAAGACTCTTCTGGATTGGTTCTCATCTTCTTTCATGTTGGAAGTGTTTTCCCAGATGCCTTGAAGCTAAAATTTCGTTCATTTATCAAAGAAATTGTAGTTTCCACCAAATGGCAATATCCTCTCCCAATTTCCAACAGCTGTCTGTCTTAAAGGGGTTATGTGGAGATTTAGGAGTGTCTAAAAGAATGTTGAATCTTGATTATGAATAACTAAGGAGAAACCAATACTGGATCTTGTGAAGACTGGGCTGGTTCAGGAGCCGATCATTTCTATCTGTCACTGACAAGTCATCAGGCTACTGTAATTCAAAATCATTAGTCATGTCTTCTTGAAGCAAGAGGCACAGCAGTAGAAAAGCAGCAGGCAATGGAGTGTTCAGAAGGATAAATTCTTTCTTTCCATGCACTGGTCATATTCTGAAGACTTTACCGATTTAAAAAAAAAAAAAAAACCCAGGACACACACTGACAGTACTACATTAGATTCATGCCAACCTATTTTAAGTATGTAACAAAGCTCAATTTTTAAAAATATTTATTTATTTATTCATACAGAACTGGGGTACAGGCCAGAGGCTCAAGGGCGGCAAGAGGCTTCACCAGAGACAGAGTGTGGAGCAGAACAGGCAGATCAGCGAAGTACACTGCTGAGGGGAGCAGAGGGTGGGTCAGGAGAGGTCTGCCACGCCATGTGGATCCCGGGGCAGGCGGGAATTGAAGTCATGTGGAAGTGGCTTTAGCTTCTCAGTGCTGTCCTTTAACCTGCTGCGCCACCAGGGAGTGCCCAAGCCCAAATTTTGCTGATTTTGGGATTCTATGGTAGGAAAAGGAATTCTGATAATCCTGTTATGAGAATGCCATTCAAATACTACCCAAAATGATATTTGTTATTCTTTTCTAGAAAGATTGGAAGGGTAGTAAAGAAAGTTTCCTAAATCTTAAAGTGATAATATGCTAGTATCAAACTGAAGCAGAACTGAATTTGTTAAATACACATATTTTGCAAAACTAAACCATTGCCTGTTATGCCATCTTACATGAATTGCCTGCAAACAGTTTTAATGGGCAGAGCTTTTAACAGATCACTGAAAACCTAAATACCAAAGAGTCCACTGAGGTGAGATATATTTAGCTACTCACTGTGCCCATGCCTGCATTCGTTTTTTGCCTCCTGCTATGTCAAGATCTTTTAATGCAGCATTTTTAAGAAATCCTCCTTTTGCAGGTGTAAAAAAAAAATCTTGATGCAAATCTGCATTGGATGTTGCAAACATTTTTCCCCAACATGTGCATTTGTGCCTGGGGGTTAACCTCGGGCTCTGTCAAGAATACATCTAAAATGAGGAAGAAGTAGTTTGTAAGACTAGAGGAATTTGGAACAGTGCTTATGAAAAATTATCTCTCCTCCCCATCCCATTAAATTATATAATTTTACTTTAGAATATGTCACCTCTATTAAAAAACTTATTCCACAGATGAACATTATTTGAATAGGAATTTTAACCTGTGCCTAAAGAAAATAGCAGAAGCAATTCCTAGAGGTGTGACCTTGGAATAGTCCAGAAAAAATAATAGTTTTTATATCAGCTTTTGTGTGGAAGATATTAGGAAAAAGACGCGGAAAGAAGGTCTGTAGTTAAAATCGTACTTATTTTTTTTCTATCAAATATCTGTTCTTCCAACTATATGTAGTTTTACTGTATCAATCGTATTTCAGTACTGGTACACAAATGAACTTGTGTCATTCAATCACTAATTTTGATTATCTTTTGCAAAAATAAAATGGAGTTGCCTTGGTACCAGATATGTTATACATATGACAATTAAAAGGTGTTGTAATGAAACATTTTTAGAATTGAGCCATGCTTCATTTTGTTTCTCCTTTAAGTTCTATGTAATAACTTCTCTTTGAATACAAGTATTCTTTGCAAATTAATGATTGGCGTTACCCATAGACAAATTTAAGATATCCTTTAAGTATTAGACAGCTGTATTTTTATTATGTTAAGCTAAAACTTTGTACTGATCCAAAGGTTGTCATGTTTCCAAATTTGACTATAAGTATAATGTTAAATAGATCTAGATAAAATATTATTTTTGTTCACAACTCCTATTAAAACTCATTCATAACTTATCTAACACAGAAGACAGCTCTTTAGATTTACTTTCCTATTAATTAAAACATATTAGCATATTAAAATTTAGAAACATGTAGGTTAACATACATACATTACAATGCAAGATGCTGTTGAAAAAAATTTGAACATGGATGATTTATAGTGACCTAACAGTGTATTAACTGCTTTTATTTCAGTAAGGCATACTAGTGATTACAATAAGTTTCTCTGGCAACCCTGAACTATATAGAAAAGATACTTGTTTTTGTGAGAGTGTTAAAGGTGGATATAGATGAATCAAAAGAAAGACTGGGGTCATGGGAGACTGGCTTGTTGACCTGTCAGCTTTTTTCATTGCTGGATGGTGATTGTTTCTTAGTAATCAAAAATTCTTTTCTCCATGAGGTTTTGATTCAGGTACTTCAATATCATACACATGGCCTCAAAGCAATTTAGACATGAATAACTTGTAGCTCCTTACTGTCAGGAAAAGGTCACCCAAGAAATTTGAGGTGGGTCAGGGCTGGTTAATCCTCTCTCTCTACAAACAGGCTCCTTGATTATAATAGCAATATACTTCAGGTCAATATCTCTCACACAAACTCTTGGTTTTGTTTGCTATTAAAACATTTATCAGGAAGCAGCTTTTAAAAGTCCACATGTTTGGCCCTGTCAAATCTGATAAAACTTTAGCTCTCTGTCCTGTTGGATATTCTCACCATCATGTTCCATGAAACATCCACATAAGGTAAATATGACAAGAGGCCAAAGGTAAGGTCCTGTGGCTTTTGCATTCTCTGTGAAAAGCAAAAACCTTCCTAAACAATGATCTGGACTAGGGACTGTAGGAACCGATAGGAAGCACAGGCATCATCCTGAAAAGTGTAACTCACATATGTACATACTGTGGTTGTGCTGAATAACATTTCTTTAAAGTATTTGTTGCTGATTGATATTTTGAATATTTTTATTAATGAAAATTCATTTCTAGTGTTAACCATGTAACTAAATAGGATAGTAGCTTGATACTTTTCCCCTAACAATCTCAGGTCCTCTCAGGAAAGTATTGTCATTACCCTAGGTGTTAGTAATAGAAAAGCCTAGATAAAAGAAAATTTCAAGTAGAATTCTTTTTTTTTTTTTAATGAGAAGTCTAGTTAGATGCTTCTAGAGTGTGAATTTCTGATAACAGCAGCAACCTGGTTGCTTAACCAATTTTCAAACTCAGAACATCGTAACATAGAGGTTTGAAGTATGGTTTTTAATTTTATTCATTTATTTTTACATCATTTTGTGCCTTTCCCCAACTCAGTTGTAATCCCCCTGGGCTTCCACTATCAATTCACCCATGTGCCATCACCATAGTTCGGTGCTTCCCCACACCCCCTTTTTGATCCCATTGCCCACTCCACACCTGTAAAATGTCTCTGGAATGTAGTTGTTCGGTTTTTGTTTTGTTTTGTTTTGTAAGGAAAATTTCAGCCAGCTCACAGCACACAGTTCAGGCCACTATGGCCCTGTACACTGTGGGAGGCCATTTACATTTCACTTTGTTGGCGCCATAGATACCCTAGTGTGTAAGTGTCACAAGTGTCACAATAATTTATCATCTTTACCAATTTCTTAATCCCTATAAACAATAAGGAATGCGTGCCAATTCTGCACAGGGCAATGTGAAGTTGGACTCAAATTTGTATAAAATCTATAGTGTTTATAGTTTGTTGAAGTTGAAGATAGAATCTTGCTTCACTTTATATATATATATATATAAATATATATATATATTATATATATTTATAGCAATATATATATATTGCTGCTAATAATTTCTATTAATCATGATGAGTCCTTTGAGGATACATACTGTTATTCCATTTATCCTTGAGCAAAAAAAAACAGTGTCTTAACAAACATAAATGTATGTATAGATTTTACTAAGTACTGTTCCTGTTAACCAATAGCCAATAGGATTGAATTGTGATGTGAATCCAGTGACTTGCTTCTTAGAATAGAGTTGGCAAAAAGAAGGAAAGTAGACACCGTAGACTACTGAGACCTGAAGAATCCGAGTAAGCTCCATCTTACTGTCATATCTGAGTGTGCCAGGCAGTATCCTATGTGGACAGCCATATTTTCATGGGTGCAAGAGGAATGTGACTTCTCAGCCTCATAGTTATTGTAAAGATAACTAAGAAGACATAAAACATTCTTACTGACATACTTCACTCATAGAATTCACTCAAAACTATGAACAAAATGAATTAATTATCTAACAAATAATAACTTGTCTTAGAGTGTTTTCCCCCCTTGGCAATAGAATATCGTAAAGATCATTGTAATGCTGGATTGGAACACAGAATTGACTTATGAATATAAACTGATTACAGTATATCAGTCTTGCATACATACAGTCTTGTCTTAGGGGCATTATTTTGCCCCAGAGAATATCAAAATATCTAAAGTTATTTATTTTCATAGGGCTTTAACATTTTTAATTTGGACTAATTTTACAAAGCCCTTGTTCTTGAAAACATTATCCTGTGTCTTTATATTAATAGACTATTTTGAAAATGAAATCTTACCTTTATTATATTAAATAATGGAGTCTTTGCCTTCAATCTTTGTAAACTGAACTAAATTTGACAAAAGTAACGTTAAATCCCTGGCCTTCAGTTGGTAATACTGTAAATAATTCCTGTAAAACATTTTTTTATGTCTATTGTATGCTACATATTCTGTGAGAAGTGTATGATCTCATTTTAAAATTTTTTTGGGTAGACACGTTTTTTATAAATACATTATTTTTTACATTATTTTTCATTTTGTACATTTATTCATCTCAGCTTTAATCCCAACATCGCTTCACTCATGTGCCATCACCATAGTTCCATGGGCTCTTCCCACCCCATTTTGATCCTGTTTCCCTCTCCTTTCCCGGACAGTATCACTGGTTTATAGTTGTTAGTTGATGGTTTTACTTTATTACAATTACTATGCTATATATAATATATTATATATATGTAATATATATATGTAATATAATATATATAATATATATAATATATGCATATATATTTACTATAATACACACACATATTTTTTTTCCCTAGTCCTTTACACTCCCACTGAGTGAAATCATCTGGTATTTTTCTTTTTCTTTCTGGCTTATTCAACTAAGCATGATCTTTTCCAGTTCCATCCTCACATGATTCTTTAAGAAAGGTGTTGCTTATAGATGAGAAATTGATCATTAATATATATATTTTAAGGTCAGACACATTACCATTCCTTGAAGTTGGATTACTTAATCACCTCTTGAAAGTTCACAAGCAAGTGTCCCCAAATTTGTACTCAATGCTCAGCAATATGATCCAACCTTTGAGTGGGGCTACCTCCCTTTAGCTCTTGTGTGCCTCTCATTGCTCCACGTAGACTTTGAGTAAGGCTTCCCCTCATACCTCACAGCTTCAAGTACTGAGGCCTGTGAGGCAGCACGATACAATGTGTTGAAGACTATGACCTCAGTATAATTTGTAGCTGTTGACTTTTTAATGTCCAGGTCACTCAATAGAAAAAAGCCCTCCATCCAAGAAGGCTTTGCCTTTGCATCATTGGCATTCTACTGACAATGAGGACACCTGAAAATAATAATCTGTTCTTGAAAATAAGAAAATTAAAACCAATCTGTTAAAATACCATTTTTGTTTAGTCCAGAAAAGCCATGGAAATGTATATGTTAACTATTTCTGTAGTTGATTTTTTTCCCACTGGATCTTCAATACTGGAGGTGAATGATTTAATTCATCAGAAGGGAAAAAAAAGGAATATATCCACAGGGATTTTCATAGTCCTTATAATTACCACTCAGAGTTGAACTGGATGTGATGGTACAAAACAGGATATGTAAGAGCAAATCACTGCCTTCAAGGAAATTACAGTTTAATTGCCAAATTGCATTAGCACGATAGAAATAATTTTTGAAAATACACTGAGGAGTAGAGATAATTGAAAAAGTTTCATGAAGTAACTGAGAAAGGTTGCAAAACAAGTAAAATTTTGAAAGGCCTTAGAATATAAGGGAAAATGAGTATTACTTGAGTCCTAGATATTTATGGGCGATAGCCATAGGTGTAAGGCATGGTGCAGGAAACTGATGTGTAAATGTATGAGTTCCTTTGTCCATGGTTTGTAAATAGCAATCATTGGGTTAAGGGCAGACTCCTTTTGTCCATGATGCTCTTGTGATCACAGTGTTGCAGAAATGGAAAAAAAAATGCTGTTATAAAAGATAAAGGCAAGGAAGTGTATATGTGTCAGGAAAGAAGACAAAATAAGTAGGTATCTATACCAACTGTGGCATTTTCCCTTTGGATGCTTAAAATTTTACAAGTTTTCTTGAGCCTAATTTGTCTCTTCAGTGGAAATTTCTTTAAAACAATCTTTTCTAATTCTGTACCATCCATCGTTGTTCTAAATCTGTTTGCTCAATTCATTCTTGAAATATTTTCTATCCTCACTCCTTTAATTCATTAGCGAATACTGCTGTGTTCATTTCAGATGCACCTTTTTATATTTGTGTCTCTATTTTAGTCCATATCTACTTTTATGTTGATATTTCTAGATCTAAATATACATATCTTTATATACATATCTTACCTTTAAATTGATATCAATTTTAGGTGTATAACTCTAAATCTATAACTATATTATCTTATGTTATTTCTATATGCATATGTATATAGCATTATTTATCTTAATTTAAATCTGTACCTGCATATGGCCATCTCAGAATCTCTGTCTACATCCACAACTAAACTGTACTTACATGTATCCTTCCCCTCAAACTGAATCCTGTATTGAAATCTACATTCATTTCAAATGTATGCCCAGTGGAGCCAACCTAGCCTACGTCATTCATCATTATGTCAAAGTAGGATCACTCCGATCAGTCCCTAACTGTTCTCCCAATAGTTAAAACTGAACCTCTGGAATCCTTGAAAAATGTAAATTATATCATGCCAATTTCAGGCACTTCCAGTGCCTTCTCCCACACTTAAGAACAGTATCCAAATTCCTTTCCATGATCTATTGAGGACTTTTTCTACTTTATCTCCTTAAAGTCTTAGTCTCAGTCATTAAGCTCTTTTCTCAAATACATCAGTCAGTTATGTTCAAGGTTTTTGTATTTACTGTGTTTTCTGCTTACTGTGGTTTGCTTTTAGAAGTTAGCATTGTAGTTTCTTCGTGTCATTGAGGACTCCCTTCAAGTATTGCCTCCTAAAGAACATGATCCTTACTTATTGAAAATTATGTTAGAGATACAGTGGATTTGTGATGGGCATGTATGTGTTGGCAGTTCTTCTGTAGGGAGGCAGGTCCATGCAGCGTCCCCCGAGTCTGGGCAGATTCTGTATCTTTTCGCATGTAGGGGATGTGACCAGAGTGGTGCTCTGGGCTCTGGCCCAAAGAGATGGCCATTTCCACTTCTACTTCAAAGCAGGGTGCCTGTAATTAATGTCACTTTTACCACAGGATAAACCTTGGAGAGGAGAAAATAGAATAGGGTGGAGAGAATATGAGGTGCTAGGCATATGCATAAATAGCTGGGTTGATGATGAGGAGAAAGTACCATTGATTTACATCAGTTTTTTTGACATAAGAGTCCCCTCTCAAGTATGGTCACCAAGTATGGTCACCTCCAGCAAAGCACCCATAGTTCTTCACTGCAATCGAGTGTGTACTACCTCCATCCCACTGTCCTGCCCTACAGATGCCTCAGATTCAAGGTCAGCTCTCATAGCTGGTTTTAATGTTTGGATTCTCTATATTCCACACAGAATTGACTGTTCCCACAGATGACATTAGGGTTTTTTTTGTTGTTGTTGCTTTTTGATAGCTGAGTGTTATTCCATTATACACACTCCCACCCCCACCATATACACCTCTGTTCACTCATGTTTCTGGGAATTTAGGTTGTTTTCTATATCTTGGCCATTATAAGTAGTGCTGTAATAGACATGGGAGTGCAGCTTTCCTTCTGAATGAGTATTTTTTTTTTGTATTCTTAGGGTAAAAAAGAAATGGGTTTTCTGTTCCAGCTGCCATTATTTGGATTACAAATAACACAGCAGAATTCTTCCAGAATTTTCAATACCAAAAGTGTATTTGTGAACACAAAAATAGTTTTTATTTTAAGTCAGAGTTTTTTTTTGAACAATATGTCACATAGCGATAGTTAACCATGTACATGGCAAAGATGGCTTATTTTATTACCCTCTTAATTTTCCTATTAACTATCACTGATTGAAAGAAATCTCCTTCTTCCTACACTTCTTTCCTTCTTTTTTTCTCTTTCCCCACTCCTCCATCCCTCCCTTTCTCTCTCCCTCCTTCCCTCTCCTTCCTTTTTCTCTTTGCTCCCTGGTTATTATCTTAAGTCTTTAGATAATGAACCTTATCTGAACAGGGACATTTGATGTGTCTTTCCACACTGATCTCTGGTCTATGGAAGTATGTCTCACAAATAGATGGCATCAGTAATTATTTACTGAATGAATGGAACAAGTCCCTGTGTTTAATTATTTTATCTACATGAGCTTGTAGTTACTCTGTTAAAAAGATGGAATCTATCCATTATACATACACACAAACAGAAAAAAAACCCACACAGTAGTCTCACATATAAATGGGGAAGGGATACAAGATATATGCTATTCTGTAGCTTTGCAATGAAATGGGTTTCAGCAAAACGGGATGCTTGAATTGGCTGGAAAATTATACCTCTCTACTGTTCCTTGGTATTAGACTTCAGTGGGATTACTAATGGTTACCTCACGGCCATAATAAGCTTCAGAGGAAAAAAACATTCACAGATTTTTGAAGTAGCTTAAAACACATACTTGAGTTCCTTGGAACTGGATCATGTTGCTGGCAGAGCTCCAATCCCCTTTTCATCCTCTCTGTGATGACCTGGACCAGGCCACATGTGGATCCTAGCTGCCCAGCTGCCTCTGATCTGCAGAGCTGACACAGAAATAGCTTTTCTTACTCATCGATGACTCGGCACTAGGGCAGCATTAGCACTGTACTCAAAGTACCAACCCAAAGCCATTTGAGAACACCCTCTGCGAAGAAGATGAGGATTTCAAGATAGAAGAACAATACGTTTCATGTCTTCTTCTTTGTGCTTAGTACAAAGATAGACAGAGAGACCATGAGAGAGCTAGTAACTGGAGGACTGGAGGGCTGGTCACTTTATAGACACTTTAGGATGCCCCCCCCTCCTGTAACCTGCACATCACCTGTAAGGAGTTCTCTCCTATATCTGTGCCCCAGGAGTATGTGGCTGCCTGGCTACACTCTGGCCACACTGGCCTCTTTCTACCACTTCCGTGTGCAGGATGGGTCCCAGGGTCAGGGATTTTGTGTAATGTATTTACCCTGACTTGAATTTTCTTAGCAGTTGTCCTCCACATCTCCCTGAAAATGTAGGCATTAGATGAAATGCACTCCCTCTGGGAAGGCTTGTCCTCCAGGGAAGAATGTGTTTATGTTTGTGTACTCTCCACTTTTATTGTGTCCATTATAGCAAGGCACACCTCTGTATTTAAATAGCTGGTCTACTGTGGCATGTGTCTCTGTGATTCATCAATCAATGATATTAAGTGATCTTATGTGTGTGTGGGGGAGGGCTAGCAAGGCCAATAAAGGTAGACACAAGCGCCTGTTAGGTTCTTTCCTGTTTCCAGAGACATAGAGTAATTCCAATCCTAAGGTTGTTTGGTAATGAGCAAATGAATGAATAGTTGATGAATAGATGCATTGCAGGGATTTATCTTTTATTGATCCTTGCCCCTTGGATCTGAAATAACGTGTATGCCTAGTACAGATGAGGGGTTTCATGCTTAAAGGGTTTATTTCTAACCCTCCACAATCACTGATCTCTTCCATTGCAGCCTTTGTTGCACCTCAGTAGTAGACCAGCCTTGCCTTGAGGTAAGATGTACAAGAGAAGTCTGATTCTCTTATTTATGAAAGCCTTAAAAAGTCATTCTTCCTAACAAAGAATCCAAAGCCATTGGTGCTGAATGCTGGGATCACAAAGTATGTTCTGTTAGGGTGATCCATTGTGATAAAGGTAACTAAGCATGCTTAATTCAATCCTGAGCTTATGCTGCATCCTCTTACTATTGAAATTTCAGTATTAACTCAGCTTCAAATGGGTGCAGAGATCTTTAACCTGACCTTAATTAATGAGCTTAAACTTTTCTCTCCCTGACTATTCTTTTTAGAATCTGACAGTTTACTTTTCTTCCAGAAACTACAGAACATGTATGGAGAAATTCCACTTGCTGAGACTCAGTTCATTTGTCAGAAACCCCCAGTAACTTTTCAAATTACTATCTTAGCTGATCATTTTGTCCCAGTTTGGGAATGTAGAATCATGCAGCTTTTGAGCAACAAATCCCTCACTTCTTAACTGTGAAACCTTGGGAAATTATTGAGTTCCCATGTCTTTCTGTCTTCCTTGGAAAATAGAAATCAGTAATATTACTTACCTCTGAGGACAGTTGTCAGAACGAAATATGCTGTAACAATGAAATTCTATTGGAAAGACTTCCTATATGTGTTCACAATTTCTGGCTTGGTCTTACTGTCTGCCTCAAGGATTTCCTGGCTATGTGTGTTTCAAGTACTGCTCCTGTGTTACTTAAAGACACACCAGCATTATTGGTATGCTGACTCTTGGGGAGGCAAAGAGTTCATGGATGCCAATATTCAAAGAACAATTTGCATCTGTTTTCTAGAATTGGCTGACCAGTGTGGCAAACATGTTCTTTGTAACTGTAAGTTGCTGAGCAATTTTTCCGTAAAATGGGGTGAGGACTTTTTTTTTTTTTTTGAAAGATGTATTTATTTATGCATATTGAACTGGGGTACAGACCAAAGGTGCAGGGGCAGTGAGAAGATTCACCAGAGACAGAGTGGGGAGCAGAACAAGCTGACTGACAAAGTACATTGCTGAGGGGAACAATGGACAGGTCAGGAGAGGTCTGCCACGCCATGTGAGTCACCTCCAAGGCGGGGATTGAACTTCCTCCTGAAGTGGCTTTTACTTCTTAGTGCTGTGCTTTAACCCTCTGCACCACCAGGGAGGGCCCAGTGTGGATTTTTTTATTTAGAGAAACTATAAATGAAATTATTACTGATAAATCTTTGTTAAACGATACTTCATCTGGACAATAAAAAGTAAATATTATTTCCCTCATCATTCCACTAAATACACCACAGAATATTAGACATTTGTGTATGAAATAAATGTAAGGTTGAGTGAAGTACAGAGATTGACAAAGAAAGTTAGCACTGAAGGAGTGATACACTGGTTAGTTACCTGAATTTTCTTTTTTGCCTACTCACTGGAAACCAGCTAGTACAGATAAAACTTACTTCAACAAAAGTCTGTTCTCTCTAGGTAAAGGACCAGAAAATGGGGCAACTTAGCAAGACAGAGAACTTTTTTTTTTAATAATTGATTCATTTATTCATAGAAGAACTGGAGTACAAGCTAGAGGTGTAGGAAAGTGATAAGATTCACCAGAGAGAGTGGGAAATAGAATATGAAGATTGTGTATTTCAATACATTGCTGAGGGGAGCAGTGGGCAAGTCAGGAGAAGTCTGCTGCTCCTTCAGAGTTACCTCCCTGGTTGGTAATCAAACTCATGCTACAGTGACTGCCAATAGCTTCATAGTGCGAAAACTTAACCACTTGTGCCACCAGAGAAGCCCCAAGACAGAAAGCTTTTAAACCATAACTGTTATATTCCAACTAAACTGTACAGAGAAACTTTGACCCTCCATGTCCATGCCAGCAATAACCCACTTGAGTTTGCATTGAAGAACATCAATGTTTTTCCTTGTCTGGAATTGGATAAGTTAAGGTAAGGTGTTAGAAGTGCACTTGAGAGCCAGGATTTCCTTTCAGTGGCAGTAATGCATCCAGTCTCACTCTTTACTCAGATGCTATTAGAGGAGTCCAGTGGGAATTGTAACGTTATATCAATACCCAGCAGTCATTACGCCACCTCCATTCTAGCCAGGGAGACCATGCAGTGTCAGTAACCTCACTTCTGACAACAGTAGTGATGACATTGGTAAAAGTTTCAGCAAATTCACAACTAAAATCTTGCTATAATGATGACATTGGTAAATATTTCAACAAATTCATAACTAAAATCTTGCCATATTGCATTAAGAAGCAATAAACTGGCTTGTAGAAGCTGACAAACTTGTATTCAATAAAGAAATAGAAAGTCTAAGCAAGGAAAGAGATGATGTAAAGAGAAGTAAGTGAAAATTTCAGAATGAAAAATACAATTACTGAAATAAAACACTTCAGTGAATGAACTCAATTACAAAATGGAAAGGACTGGGTAACTTGTCAGTGAGCAGAAAAAAATATATATAGAAATTCTCTAATCTGAAGGGAAAGAAAAAAAAAACAGACGGAGAAAGGTAATAGATTCCTAAGGATCTTTGGAACTATTAAAAAAAAAAAAAAGAGCTGACATGCATGCACATGGGGTTCAAGGAAAAGAGAACCCGAAAGGACAGGGCAAAGAAAAATAAAATGTACATAGTAGTAATGGTCAAAGTAGTCCCCAATTTCCCAAAAAGAAGCTAAGTAAATACCAAATAAGACAAACCTAAAGAAATTTATGACAAAACATGCTAATTAAACTGCTGGCAACTAGAACCAAAGGGAAAATCTTGAATGAGTCAAGAAAGAAAATCATAGCTCACTTTGTGGAGGAAAAAAAAATAAGTTTTCACTAGAAATGATGTAAAGAATGGAGTGACAATATTTTTTAAGTGGTAAAAGAAGTGTCAACCTAGAAACATATACCTAGCAAAAATATCCTTTAGAAATGAAAAGGAAATCAAGATTTTTTAGATGAATAAAAATCTAAACAATCAATCCTATTATTAAATAACAGATATGTGAATTCCTCTGAACAGAAAGGAAAATGAAAAATGAACCCTGGAACCTCAGGGAAGAAGAACAAGAAAAGGAAAATATAAAAAATAGAATATATTTTCCTCCTCTTAAATTTTCTAGCATTTTTGATGACTGAATGTAAACATTATGTGATTATAGTTTAACATAGTGTGGTAATGGTTCTAAATGTTTGCCAAGTAAATATTTTTTAAAAAAGTAAAAAGACAACTAAAGAAAGCCACGTTTTCAATCTTCATTGAATGAAACAAGTACCATTCATCTATCACATAAAATAAATACCTCAAATAATCAAGCTATGTACATTTGCTTAAAATGATATAGAAACATCAGAATGGAATTATAAAATGTTTTCAGGTAACTCACAAGAGGCAAAAACAAACAAACAAAACAAAACAAACAAACAAACAAAAACATTCAAGTGTAAAACTGAGGAGCAAACAAAATTAAAATGAAATGTCAGGTTGAACCCTGATGATCATTACTCACATTAACTGTAAGTGGTATAAACTAAAGAGAACGATTGACAGAATGAAATATAAAGCATCACCTTGAAAAGAGAAATATAAAAATATTAATTCCCCAAACTCAAGTGTGGAATTACAATATCAGATAAGATAGATTACAGGGCATCAACAATTTTCAAGAAAAAGTGAAATTTTAGGATGATAAAAGGCAAACCTACAAAAGACACAGAAATCCCTGAAGATGCATGCATCAAACAAAAGAGCTGCAAAATATGTGGGACAGAAACTGATCGAACATAAAAAATAGGTATCTACTGTTCTACTTGGAAACCTCAACACCTTTCCCTTAATGATTTTTTTTTCTTTTAGAAAAAATAGACCAAAAATCATGAAAAATACAGAAGAGCTCAATGACACTGTCAACCCACATTTGTGCACTATTTTTAGAACACCCAACAACAGCAGAATATTCGTAGTTTTGAAGTGCTCATGAATCATATTCTAAAGAAAAGGAAATCATGAAATGACCTTCAAAAATTTAAGCTAATTGAAATGATAGAGCATGATCTCTGGCCACCCTGCACATACTGTTGAGAGGTTGAAGCCACTTCAGCATGAGTTCAATCCCCACCCGACTCGGAGGTGATCCACATGGCGGGCAGACCGCTCCTGACCAGCCCACTGCTCCCCTCAGCAGTGTACTTCATTGATCTGCCTGGTCTGCTCCTCGCTCTGTCTCTGGTGAATTCTCTCACCACACCACACCTCTGGCCTGTACCCCAATTCTGTATGCATACATAAATAAACCTTTAAAAATTAATATTATTTCATATGGATTTAAGTTAAGAATAAAAGAAGACATCTACTATGAAGTTATGTTCCATAGTAACAAAATATTGTATTCTGACCTGACGTCTAAAAGCTTTTTTGTTTCCATTTACATTTAAATCAGTGGTGCATTTTTGGGTTAATCTTTGTGCAACTGTGAGGTTTCTATTCTATTTTTGTGCAATGATTTAAGTATATGTCATAACCAGCTAACAAAAGCAACAAAACAAACCAAAAAGTTCCAAGGCCAGATAACAGTTAACTTACAGTTTAAAAGAACTTCAGATGAAGTGTTTTTTTATTTTAGCTACACCGTAGTCATGACTTGTAAAACAGGCTTCCAATAAAATGGTATTTAGAAAAGTGAGTCCAGGGTCCTCCCTGATGGCGCAGTGGGTTGAAGCACTGCACTAAGAAGATAAGCCTCTTCCGCATGACTTTGATTCCTGCCCGCCCCGGAGGAGACCACATGGCAAGCAGACCTCTCCTGGCCTGCCCGCTGCTCCCCTCAGCTGTGTACTTTGTTCATCTGCCTGTTCTGCTCCCCACTCTGTCTCTGGTGAATCCTCTCACCCTCCACATCTCTGTCCTGTACCCCAGTTCTGTATGAATAAATAAATAAATCTTTTTTTTAAAAAAGGGAGTCCTACTGTAATTTTGGTATATTTATGTCTAATTTTCTCTTGGACAGTCACTTAAATTTTCTCAAGTTGGTAATTGGGGAAAGTTGCATGAGATTATTGTATGGTCTTTTCCTTTTAACTTTAACAGTCTTTGATTCAAAGTCAGTGAGTGTGTCATCAGAACTAGATTAAAGGGTAGGGAGGTCAGGGTATCTTTGACAAATTGGATTTTTAATGATGGTCATACCAATATTAATCCCATCACACATGCTCATCTTACAAAGTGATGTTGACAATCCCTTATTAAGAGATGGGTTCTCTAGACCCTTCAGATCTGAATACATCTCTGTAACTACTTCAACTATGGAAACAAAGCAAAATTGACGATTGCCTGGCTTCTGAGGCTATGTTCTGAACAGCTGCCACAGGTACATCTGGAGTTTTACTTCCCTGCCCTTCTATCAGTTTGTATCTTTCTCCTTCTCTTCTTTGTGTCTGTCTCCCGCACACCTCCTCTGTGTCTGTGGAGATGTTACTTGTCACATGCATGTTCTGGACGGCAATACCGAAGATCACATTAAATACCACATAAAATTACAGAAAGATATAGTAGTTGTCCCTGCTATGCCCAGATGTCCCAGTCTTCCCAGCTGGAGTTCCATACACCTGAGAAAATCTTCATGACACTAATGTATGCTACCATCTGATAGTAACTTCATGAAAAACCCTGAATCAGAAACACAAAGTGAGGTTTTTCTTCTGTAGATGGTGAGAGATAATAAATGGTTATTATTGTTTCAAGTCACAGAGTTTTGGGGTAGTTTGTGACATGGCCACTCTTATCACAGCAGTGCCCACCTAAGTATTCCTAAAATACCACCGGAGAGGTAGTAAGGTGGAGAAATTGTATTTACTAGAATGCTCTAGAAAATGAGTATATGAATGAAGTGAATGAATGTAGTTTCCACTAAGCAATCTCTTAACAGCAGCAGACTTTGGGGGTATTTACTTTGTAAAATTGTGAAACATAGAGTCAGAAGAATACGGTGACGTAAACAAAGTATTTGTTCATCATGTCTAAGAGCAACACATTTGCATTCATTTTCATAGCCTTCTCAGCAAAACTACAAAATGTAATGGCATTAAGGAACTGATCATAGAAATAAAACTCCTCCCTATAGAGAATGCAGGAACCCTAAGTAGTTTTTTTTTAAGATATATTTATGCATACAGAACTGGGGTATAGGCCAGAGGTGCAGGGGCAGTGAGAGGATTCACCAGAGGCAGAGTGGGGAGTAGAACAGGCAGATCGACGAAGTCCACTGCTGAGGGGAGCAGCAGGTGGGTCAGGAGAGGTCTGCCGTGCCATGTGGGTCACCTCCCGAGTGGGGATCAAACTCATGCTGAAGTGGCTTTAACTTCTCAGTGCTGTGCTTTAAACCACTGTGCCACCAGGGAGGGCCCGGCTTTAGCTTCTTAGTCCTGTGCTTTAAACTGCTACTAGGGAGGGCCCAGAACCCTAAGTTTTTATAGTTCAATGGCACCTGCCACCATTGTATTGAAGCACGCTCTTGCTCGTTTTGGGTCTTGAGGGTACATTGCCTCATGGGAGACTCCAGAATTGTAGTGAAAGGCTGGGGATGGATTCAAGTCAGAGTCCTGGCCTAGATAGCAGTTAGGTAAAGAGAGCAATATAATCTGGTAATACAATTTGTGACACAGATCTACCCTGTCAGCTTATATTATTGTTCAAAGTATTCACTCTCTATAAGAAGTTTATATAACCTTGTCTTTGGCACTCAACTTGTAATGGCCCAGGTATGTGGGATAGAATTTGCCATTATGTAAATTGCATTTTTCAGTCTGGATTCTATCCTCTGCTTTTTGCGCCAAGGAAGGCACATTCCAGATAGAGGTTGCTGTGTTAGTCTGGAAGTTTACTTGAGAAGAAAGATGGAGCAGAGTCATCCTCAGAGCAGAACTCAAATACCCTAGTTTTATGTCATGTGTGCAAGAAGTAAACGTTCATGTTGTATAACTGAGATGTTGGTGGTCATTTCTCTAGCACAAATACCAAAAACATCCTCCTCTGGGGGCGCAAACTGATGAACATGTATCTCAAGGTTTGTTCAGTGTTGCCCTGAATATATATTTTTTAAAGATTGATTCTTTTATGCATACAGAATTGGGGTACAAGCCAAATGTGTAGGGGTAGTGAGAGGATTGACCAAAGGCAGCATGAGGAGCAAAACAGGCAGGTCGATGAAGTACACTGCTGAGGGGAGCAGCGGGCGGGTCAGGAGAGGTCAGCCACACCATGTAGGTCACCTCCTTGGCCAGGGAATGAACTTGT
>NW_004567113.1:47270083-47316041 GCF_000260355.1 Condylura cristata
GTGCCATGTGGGTCACCTCCCCAGCTGGGGACCAAACTCATGCTAAAGCAGCTATGGATAGCGTGGCAGTGCTGGGTTTTAACCTGTTGTACCACCAGGGAGTGTCATGCCCTGAATCTTAAAGGATATGTGAGCATGTGGTTCTCTGTGTGTGTGGCATCAGGAGTGTCTGTCTATATAGATGATTTTATAATAAATGGTGTAGTTAGCAATATTGAATAATCCAGAATAGATATAAGTAATTTGTGAAACCTTCAGTGGGTCTGCCTTTACAGCCTATGAAAGCCAGTGGAATGGAATTAATGTACTATTATTCCAAATTTGACAATGACTTTCAAGAAAAGGAGTATAAACAACAGGAAGAATTTCTCTGTGTTGAGTTGATAAGGCACTAGATTAATAATGCTTGATTTCAAGTGGGAGGAACTAAGTCACATTCGTTTCAATAAAGCAATCACAGCAATAATAGTAATTGTTATTATTTATAAATAAATGATTCTGTGTGTGCATGCCTGAACATTGTGAGTGTATATGTGTTACAGGAGGCAGAATAATTGCTTGAGTAATGGAAACCGTATTTTAAAGCAAGGCTTGATTCAATAGCTCAGTCAATCATCCGTATTTTCTGTGTTTTTCTCACTCATTTCCTTCCCTGTGGATTCCCCTCTCTTTTTATAAAGTTTCTCTTGCTCTGCTCCTTTTTTCTTCATCTGTGAAGAGCACTTCTCTGTAACTTGACTGTACTTTTGGAAGTGATGGTTGAAGTCTCATTAGATGTCACAAATACCAAGACTATCAGATGAGGTTGTATAAAAGAAAAGTAGGGTGCTCTTAGCAGGAAAGGAATAGATTGTAGGCAGGGAAAATTAAAAACAAACCAAAAGCAACTCTTATTATGGAGGCAACTTTCCAGAAAATATTTCAAGAGAGCACAGAAGTTTGATAAATTACTTTTTTAGAGTAGAGAAAAGAGTTAAATGCAGGCCATTTGCTTTGTTGAGTGGAGTAAGCCAATTTGGGGACAGAGGTGGCTTGTGTAGGAACACACAGGAGAGGAAAGAAGAACATGCGATAAACAAGCTCACTGCCAAAGGACTGTTAAGACAATAACTGAAAAATACCAATGTGCAAAAGGGCTAGTGCTGCTTCATAGTGTGGGAAGAGGACTTAGAGTTTGGTTCAACACTAACTCGAGAACCATGTATCCTAAAAAAACAGTGATAGGTCATTGATATTCAAAACGGAAGTGGGAAGAGCTAGAGTCCTCTGTTGGAAAATGGTATCAGTAGGTCACAACCTTCTCCCACTTTAATTCTTTTGGTAGTATTTTGTGTGCATGATCCAGTGTGTTTGTATTTTAAAAAAAAATGTCAAATATGTAAAAAAGCTTTTAAAATACAATCTCCCAGGTGTGAATAGCAGCCTCAAGCCCGTTTTCTTTCTTCTATTGTTCTGTTAATTGTTACTTCACAACAATTAGTCGGTTATTCATATGCAAATATATGCAAATGGAAAGGGACTTGATATATGAGATTTTTCACTACTAGTTAATTTCTGCTTTGGGGTTACTGATAAGATCTGCAAAACTGCTTTTTCTGTACCCTGACTCCTTGGGGGCATAAAAGAGAAAGGGTGACATAAAAGCCACCTAGGAATCGCAAAAGCTCTGCCATTGTTCAGCTCCTTTCCTTAATTGCTTTTTTCCATTGTCTGCCTTGCTTTCTCTCACAGAGAATGTTGTCGAAAGTTTCCATTATTTGATACTGACTACTTATTCAGGATCTAGAATGGCCTTTGGAGTATTCTAATCAATATGGGAATGTTCTGGAAAAGGAAAGGAGGTGTCATTGGAAAAATAAATGGAATTGGATTTAGTGAAACAATTGTTTCAAGAGGTCACAAAGTATTTACTAAATATCATGACGGGAGTAAGATCTGATGACTATTTAAAATTTTCTGGCAAACAGCAGAGAGTTAACATCTACTGATTTTCCTTCATTAATATTAATAGATTACAGATGACTATAACATGTTTACTACTCTGTCCTGAAGGGATGGAGTCTACTTTCCTTCCCCTTGACTCTGAGATTGCTGTCAGTGACCTGTAGAACCAATGATCACAGGTGTTGGGCTATTGGAACTTCTGTGGTTAGATGCAAAGGTGTCTTGTAGCAGCCACTGAAAGGGAAGAACACTCGGTGTAGGAACTGGCCCTTCTGTCGAGTACTCCAGACAACTTCTGAAGAGATCCTTGTGGATATCGGCCAAGTTACTCCAACCAAAGAGTAGGCTAAGCTCTCAGCCAACACTGGCACCTTCTTGGCAACCACGTGGGCCGGTCACCTTGCAAGCATCTAGCAGAGGCCAGGTCACTGCGGCCAGTACCTCGTGCGACAGACACAAGTTGCCAGTTAAGCCCCAGATTCCTCATTCGCAAAATCAAAAGCCAAGTCAACTATTGTTGTAAGCCTTTCAATTTTGGGCTAGTTTGTTATACATCAACAGGTGAAGGGTTGAACACTAGATATAGATTAAAATAAAAACAACAAATATTTACCAAAACGTTTTGTAAAAGTGGTCACCCTCACATGTCATTTCCCTTGCAAAGCGTAATAGGTGATGCTTCACAGATGGTTTAAAAAGAGGAAGCAATTAAATCCAGTTTACAATGCTAAAAAGAGCCTTTAATTGGTCATCCCTTCCCCATATTTAACCTTGGCTCTTTCAGTCTCTATTCTCTAGTGCAAACCCTGGAAGAGAGGGAGGGTTGTATTGGTGAGGATAAATGTGCCAGCCAGGACTCCGGTGTCCTCTGCACAACCTACAGATGCCTCAGTGACTAATCTTCATCTGCAGATAATTCAGAAACAGGGCAGATCCCTTGGATTTGAAAATGGGAACTAAAACTCATCCATCTTCTCCTGATGGCTAAACAGGCTATTATTAGCAGGCCAGATGATTTAATAGGCTGGGGATGGAAAGGCACATGTTGATAATTAAACCCTCTAGACTTCCATTCCAGAGCAAGTGTCCTTTAATAACATGGCTAAAGTTTGTTTGCTTTTCAAGCCCTTCTCTTCTACTTCCCAGACTCTGGAGTGTGATCAGACATCATCCACCTGAAGGCTTTCATGGATAAAAACAGTGTGTGTCAAACATCAAAAAAATTGTTTGGATGACATGCTACCTGGGATTACCTGTCTTAAATCAGCTTTGGAAACTCGGATGTATGTTTCTAAAAAGAAATTGAGCCACTCATTGAGCAGATGTGAATCCAAGTCTAATCGATAGTAGTGCAGTGACAGGAGAACTGGGCTTTAGTGCCCATTCTGCCTCGTGACTGAGTGACCTTGAAGAAGGTAGAGCGTCTTTGGGGTCTTTGATCACCGGAAAGTGAAGAATTATCAATTCTAAGGTTCCCTCAAGCACTAACATATGTGCATTCCACAAATTCCGCTGTAAAGTGAAATCCTTCTTTAATTATGAATTGGTTTATAGGATAACTGAATTCATAGGGTACAGATTATTTTTCACTTCTACATCTATTTTCTCAGTCTTCTTTAGTTACTGTATCCAGAGACATTATTTTCAAAATGAATACTGTTTTTAGCTTATCAAATACTTACTGCACTCATCACCTGGCACCCAACACTATGGTAAATGTTTTGCAAATGTTGTCTGAGCCATTCCTTACAGCTCCTTTACAGGTCAGTTCGCTGTGTCTTTTGATACTTAGGAATGCACACAGGGAAGCTAGAGTTCACATCAGGGTTGCCTGCTGCTAGAGTCCACGCACTAATATATTTGTTGTATTCGTACAAAAATTCTTTTTATTAATGTCCACCATTCGCAGATATGTATATACACATACAAACATGCACACATATATAGAAAGGTTATATATGCACATACATGTATGTACAGTTACATGTATTGATGTATGCATGCTATGTATGTGTGTGTGTGTGTGTGTGTGTATAATTTTACCAGAAGCAATGAGTAAATGAATACTAGAGTCAGACAGCTAGTGCAAAAGACCCTTCTTTATGGGATGATGTTTGCAGGTTTGTATGGGCTTCAGAGAAGAACTGAGCTCTAGTGCAGGGAAATAAAATTTAAAAAATCAAGGAAAATATCCCTTTTGTTCTTGTGTTCTTAAAGGTTGCTGGGAGATAGCATAATCCTTTCTGTGCATTGTAGTACTTCCAAGAAGGGACTTTATTTTTTAAGCTGGAGAATTGCCATCTGGACATTGCAGTCTGTTTTCTGTTTCTGAAGTTGCAAACTCAGATTCTTCATAGACAACAGTGTTTTGTTGAGCTGAGAGTCACCATTTATGATGATTCTGTTACATAAGCCTAGAACTTATTGCACCTGCTTTTCATAGGAGTGCATACCTGAAGTATGTCTCATGGACTGGATTAGGGCCCAATCACAAGCTGAGGCAGCCTTCGGGGCTTCTGTCTGCAGATGACCCATAATGAACCAGGAGGGTAGGAAAAGATTTTGCATAAAGATTCTCTTAAAGCAATTTTCAATTTTCAAAACACTGACAGTATATTTGATGCATTGAATGATCCAAATTGAGGCCAGCATCAGCAAAGAACAGAAACAAGAGCAGAAACAAACAAGAGCAGAAACAAAGTAGCCCTAATTATTTTCTATACTTCAAAATTCATATATTGAAACGCTATCCCCCCAAGGTGGTTGTGTTTGGAGACAAGTAAGGGGATTAAGTCTTGAGGGTAGGACCCTCAGTATGGGATTAGTGCCCATATAAAAAGAGGAAGCTCTCTCTTTCCTCCCCAGTCTGTACATTCATCAAGAAAAGGCCATGTGAGAAATTACAGAAAAGCCAACCATCTGCAACCCAAGAAGAGAGACTTCACCAGGAGCTGGAATCGGTTGGAACCTAAATCTTAGATTTCTCAAACTTCCAGAACCATGAGAAAACAAGTTGTTTTGTTTAAGCCACCCAGTCCGTCTTACTATGGTAGTGTGAGCAGACTGAATCAGCTTCCTTTACCACTTCTGCATGTCTTCTCAGCTATGGTGTGTTTGGGCTGCAATGTCTATTTAGCCTTCAGAAAGGCAGTCCTCAGGGGCGCTCCTGAGCTCACACTTATCAAGACAACCCTACCATGCAATTTATGCTCCAGAATTCTCCTCCAGCCTCAGGTTCAGGAGAGCCTCCCACTTTGGCTTTTTCTTCCCTAGTCTTCCTTCTTGAGGACTCATCCCATGAGAACTTCCTTAGGAAATCATTTGTAAATGAATCCTTATCACAGGGTCTGCAGCTTAAGACCTAACCTAAGGTGCAATAAAGAGAAGGGGCTTTGCTCGGTAGTCCTGGGCACCTTGGGCCTGTGGAATGTACATTGGGGAGGTAACATGAGTTCATGAGGAAACCTTATTATAGTCTTAGTCTATGCTCAGAACAAATGTGGAAAAGCTGGCAGAGACATACAGGTTTCTTTCACTGTAAAATAAGCCAAACTGACTACATGGCTTGAGTAGATATCTCCCACGGCTCCCACCTAGTCCTCAATCCATGTCTTCTCTCTGAGAAGTGCTCTCCCATGTCTGAGATGAGAAATGAGTTGCCAACTCATCCACATTCATCTGTCCCTTTTTTACTCAAATGTGTGTTTTGTTTTTCAGCCTCAGAACTTTTCACATGCTGTCCTCTCCCTCACACTACCTGAGAGATTCTCATTGCTTCCCTTCTAGCATCACCTGTAATAATGCAGCTATTCTGGAAAAGTATTTTTTTATAAGTTATGGCCAAGTTTAAGAAAATACCCAAACCACCAAATGTGGGATAGCCCTGAAGACGTTTACCCTCTTTCAGCATATCACGGATTAAGCTGCCTTGTTTCATGTAGTTCAGAAACTACCATGTAGCTCAGGTATCAAGGCTTCTGTATATATTCCTGACATCTTTTGTCTTCCAACTCTCATCTTATTTTTTGGGGGGAAAGTAGGACCTAGTCTCCCAGAATCATTGACCCTGGAACTACTAACTAATAGTTCATTGGAAATGCAAGACTTGAGCCACACCCCAGACCTTTTGATTCAAAAAGTCTGCTGGTGAACCTAGATGTCTGTTTCTGAGAACCCTTCATGCCATTTGAAGCATATCATATTTTGAGAACATTTGGTTTAAATGATATGTGAGCCCTGAATCTTGATAGTAAATGGAAAACTGTTGGAAAAAAAAAAAAAACCTCCCATTAGCAGACCCACACAACCTTCCTTAAGATGTTGGCTCTTGAAAGTCATTTTGCTTTATGATCAAATGATGGTATTCCTCTGCTCAGGTTGTCCTTCAAAAATATGTCGACCTTGGTGGCTTAAGGCATAGGGAAAAAAAGTTGTCTCCTTATTCTGCATACTGAAATCCTAAATGAAGATGTTAAGAGGTTTTGTGTAGGGCTATGAGGGAGAATTTGTTGCAAGACTTACTTTCTGTTGTTTTTTGGTAATCTTGGGTGAGCCTTGTCTTGGGCAATGTATCCCCGGTTTTCACATGGTGTTCTCTGTTTATGTATTCAAATTTACCCAATTCACCAGGATAGAAGTAATTTTGTATTAAAACCCACCCTAATGATCTCATTTTATTATGTTCACTCATTCTTTAAAGATCTTACGTTCAAATTATGTCATATTTTAAGGACTCCAAAATATCTTCCTTTGGGGTGGCAGAATGTAACCCATAGAATGATTAGCTCACTTGTATTTTTTTATTTTCCAAAATTATATTCACTTTCCCACAAATGCACAGATAATGACAGTAGTTGGAAGACAATGATAAAAAGGAAGACCACATTAGAAGATTATCTATGGACTATTGTGAAAAATAGTTTAAGAAGAAGCAGAAGGCCAGGAACTGGATTCATAACAAACTCCAAATGTTATGATATGTCTCCTCAGGCTCCCCTAGCTTAATGACAATGTGAGGGACTTAAACAACAGGAGTGCATCTCACAGAATCAGAGGAAGGAAGTTCGGGGCAAGGCTTTTTGCCTGGTGAAGTTCTGGTAAAATCTGTGTCCTGAGGTTGTGGGTGGCCTCCTCCTTGATGTCTGCTCACATAACTTCTCTTTGGTGGAGCAAGTCCTCTGTCATCTCTTACAACAGGGTAAAGATCCCAGTACAAGAACTTCATCATCATAATGTTCTTTAATCCTAATCACCACCAATGACCCCCATTTCCAAATACATCACATGGGGTGTCAGGACCTCAATGTAGAAATTTTAAGGGGACAAACACTCTGTTTGAGACAATTATTTTGTCTAGGAGGAAGCCAGTACATATGAATTTGTAGAAATTCATAGGAAATTATGATGTGCAGAATAGTCCTGGACCTTTATTTCTTTGAAAATGTCAGCAATGTTGCACTTCTAATTAAAGCAGAAAAGGGAATGGAAGTAGTCAAAGCTGCAACATCTTTCTCTGTCACTTAATTGATTGTTGCATGTCTGTCCTCTCAGTTCATCTCTCCTGTAAGCACCTGAAGGAAAGTTACTGCATTTCTTTTTATTTAACTTCCTAACAAGTGCAAGCTGATTGGTCAAATAAAGTGGTAGATCCTTTACTTCAATCTCTTTGTTTCAACAACCATACAAATAAAAAATCAATACAGACACAGTATTAATTCTCTTCTGTGATAGAGAAGTGCAAGGGACATATGCTGTAAATTTCACTGTGTCTAGCCTCAGTGTGTAATTCTGCGCCTGGGTTGGCCAGGTGAGAAGACACGGAAAGGTAAACGGCCTCAAAGTCCCTGTTTAGTCAATCCTCTCTCTCCACTATCTTTCATAGTGTGTGTAGTAAAAGAACTGTAATGTGAATAGGCCAAAGCTTATTGTAGTGTTGCAGGGAGGTGGGTGAGGATTGCAAATGGAATCAAAGGACATTTCCTTCCTAAGTAGCTAAATCTTGGTGGGAATTGTCAGGGAAGCATTCTCCAGCCTTTCCCCTCCATCCACAACCCTTGTTTAAAAACAGTATTTGGAATGTAAGCTTGTTAGGAAATATATTATAAAAATAATGATTTGAAAGTCATGGTGTCCCCTCCCCAATCTGCCACCAGATCTGAGTGAAATCATTCACCTGCTACTAAGTTGTGGAAAATAACAGTTTCCTCTCTGTCCACCTATTATAGGATTTTTCTATTAAGCCCCAAACACCCTGATTTGTTTGGAGAGATAAATTCCACCCCCAGCATTTCTTTAATAATCCCTTTATACTTTCTTCTTATCTCTCTCTCTCACTGCTATTGTTTGATAGTGCCACTTAAACAGGTCTTTCCACAAGGTTACTCAAATTAAACATTAGCCAGCTCAATACAAAGCAACAGAAAACTACTGACAATATCTAGCAAGATAAACATCCACACAGCAAACTTTTGAGATTTCTTTATTTCTACCTTGATTGTCTCAAAGGAAGTTGTTTTTAAGATAACCTAACTTGCATTCTGTCCTGCTTTTGGATATGAGGGCTTTTATTGCCCAGATGGATCACATGACATTAATAATTGGCTGAATTTCACTTGTTTTTTTGATGATGGGAAATGTAATATTTATATAGTAAGTGCATAGGTGCAAGAGAATGAAATTCTGCAGTTTAGCGACTCATTCCTTTGTGTTAAACAGTAGCCAGTATTAGTGTATCCCAAAACAAACAGAAAAGACAATTTGAAAACCTGATCACAAGAAAGAACAGTATGTCTGCTAAAACCAAAGTGACAATTAGTTTATCAGAGATGGTCCTCTTGTAAGAAGCTCAGATAAACTGAGCACTGGGTGGCTAAGAGGTGGGAACCAGCTTTTACACAGAGCAGATAAAGCACAGAAAATGTTACAGGTGGAGATAGTGCAGGTGACCTTGGTCTGCTTCATATTTAATCTGGGGCAAACCCTGAACAGCAAGGCCGCTGTTGGATTGTTCTTGTGCAATAGTTGGCTGATAGAAACCTTAAGTTCAGTCATGTTTCTGGGAAAAGTTTGATTTCTACATTAAGTGGGAAATTAACATGATATCGAACCTCACTAAGTTCAGTCTCGTCATCTGGCAAAGGTTCAAAATAATATATATCTAATAGTATTTTTGGGAAGATAAAATGAAATGATGTTACTAAGATATCTGGCTTGCACAGAGATGAAATAAAAACCAGTTCACCTCCAGCCCAGTCATCTCCCCTTAGTCTCACATACAATTTAGCTCTCTGCCTTTTTCTTTTGTCTCAGAAACACATAAAATAAAGGATGTAGCATTTCGGCAGAGGACAGTGCTCTGCATCTGTAGGTTGGCTATGGTTCTGTGTCCTTTCCATGACATTCCCACGCCCTGCAAGGAACACAGAAGGGTTTGGGTTGGGCTTCCAACATAGAGGGCTGGGAATACTCAGCAAGCACTGCTAACAGCTGAAAACTACAGGAATTCCATGACCTATTGTTCTGTAATATATGTTACAGATACCCAGAGGATTCTAGAAAATTCATCAGGAGAAAACCATTTTCCCCTGGACTTAACCATATAAGATGGTAAATAATAATGGTCTATTATTATAGTTATTACAGCATATAATAATATGGTAGTATCTACTATGTTATTTAATATTTTATGGTATAGTATTACATACTACTATATGCTAACACATGTGTATTACATGTTAACAGACTGCCCATAATATTTCAGTATTTTTTAGTAAATGTAGGTAAGAGTCTATATTTCCTCTGTAATTTACCTCTGTCTGGAGCACACGATGGGGTGTTCTTCAGCGTCACTGGCAGAAAATGGGGGGAAATACCACACCAGGGTTAACAGCCTGTGTACCTGCTCACAGTCAGTCAGTTTTCCTGTACCTTGGAATTCTGGGAGAAGAAATGTTGTGTATCAGTGTATCTGCATGTGGGTGCACACATAGGCATGGGAGTGTATGTGTAAATAAGGGCACGCAAAAGAAAGAAGTTAGAGGAAAGAAGAGAAAATTCTGGAGACTTTCAGTTGCTAAGGATCAGTCTCTGTGCCTCATGAAACCCTCCAGGGTGACTGCCTCGGGGGTGGGGCATGGTGTTTTTATCTTTCATTCACTGCCTTTGTAGGTATAAAATAAGGCTATCGACCACTGGAAGGTGATAATGGTTTCTCAGTCAAAATGCCATTTGTTGTTGGAATTCATTTCCCTATTGCTTGATTTTTATGTCACTCTCTCCAGGTCTTCAGAGTTCCACTTAGATGGTCAGTGAACTGGGGGTTTTAGGGAAAAGGGGTTGTTGGGCATTCTTGGAAGAGACCAGGCCTGGCCAGGGATGTCCTGTGGGCTTCCCAGGCCTCCTCCCCTCACCCCGCCCCCCGTTTCCCATTCTTGATAGAAAAGAATAACTTTGATTTTAAGTTGCCATAAGAGTATGTATTTGTATACTTGGCACCCTCATTCCCTACAGCCCCGCCCCCAAAGTGCACCCCGATGATACCACAGAGGAGAAAGGACATTTTAAATCCACAATGCTAACTTTAAAATCTGAAGGATCTCAGGGGGATAGAAAGCAGTTGTAGCTGTTCAAAGGAGCAAATGCCAGGGAGGGAGGGGGAAGCCCCAGGGCCACCCACAAAAAAGGAATAAAGATTTTAATTACACGTAATTAAAATTTCAGTATATAGAAAGCATCCGATATGTAATCTGGATTTCCTGGTTAGTGCTGTGAGACAGAGAAAAAGAAAAGTGGAAAAAATAGAAAAGGAAAACATTTAGAATATAGGCAATATAACGATGTAAAAGAAATGCAATACATTCTTAAGATAAAATGTTCCATTTCTGTTATGTTACTCGATACAATTTCAGTTTGCTAGAAAAGAGTGGGGGCCAAGGTGATGAGTGTGCAGGCCAAGTAGAGCCCCAAAATGGGAGAGCAGGTCTTACAGGGTGAGGCTGCAGGCGGAATTTTTTGCCCAGTGAGGATGGAGAGTGGAGTGTGGGTGAAGGCGGGGCGGGGCGGCTAGAGTTCTTGATGCCAGGGCAGTGCTGCCAGCCTTATCTCTGATTGTGCTGACTGCAGGTTCCCTTGTGTCTTGTCATGCTGGAGTCTTACCAGGGGCCCCTTCTTGCTATCTGCACAATTTATAAGAAGCAAAAATCAGTTGTGTCCTCTTCTAACCAGCAATATTTACCTGAAAAGATTATACAGATATGTAACATTCAAATGGCAATCCAATGAATTATAAGGTGTCTAGAAAGTAATGTGAAAAAGATAGAAATACACTTACAAAACAGCATTTAGTAGACCTTAAAAATAGAAAGAGTGCACTATTTGCTACCAGACGTTTGACCTTCATCCCCAAAGAGGCAAACTATGTCATCAGTAGATTTAATATTTTCCTTATAAATATGTGATTTGAAGTTTTGACAAATTTGAAACATTACAATTTGTTATAAATGAGAATGTTCCCAATTGTTTGAAACCATTGTGAAGTCTTTTATTCAAAATAAAAATGGAAAAGATGACAGTTTCATAAAACCAAAAAAAAAAGGACAAATAGTTAAAGAGCAGAATGAAGAACTTAAAACAGGTTCATTCATTTACATATTGTCATATGAGTGAAACCATTGGAAAACACTGGCTCAAGTTATAGGAAAAAAGGAAACCTTAATCCTTATACTACATAAAGAAAGTCCCACTCCATTCTACAGATGAACTTAAATGTGAAAGATATTTCTTTAAAGGTGTTAGATCAAAATTAAGAGAAATCTTTGGCCCAAGGGGTGATAAAGACTTTTTGCTCTCTCTCTCTCTATATATATATAAGCTCCTGGAGTGTGGGAACATAAGGAGAGAAATTGGCAACTAGGATTGCTTTAAAATTAAGGATATCTTGGTAATGAAAGAAATCACTGATACAGGTGATGATGGGACAATTATTTGAAACATCATAAAGAAACCTCAATGGAATGTATCATGATAACTGTGAATAGAACAGAGGTGTGGATGAAGGACATAGAATTTTCTCAAGAATTATGAAAGTCAGTTTTTTGTTTTTGGAGCTTCTCTGCTCAGTCAGTTCTCTGTGGAGCTAGAAGGATCATAGGAAAATGAGAAATGATACTCAATAATGAAGAAGATGGTCTACATAGTTGGCTGAGACAATTTCTGATGCTTTTCAGAGAAGGACCGTGAAGAATTGGGAATGGGTCTTGAGAAATCGTATAGGGACATCGCAGTAAGAGGTGGGGGAAGAACCAAACAGGTCATTTGATGCTAATAGAAAGTGACCTATAAATCAGCCTGAGAAGTATGTTGTATACCCAATGTTAGATGCTAAATACAAGATACTAGTACTGGCTAGGGAACTAGAACATCTCATTTGTCCTCTCCAGAGTGTGTGTTTTTATGTGTGTACTACATATTATGTTTTCTAGCTAGCTAGAATCAGAATAGAGAAACAACTCTAATCAATAGCTACAAGTATGAATGCTGATGGTGTTAGCAGGAGTGAACTGAAGCAAAAGTAGATAGTTCTAAAACTTGATGCTGGCAAAGAGGAAAGACAGATTAATACCTAAGAAGTTGTCTGTCAGTCCATCCATCCGTCCATCCATCCATCCATCCATGTATCCATCTATCCATTCGTCCATGTTTGTAGTTATTTTATTGTCAATCAACATGAATAATATTCAGAATTCTGGTATCCAGAATTCTGATATCACAGGAACTTTAAATATGTTGGTCTCCAGCCATTGATGATGCTTTTAGGTGTTTATAGTGATATTTTGTGATGTGAAATACAACTCATTGAAGTCCCACTTTTTTTTTTTTTTTTGTACAAGTTCACAAGGTGATCTTAAACAATTCATATGGAAATTTTCATGGAACCTGGAAGAGTTACAACAATCTTGAGAAAGAATGAGGTTGAAGGACCCACACTTCTCAATGTTGGACCTTATTACAAGCTCTAGTGATAAGGATTGTATGGTTCTGGCATACAGAATAGACATAAGGATCAATGGAATAAAACTGAAATTCCAGAAATAAAGCAATACATAGTTGGTTGATAAGGTTACCAAGACAATTCAATGGTAAAGAAAAATAGTATTTTCATGAAACTCACATGCAAAAGTTTAAAAGTCTCCATACTATAGAAACATTAAGTCAGAATGAGCCATAGCTCTAAATGTAAGTACAGTTTATTAAAGTGCCAGGGGAAAAAAAGACACAAAAGTAAATCTAAGTTGTGTTAGACAATGGCTTTTTAATGTTTTCAACAAGATCAAAAGTAATCAAAGGAAAAAGTAGAAAAATTGGAAAGTTGTAAAATATTTGTGCTACAAATGATACTATCAAGAAGGTGGAAGAAAAGCAGTGAAATGAAGGAATATATTTGCCAAATATATTTCCAAGAAAGGACTCTGTCCAGAAAATAATTATTTTTAATGATACTAAAGAAGAACCCAAGTTAAAATTGCGCAAATAGTTTGACTGGATATTTCTCCAAAAAGAGTTTAGAAGTGATCAGTCATCTTTAGGAAAATGCAAACTAAAACTGTAATGACATACACTTTACTCATTCAAACATGGTTCCAATCAAAAAGACAGGTAATTACAGGTTGACAAGTATATAAAGAACTTTGAACATTTATACGTTGTTGGTTGGAATGTAGAAATGCTGTAGTCACTTTGGAAGATGGTAGTTTTTTTCCAGACAATTAAACATAGAAATACCTATGACCCAGTAAAACCCCAAATAAAAAGGAATACATACCTACACCAAACCTGGACATAAATGTTCACAGCAGCATTTTTCCATAACTAAATGGAAACAAACAAGCATTCCATCAGCTGCTAAGTGAATACATAAAACACGGTGTATTTCTAGGTAGAAATACTATTCAAAAACAGGAAGGAGTGGAGTACAACTATACAGCAGGGCATGAATGAACCTTAAGAACATTAAGTGAAAAAGGTAAGTCATACATGCTATGTATTGTATGGTTTCAGTGATAGGTAATGCTTACAAAAGGCATATTTGTGAAGTCAGATAGTAAAGTAATGATTACTCATAGCTGGTAATGGAAGTAGGAAATAGTGAGTGATTGCCAATGAGTATAGGATTTTTGTCACAGAGTGAGAAAAATAAGCTAAAATTAGCTTTTGACAATAGCTTCAAAATCTTATGATTATGTTAAAAGGCCATAATTTGAATACATTGGAATTTAGTTGAAGTTTATGGTATGTGGATTATAGCTGAGTAAAGGTAATACAAGTGTAACTCACTCTTTGAGCCTTTTGACTTCGCTGTTGTACCTGGCTTAGTCATTTAATATACTTCTATCTCTCCAGTCAATACCAGTTGTGTATGTGATTATGTGCCATCCAAATCTTCACTCAAGTCTTTGACGAGTACTCTAAACACAGTGGAGTCATTAGTGTCCTTCCTGTAAGCTAATATTCCTTGTCATGTTCACTCCACAAGGTAAAACATTCATTCAATTATTTATGAGCTCTTACTATGAGGGGCAAATCATATAGGGCGATGAGTGTAAAGAGATGTGTAATACTTGCTGTTTTCATGCCTTTGAAGGGTAGACACACTATTATGTGAGTCAGAGAAATGAAGAGATAGGTCCCTGCAGACTTTTATGTTTTAGGACTTCAGGGCTGTAATCAGTAGGAATCCATGCTGGCTAATTTAACTGAAAAGGAAATTTATGTGAAGGCTATGAAATTGCTCAAAGTACTGAATAGAAATAATCAGTGACTAAGGCTTCCGAATGGACAGAATAAAAGTCAGAGACCAATAAGTAATTTTGTCAGACTGCCAGTGCTGGTGTTCATCAGTACTAACCATTGTCGATCCTTGTGTGTGTCCACATAAGGTGTCAGTTTCTAAGAGATTATGCTCTATTGATGAGGCTTCCCCATTAGTACCTGAGGTAAATAAAAAAGACGCTGCAGTTTGCCTGTCCCTGCAGCTCTCAACACACGTTTCCCCAAAGGCAAGGGAGAGTACGCTCAGTGCGACACCAGCAAGATTTAGTACTCGGGCATTTGTGGTGGAGCCTGTCCGGCGTGTGCTGACCATGTATAACTCCGGGTCATGGCTGAAATTCAGAGTAGACAGTCAGACTCACTGATGCAGGAGGGCAATCCCAGTGTTCTTATCAGTTTAGGCAGATGACCTTTCATCAGATGAAGTCAGGTTAGAAGGCACATGAAGAGGTCACTTAGTGTCACCCACCTGTGTCCACGCCAGTCTTGGAGATAATGCTGTGAAATGTTCCCTGGAGCAGTTCCTGTACATGCTCCTGTTAAGTCCTGTGCAGTTGGGAAGGCTTTCTAAGGAAAACTTTGTCTTCCCCTCTGTCTCAAATCTCCTTCCTCTTGCCCTGGACTCATTAGAAATAAGAGGATCTGCTTCTTGTCACTCATACGCTTCTTCATATACTTAAGAACCATTATTAATTCCTTTTTCAGCCTTCTTTTCTCAAGGCTAAATAAACTCTGTTCCTTTAGCCTTTCCTCAGAGGGGATATTAGTCAAAACTTTAATCATTTGAGTTGCTCTTTTCTGGACTGTTTCCAAATTTTGCGCAGTGAATGTTATCTGGAGGGAGTTAAAATGGAAAGTGGTAGGGTAAAAGTCCATGAAATCAGAAATTTGGCAATCAGAAATTTGGATAATTCAAGCAGGGATTTCTAACCCATCCTCCCCTGCATTCGCTATGCAACTTTAAGGTAGACCAGATGAAGGGGAGGAGGAGCCACAGAGAATATGAAAAATTCTCGGGGGAGCTAACCTTTGTCCAAGTGTATCCATGATGCACTTTTGCACAGAGCCAGTTGTAGGACAAATAATTCCAGGGCATTCCCGCAAATTCCCTCAAGACCTTCACAAAGACGAGTGTAAGAGTAGATTGAGTTGTTGTTACCGTGACCATATATTTTCTCTCCTTTGAGGGTACTTATTGGACCAAAAGCCTGACATTTATCAGTGTGCTGCCATTCCAAAATTCTAGGCTGTAAATCACCTTAATTTCTGTAAGATTGCACAATTACATTTCAATTTGGTGTTGGGCTTTTAACCAACTCAGAACAGCTATTCTTTCATGATAATTTGTTTTCTATGTACAAAGATTTTACCAACCCACATCTAATTTGAAAATATTCTTGCTGAGAAATTCCAATGTATTCATCCATTATCTATGGAAAGCTCTTCAGTTACATAAACACTTTGTCCCCGATTATAAGTATGTGCCATGTCTTCAAAGTAGAATAAGGTGTAACCCTGTCTTCAGTCCCCAGCCTGGCGTACATGTAGGCATCAATAAACTTCCTTTGGAGGACAGAGGAAGAATACAGAGTAGTCTTTGGAGGGACTGGAGATTTTCTGGAGTGTGATCTTATTTTATGGGGTGGAGGTGGGGGCAGGACTTTGCTAAATAGAGACAAGTGGAGAGAACAGGTACATAGGAATCTGGATTTCTCATTATATGATAACAGTGGAATTTGATTGATTGACGGCGGTGTTTGGGGTGCAGAGGAAATTATTCGCTACCCCTCTGATTCTTCCAGGCAGGAAAATAATCAAACAGTAATGCCCTATATATGGGAGAGTCCCAGCAGGACTGAGTGACTGTCCCAGTGAGCTTAAGGAGCCATTGAAATAGCCTCACTAAGACAGAAGGACTTGGGGTTGGGGAGACAAAGTTAGGGAGAATATGGCACAGTAATGGAGTTCTGCCATCACCACTGGAAAGAAATAAAGAGAGAAGACTTTCCCTTGTGGAAGTTTGTATGTAAGTATCTTCTACGAAAGCAACTTCCCTTCAGTGTGCCGAGCTTCTTCCATGAAATATGAAATTAACCTTTTACCAAAAAGATATACTTTGGGGTGGCGTATTTTTTTTTTAAAGATTTATTCATGCAGGACTGGGGTACAGGCTAGAGATGTGGAGGATGAGAGGATTCACCAGAGACAGAGTGGGGAACAGAACAAACAGATCGATGAAGTACACTGCTGAGGGGAGCAGCGGGGAGGGGGCGTGTCAGGAGAGGTCTGCGGAGCAATGTGGATCTCCTCCTGGGGAAGGGAGAGATCAAACTCATGCGGAAGTGACTTAAGCTTCTTAGTGCTGTGCTTTTACCTGCTGTGCCACCAGGGAGGCCTGGGGGGGCATATTTTAACTCCCCTACAGTTATTACAGTGACTGAATGATTTTCAGAATGAAGAAATTATGAAATGACAGTCTTTCTCCCCTTGGTGAACATACTGTACTGAGTTAAAGAGGGAAAAGAATCCCTGCTTGAAACCAGAACCTATAACCTGTTGAGATAGAGAATGTCGTTAGAGGAGAGGCCAGATTCAAAATATGTTTATCATTGCCATTGATGCTTGGATTGGAGGATAGAGCTCAGATATATAACAAGATGATTTTTCCCACTGACTGGGTTGTCAGAAAAGTCATGGCCAATTTTGTTCTGTGATTTTCAAAGAAGAAATGTTAGAGACAGGGAGAGGGGCACCCCAGAACCCTCAAACCTGCCCATGCTAAATAGCGTCTGCCATCTGCTGTATTGAGACAAAACATGTAAGACTCTTAAAGGAAAGGAACTTCAATACAATTAGTGTGCAATGCAGAAAGACGAAGAATATTTCCAAGTGCAGCACTCGAAATGACCCATTCCTTTGTGAGTAAATGTTCACCCAAAGCAAGGGCCAAAGCCTACCAGAAGTCGAGAGTATCTTCCAGTGGGGAAGCATAGAAAAGGGTCAGAAACAGCCAGATAATTCTGGGAGGAATAGAGCCAAGTCAAAATCAAGATGAAAGCTGCCATCGTCAACCTGTGCACAGTCCCTTCCCCACATGCAGGACCCAGAAGGCAGTGCAACGTTCCTACATGTCTGTCTTCCACATGCCTCCTTCATCCTGTTCCCTTCCTTCCACAGTGTCATCTCCAGCTTCTCCTTCCTGCTTAATTCTACCTTCCTTTGGGTGAGGCAAGGAACCTGGAACCTCCTCTTTTGCTGGGGACCAGCCTGTTACAAAAACACGTCATGACCTTTCTGATAATCCAAAAGAATTTTCCGCCATGTATCAGGTATGACTAGAAAACCAGAGACCTCAGAAAATGGAGGTAAACCCTTTGCTCTATGTTTATTTGAAGAAGATTCAATTTCTTACAGGTAAGGAGATACCAAGAGTATCTAGAGCCATATGACACATCACTTCCAACTGTTCACTCCAGATTCACCTACCAGTAAACGTAGGGTCTTCTCTAGTGAAGCTTCCTTATGAAAAGTCAAAAGGACTGTGGAGTCAGGGGCTGTTAATCTTCCCATATTCCATATTTGTGAATACAAGGGTGTAGGAAACCAAAATGTCTCCTGAATGTAATTAATTGCATTGTCTATTCTCTGCTTATTAGAGAAATAACACCATAGACATAGAGTCAGGAGCTAAAGTGGAAAAAGCGTGATCCTAGTTCTGTCTGTAGTGAACTGAGTGATCTTGAGCAAGTGACTTGACCTGTCTGCTATGTGTAAAAAAATGGATAGTGGACGTTTGGACTTGATGGGACTGTTGGGATGTTGAAATGAGGCCACTATGTCACAAGAATGTCACAGAGTGGGTGCTAGACAAGCGCTTCCTCTTAGTTAATGTGTTTTTGGCTATTACTGAAAGGCTAAATGACTTCTTCGTTCCTGTATTCATTGTAGAAGCCATTCAAAATTAAGAAAGTATACACTGTGTACTATGTGCAGGAGATCAGACCAGTACTAAAATTGTTACTGCACACTGGTCACCTAGAGATATTGAAAAACAGGTCCTGTTCCATGAGCTGGATGCAGAGCCAACCTTCTGTAAGGTTCCAGGGGATGTCAAGATTGCTGACGGGTGGATACAGTGTTTATGGAAGAGGGATAGAGACCAGATGTCAAGATTGCTGACGGGTGGATACAGTGTTTATGGAAGAGGGATAGAGACCAGATGACGTATGTTTAAATCCATTTGGGTGGGTCTCAGGAAGCAGACTTAAGTGATGCTCCTGCATCCAGACAGCTGGGCTTGGCTACAATTGCACATTTCTTCATGGCTCTAAGTGCTCTCTCAATTACAACTCTTGTAATGTGTTTGTGCCCTACTGCTGGTGATTTACAACTTACAGTCTTCTCATCAGTTACTCTCTTAATTCTTACCCTAACTCCTTAATTAAGATAGAGCCAGTAAACATCCTTTGATCAATTCATAGTCCTGACAAAACCTGGTGCTTAAGAACAGGTTAAATCAATACAGACTTCCTTTCTGCACTGGAAACTTTCAGGCTGAATCACCTGGGAGACTTCTTTAATCAGTCTGCAGGACCCCACCCTTAGAGATTCTGATGTAGTAGCTCTGGGGTGAAGGAGAAGAAGTAATTTTTCTAACAAGGCCCAGGTGATACTCAGACTGCTAGGAGCCAGATTCGAGACCCGTTGCCTTAGACTAAGATCCTGGTTCCTGTGAAGAGGGACTTACTCTGGTGAGACAAGTATGGCCAATCATATTTGATATCATCAAGCTCACAAATACAAATGCAATACACATGTGGCCAAAGATTAAGGGCATGTAGAGGAGGATAAGTTGTATTTCATCAAAATCCACAGTAACTACAACCAGTTCAGAGCCGCCAAAGCCCTTATTTACTGTCAACAGAGAAGGTTACATGAAATTGAGGGAAATGATCATGTATAAAGGGCAAACCTCATTTCTATGTGTGTCAAAGCCAAGTAGTAAGGAGGCCCAGGAAATGTGCAGTTTTGTTTTTTTTTTTTTTTCCATTGGGAAGGTGCAGAAAAGAATCTTCATGTATATTTTCTTATGTGTCAAAAAGTAAAATCATCTCCACTTTCTCCTGGAAGAATTTTCTGATTGCTTCCAGCAGAGATCAGGATCATCTTCTCCAGTGGTTTTTGTAGTGTCCATACTACTTTGTCAGTATGTATGTTACCTGTGTGTCTGTAGAGTTGGAACTCATAGAAGAAATAACCACTCCTTTATGTTTTTCCCTGATTTTAGGAGCTACCTCTGTGAATATATATATATACACATATATACATTTATATATTTAGCACATAATATGTACTTTAAAGTTATGATGAAACTTGCTCTCTATCTAGTACACCTTTACTTCTATTATAATTTTGAGTGTGACGGGTGTATAAGGGGTCAGACTGATAGTAGGTAGGAAATGACATCATGTCATTGCCAGTACAAGATATTAGATGTACATGAAAATAGCATTTGTTCCTGGCACAGTCATTCAGTAGCTTGTTAAATTCATACATGATGAAAAAAATGAAGTTATTAAAAATGTTTCCAAAAGGAAATATCAAATATGGATATGATTGATTTTAAAGGTGGAGTGCATTTACACAATGGAATACTATATATCAGTAAAAAGGAATGAAATGTAAATACCGCCAACCCTCATTTGCTGACTTATTAATGCAGATTCCCTACTTGCTGAAGGTTATTTGTATGCCAGAAGCAAGTATTTGTGACCCTTTTGTGGTCAGTGAGAGACATATGCACAATGTCAAAAAATGGAGTTCTTTAACACCAAAGTTGCTCTCCCTTCTTATTTCATCCATTTCCTCTAAGCAAGCATCCCTTTCAAAGTATATGCAATGCCATACTGCCCTCCAATTATGTGTTTTGTTGATTACGTCACTGTGTAAACCAACCTTCCCAGACCAGTATGTTTACTGTTAGGTCTAGCAATTTGAAAGAGGATTCTGGAACCCTTGACATTATTTTCACAGGGTTGAATGGTGAGCAGGGGAAACCAGCAAGCAGGGAGACAGCAAACTGAGCCTTCTGAGAACTTCTATTTGCTCTTTCCACTGAGCTTCCTTTGGTGTCCTCTCTTCCTCTTGTTGCTATTCTGCTGGTGCTGTCTCTGAACAAAGCCTCTTTATAGCTGTGATCTCATGGCTTAAGTTTGCATACTTGCACATGCATGCAAACCCATGCTCAGGTGTCCACAGTCAGGCATGCATGTTCTACACCCATGTGAACTCCATGTTAATAAGATCAGGGCCATAGGTAATAGCCACAGAGGTCAATGGTGTAAAGTCTCAACCAACGCATTCATCCTTCAGCACTCAAATGCGAAGATGTTGTCCAGTATTCCTACATGCAGATGTCTCAGTTATGCCATATAAAGAAAATAGAGGTTCAAGCAGGCTTGAGTTAAGGTACTGTTGGACATCAGGTTGCTGTTAATGAATCAACAGTGTTTGTTAACTAAGATGTACGTAAGCAAAAACATACTTAAAGTAAGGCTTCATGTCATTGGTGAACAAGAATTCTTTGATCAGAGGCTCACAGGATCCTAACCTCCTATTTCCTCTAAAAGCAACTGCTCAATGTAATTGTAGCTACTTCAGTGTTCACAGGAACTGTACAGAGCAGGAGAAGCACCTGTAGTTGTAACGAGACACAGAAATGGTAGTAACCTAATTTTGAAATAAAAGAGAAAGCAAAGAATAAAGGGAAACCAAATAGGAATTTAGGGGAGAAAATTAAGAACAATTAAAAAGATATGACAAATGAAACTAAAATGATGAGACAACTGTAAATGAGAATCATCCTGCAGGGGAGGAAGAGGGAGAGGGTACAAAGTGAGAGCAGGAAGGACGCCAGGGACTAAGGTGATTCTGTGCGGGTGAATTGGTGCCAGAAATTCTGTGGGGGCTGCACTTGATGTAAAATATGTGCAAGTAAATATGAAAAAAAAAAAACAAAACAGTTTTTGCGAAACTTTCTGGAAGATTGCATGGTGTCCTTCTTGGAAATTTCAAAGAAAGCAAGGAAGTGTGAACATTTTATTTTTGCTATTGTTTGAAATATGTAAATAAATGAAATGAAATCAGAATTCTGTACAGTTATTACTTTGTAAGGGCAAGAGAATGGGAAGAGGTAGAAGGGAATTGGTAAGTGCCAACAGTGGTTGATAGGTCTGTGAGTGTTTGTTCCCTTCTTAATGTGGAGTTTCAATAAATGTCAGGAGATTGAGAGGTGATTCATGTAAGAATACATCAGAAATGAAGGGCTAAAACAAAAAGTTCTCTACACTGTCCACTGAAACATCTGTTTATTTTTCATACCCAAAAATATGCAGTCACTTTTTGTAACTGAGAGGAATTGCTCCTACATATCCCTGAGGATGCCAGACACATGATACTCAACTGCATTCTGTGGTAGTTGCATGTAACTTGTGGAGATAGTCCAAGGTGTTTTAAATAATCTCTATGTTACTTAGAATATTTTTATGAAAGGACATGCTCTGTGCATAATGATAAGAAATATGCACATGTTTGGTACAGAGGCAACCAGCAGAGACATAACTAACAAGTATGTAGTTTTGATCTGTTTGATTGAATCCCTGGCTACAGAAGCACAACACCGAGGGCTCACTCTCTGTTGAGACTGAGTGCATACATATTCTGTATTTTGTGCCACATAAGTAAGTGACTTTTCCCCTAAACTCAGTCTTCTGAATGAGACTGTGAGCTAAGAAACCACATAAAAATTTTGGGTGCAACGGATTAAAGCAGAGCACTTAAGTTATTCAGGCCAGGGAGGTGACCCATATGGTGCAGCAGACCTCTCCTACCCACCTGCTGCTCCCCTCAGCAGTGTACGTAAGTCAAACTGCCTTTTCTGTTCTCCACATTTTCTCTGGTGGATCCTTTTACCCCATCGCGCCTCTGTCCTGTACCTCAGTCCTGTATGTATGAATGGAAAAAAAAAAATTGGAGGGAACCTAACCACAGAAAGAAATGACAAATTCTCAAAGTTGAAGACCAGTGCCTGCATTTGTGAGGTGATTCCTGACAGTTCAGACACTTAGTGTACAGCAGTAGCACCACAGGAGAAATGGCAAAAGTGCAGATATCATTGTGGGGTTCAGATCCATCCGTGACCCCAGTAGAGGTGGAAGAATACTCCTAACTGATACAGCAAGCGCAGATGAGGACAGGCTAAATGAAGCATGGTTTATCAGCTGTAGCTTAGAATTGAAGGAGTGACACTGAACTGTGGCTCATATTGAGGAAGATCTAGAAAATGGCAAGTGTGTATGACTGCCAGTTTTCCATGATGGCTGCGCCTTAGAACACCTGGAGGAAAGCCAGAGTGATTGGATCTGGGGGAGGCAAATCCTGTAAGATGACTCTGTGCACCCAGTTTAATGAGATGTCAAGGTGTGTCCTCCTCGGAGGTTGGCCTTTGATGTCTGAAGGTGGCCTTTATCATTCCAGTTTCCTCACAGCAGTCGATATTGTAGGATGATGTTGTGGGGCCCCTGCCTGGAGTGTGCAGATGACACGACTTCCTCCTGGGGTTGGGCCACATTGGCCTCAAGCTGGGGGAACTGATACAAATGGCTGAGACACCAGTGGCATTTAATCACATGTTTGGGTTGATTTAGGAAAGCTATTGTCTATCCATTTTCTGGTAAGAAATTATTAGCTGTAAGTAGCTGGGCCCAAACGCCACAATATGTTGCATCAATTTAAATGACAACATAGATCACTGGGATTTCTTTTGTCAAATGGAGCCATTAGAATTGCATATTAAAATAGTATTTATTTCTGTTTCCAGGGTGTAAGTGATGCATTGCCTAGCATTATGCAAACGGCCACCAGGTAGGCAAGAGCAAAGATGGGACTGGATGGCAGGGGGAGATGATAGATGTGCTGTTGCATCTGCAGCTCATATTTCATCGGGCATGTTGCTTGGTGAAAGAGGAGGGGTTCTTGTTACTCTTTCTCCTAGCAGGTGCTTACCTTCACTCTCAAGGTGGTCATCCATGAACTCCAAGAGAGTCACCTTCTGTTCTTCATGCAAATATACCACGTGAAAAATGTACACTAACTATAGCTACTTCTGTGGATACTCTAAGTTGTAAGATATTGAGGATCTTTCTGCTCAGAAATCATACTCCAGATTTGCACCCTTTCCTCTGTCAGGGTTGAAGCTATTTGTTCCCATGCCTGTTTTTCTGTCATGTTGGGTCTGGTTTCTGGTGTGTACTGTCTTTTGCTATATAGTGCATGGACAGAACAGTTGAATAATGATGTGAGCAGAAGGACAATTGTTCCTTTGGGGCCCTCCTTGCATACAGGTGAGTAACGCAGGCATTGCCTGGGTGAGAGTAGCTGTGTGACTCTCTACCGGAAAGTAGCAGGCAATAGTGTAAGTGGTAACATGACGGCTTGGTGTTGTATGTAAGAAGGGCAGATGAAATGGGAGCTGGTCACCCTGTCTGCAAAGAGCTGACTCCAGAGTGTGTGAATGCACAAGGTCTCGATTTGGTGTTGTCCAGGGCTAAGAACCCTTAATGGACTCTCAATCCAGCCGTATGTAACCTGGGAGGAGACACTGAAGACAGTTGATGTCCTTTTCTTTCTTTGTTTTGTTTTGTTCTGAGAGATTTCTGTATGTATGCATACAGAAGTGTGATATAAGCCAGAGGTGCAGGGTCAGTGAGAGGATTCACCAGAGACAGAATGGGGAGCAGAATAGGCAGATCTATGAAGAACATTGCTGAGGGGAGCAGGAAGTGGGTCAGGAGAGGTCTGCTGCATTATGTGGGTTACCTCCCAGGGCCAGGGATCAAAGTGATGTTGAAGTGACTATGGCTGGCTTGCAGTGCTTCACCTTAACCCATTGGTCTACCAGAGAGGGTACAAACATCCTTTGTCTTATGTGGAAATAGTATTTCTGTAGTAGATCTCACAGATGTATGTTCTAAAGCACAGTAGTGATAGTAACAATTGCTGTTGTTTGATGATTTAATTGAGTAGATTTCCTATTCCCTTAGAAATTAGGCCAAAAATAAGCAGCAATGAGACTGAATGCACTTAAAACAAGTGAAAGTGTACTTCACTTGTGTGAGGTTGGCTGACACCAGTAGATAGAGCCAGAATTGATATTTTCTGTTCCTGTTGATTCCGATGTGGGTGATATGAGTGCAGGACAAGGTACATTCATAAGCTTTTATGTGCTTTTAAGTAATTTTCCATGTCACCGATTTTCTTGTTGTTGTTTTCCTATGGTTTATTGTCTTCACATTTCTAATTTACTTCCAGCTGAGTTTTTCCTTTTTTTTTTACTTCTCTTTGCTATTTGTAGCTATCAAAAGATGCTCATTTAGCTTCTTTCAAGAAATACCCTACAGTTGGACATTTTGTTTCTTCTGATGAATCTGTTATTATTATCATTTAGGCTATTCACATTTATATACTTATATACTTATTGAAAGCATAGAATATGTACTTTGGACTAATGAGTCAAGACTGGATGGAGACTGATCTGGCCCTTGTCCTTCTTGCACTTACAGAAGCAAATGACCATTGCTAAGTGCTAGATCCTGACCTCGGCCTCAAGACTCTGGTAATCTCCCTGAAAGTGTGGGATTCTTACTGCACACTTTTAACCTACTAGCCAGAATCAGATTATAAATCAGTGTATGCATAAATGCTAGTAGTGAAGAAACGTCACAAAGGAAATCAAGCAACATGGTGTGATAGGGAGGGGCTCTGTGTGAACAATCAGACTGTGGATGGAAGGAGGGAAATGTGCAGGATATGAATGAGTTAGGGGAAAAATATCCCAAGGACAATTCGATAGACATTTATGTGGAACAGTGTTTTTTATAGGAGGAAATATGAAATAAGTTTGGATGATAGTTTGGGAGAAATGCATGGGGAACTGTGGATGTGTCAATGTCATTCTAAAGCTGTGTTATGAGTTGAACTGCGCCCACGGCCTCCCCGCACCCCTTATTCAAACCTTAAGCAAAGAAATAGGAAATAAGATAAGATTGGATGATAGTTTTGGAGAAATGTATAGAGAGCTGTGGATGTCAATGTCACTGTGTTGTGAGTTGAACTGTGCCCCCCCCCCCAAAGACATTAAAATTGAGTAAGTGTGCATGTGACTCTGTTTGGAATTAGGGTGTTTTGCATATTGAATAAATGAAGATGAGGTGTTAAAATGGTTCCTCCTCCAATATGTGAGTATAAACAAAGGACAAATTTGGACACAGAAATGGAGAATGCTACATTAATTTGAAGGCAGAAACCAGGGTGATGCATCTATCATGGAAGGAACCCCGAGGTCTGATTTCCATCATTGGAAATCAGGGGAGAGTCTACACCAGATTTTCCCTCATGATCCTTACAAGGAGTCAATTTTACCTTTGTACACCAAAATCTCCCACTACCAACTTTGTGGATTGTGAGACAGTATATGTGTAGGAATTTAGCCAAATCACTTGTAGTTTGTTGTCATGGTCCTCCGATCAAATGAATGTGGGCAGTGCCCCCAAATCTGCAGAGCTAGTGTAGCAGCTATCCATGCACCTCAGCAAGTGGCATGGCCCCAGAAAGTTTCCCCAAAAATCCTTTGGGCAGCCAGCTTGATTCAGCTGACTTTGTCAAGGGGATGCTTCCCACCGAGCTCACATCTGAGACATTTTGTTGATGCAAAGTAGGAAGTCCTTTGATAGTGTTAAAGATATATAAAATATTCTCATCTAAGTTTTGAGCTCACTTCCAACGTAAGTGTTGAGATACCTGCTCCATCCCTGTCTGCACCACTGTTGTTGGTCCTGCTTTGTCAGTCTGTCTTCTCCTGTAACTGGCAATCAAGTGGGATCAGCAACTGTCTCTTGCTGGCTGAGCCTGGAACATCTTTTCCTGAATTGGGGTAGGTGCTTGTTAATCAGTCACTTGGTAAATGTCATCATCTACTTTACACTGGGAAAGAAGTTCATATTTTCCAGAAAGTTTGAGAAAATAATACTAAGAACATTATGTTCCCTTCTTGACGGTTCACATATTGTTCACATTTTGCCACCTTTGTGTTTATAGTTTTCTTCCTGTCTGTATATAAACATGCCATTATTTTTCCTGAGCCATTTGAGAGCAAATTGCACTCATCCAGTGTCAGCTTTTGAAAGCTTTGCACATATTTTGTAGGAGCAAAGCACTGTTCTGTGTAATCATAGGGAAGTTATGGAATTAAACAGTAATAAATAGTCTTACGTGTAGCCTATATTCAAATTTTCCACTTGCTTTTTTATAGATTTTTTTCCCCCATCAGATTCAATGGGAGTTCATGTAGTTAATATACTTGTCATGTCTTTGTAGACTTCTTTAATCTGGAATTGTTTCCTTTTGTCTTTCAGCATAGTAATGTTTTGAAGAGTGTAGACCAGTGATAGGATAGAGCATTCCTCAGTATGGTGAGTGTAATGCTTTCTAATGATTAAATATGTAAGTTACACCTGTGTAGGCAGAAATGTTACTGGTGTAATTAAATGGCCTTCCCAATTGTTGACAACTGGAGGTACCAGATGTAACTTGATTTTCTCATTTTGGATAATTTTAACTCAGAGACTAGTTGTACCATCCATTTTCAATGTCTGTGTGATTATATTGTTACTATGGTGAATGTGCACCGGTCACTTTGCTGTTGCACTGATTCTACATTTAGTAGCTGATTTTCAGCTTTATCTTCCTCCGAAATGTTTGTTTATGTGTTCATTATCAATGTGACCATGTATTCTTTTTTTTTTTTTTTTCCTATGTGAATGCTCAAAATATCTCAGAGTTGTCTAGCAGGAACCACTGAAATATGGACCCTTTTGACTTTGTAAAAAAAAGTAATACTTTTTAAGGGAAACTGTTATGTAAGAAAAACATGTAAGGGATTGGTATGAAAAGAAAATGTTAGTCAATGATATTTAAAATGAGAGTAATTATGTTTCACAAAACATGGTTTCTACATAAACTAGGAAATATAACTTATGTATCTACAAAGGGAAAATGTAGTCTTTTTTTATAGGTATGTTGTAAATACCAACTTTGTCAATGATGAAGCTTGCATATATTAGTAATTATTAGCAGGCAATAAAAAGTACTTAATCAGAATCCTGCTTTGAAATGTGAAACATCAGTAAAGGTTAGTGGTATTGCTTGGTGGGAAACCAGTACTTGCCAGGACATTTATTTATACATTTCATAACCTCCTTTCCTTTTGTAGACATTTCATGTTCTCTTGTGCCTTTATGTAGTTATACTATAAAGTCAGCCGTCAGCTTTCTTTGATTTCCTTCAGGTCATTTCCCTTCGTAGTTCTGATATATTGTGTGAGGTCCAACTGTGTTGGGAGTAGATTTTCAGTTACTATCTTCTCTTCAGACCCCTTTCCTCAACTAATGTTGTACACTTCTCATCGCCTGCTGGACAAATGAAGTTAGGAATTTCTATGTTTGAGTTGATTGGAAGTCAATGTTAGTCCACTTTTCTTTGTATATAAGCTATGGAACTTATTTGGGAAGTTTCCTCGGAATCTGCACAGTGTTTCAAGTCTGCCAGCAATAATGTAAGACTATGTCTCTGGAGAAAAGAAGGTAGATTTTATTCTTGTGTACTTCATGATATTTGAACTCCAGTTAGATCTATATGTCTCTTGGTGGAATTATCAGTTTTGTACTGGATGTCACTGTTAAATATGAGTAAAACTGCTGTAAGACTGTTATATTGTTAATTATGGTGAAATACAGAAGTCATAATTTATGTTCTTAGCCATTGTTAAACAGGGAGTTCATTAATGTCAAGTGTGTTCATATCGTTAAGACAAAGAGACAGCAGAAGTTTGCACTGAACAAAATTGAAACTCTGATATCCATTAGACAGTTGTCCATTGTTCCAAGTTAGATTTTGTAAAGATATCAATAGTTGTCCTTGCAAACATTACAGTGGCTAAAGGGATTATTACAGGATTTCATATACTGGTGGATGATCCAGAGATTTGTAATGAACCAAATCCACAAATATTTTATGATCACCTACTATATACTTAACTCTGTATTAAGCAGTGGCCGTTAAAGGGAGAAGGTAAAAACAAAGTGATGCAGTAGAACTCTCAAGAATGTTCAGAATGATAGAAAAATCAGATTTAAAGCCAGTAACAAAAATACAGCACAATAACAGCAATGATACATGGTTGTTGAGTGTCACTGCTATGATAGATGGTGCATAGTGATGTCAGGAAACTGTAGAGGATGTTTCACAAGGGAGAGAACTGTGATACCTAAGGGAGTTTGTATGTTTTTACTGAAATAATCCTACTTCTTGCAATGACTTATGAAACATTAAGTCATTATTAAAGGATTGAATGAGGTGAATTCTGAGCTGGGTTTCATTGTATTAAAAGTCAGCTAGTGGTCGGATGTTTTAAGAAATGAAAGTTTAGAGAAAGAGAAACACATGAAGAATAGAAAACAAATGTCATGTTGGCAATATGAAAGCTGGGTTTGATCATATCACTAAGGTAGGTGGCAGAGGTGAAGAGCAGCTATGATAGCCATGGAGGGAGGAAGGGAAGACAGCGCAGAAGCAGAAGGGAGCGAGGAAGAGAAGCGAGAAAAATGACCTCCTTGGTGCTCTTATTTTCTTCCCTTTGCAAAGGAAGAACATAGAATTCTGGTTTTGGAGACCCATTTAGTAGTGTTTAAGATGTGCGCCAAGGAAAAGAAGATGGGGGAAGAGCTTCAGAAGGGAAGGCAGAAGTGAATACTGTAAAGGTAGTGGAGAGAATTTTCCAAACTATTGTAGAAGGCATGGGTTCAGTGAACTGTGAGAAACCTCCTGATTCCCATGTAGCATCACAGTATAGTTAAGTGATCTCATAGACAAGAGCTATCTTAGGAGGCATGGCCAATGCCCTAATTTCTTTTCCTTAATAAGAGCGACCATAGCCAAGAAGTAGGAAGTAGTTTGTCTGTTGCATTGAAGTAATGAAGAGGGATCAGCCTATGGCTCTGTAATAAAAACTATTGTGCACCAAGATTGAGGGTTCTTGGTGAAGTTTCTTAAATGCATAAGAATCCCCTCCCCAACATAAAGTTTTCGTTTGCATTATGTAGAAAAAAATACGTAAATAAATGAGGATGCATTTCTAGACAGGCTAAGTGGAAAGGTGCTTATAGTATGCTACAGTTAGTATGGACAAATGAAAGTCAGGATATATCATTGTATCCTGTGCTATCAATTAAAGGGTGAAGGGCACCATGGAAAGGATACCTCCACCAGCATTGCAGTCCACGCTGCTAAGGCACTGGTGTTTAAGGTTAGACTCAGAGTATTGAAGTAATGTCTGAATTGGACGTTCGAAGAATAAAAACTCTGTGGAAAAATGCCCCCGAAAAATTGGAGTAGGATGAAAAGGAGGAGAATCATGATGTAAGCAAGTATCTACGCAAAGATAACATGAAACAGGTATTCCCTGTTACATGGTAAGTCCACTTGGAGCAATGCCTGAATGGAGCATACATTTCTGGGTGTGTCAGTGAGGATGTTCCTGAGTGACATTAACATGAGAACTGATAGGTGGAGAACAACAGAGGGTCCTTTCCATGGGCCATCACCTAGTCTTCTGAGAGCTTGGATGGAATGAAAGTTGGAGGAAGGAAGGATTCAGCCCTAAGTTCTCTACTGAACTGTTGAAGCTAGGAGACTTTGTGATGTTTTTCTATGGAATTTTCACCATCTGCTTCTCAAGTCTTTCAGCTCAGGTGTGTATTCAATCCCTTTCCCAGGGATCCAGTTGGCAGTCAATATCCTGGGACCCCTCAGGTTTTACAGTAACATGAAGCAATTCCTTTAAGTCACTGTCTCTCCTCCCCTCCTGTCGTTTCGGCTCTCTCCTAAGTAGGTGCATATATAAATATCCTGCTGTGTACCGCTGCATATGTATGTATCATAATAGCTGATGGATCTTTGTTTAGGAAGAGCCCCCCAAATAATGCATATGTGTTCTGTGAAATTGGACCCTCTAGAAAAATCTTTCTCTATGTTCCCCAGGTCACACTGCCCAGCTTCTTTACTTTGGAGATCTTTCAGTGCTAGAAGGCATGGACTGGAGTACTTAATATCTTTTGTTCATGATTAGGTTAAACACCTCAACTCTCTCTAGTACCGCTGTCGTCATAAGAATAAGATCAGTTCCACAGAGGAATGTCATGATGTCAAATTAGTACTTGGAGAGAAGTGTCATCTTTCAAGGTAAAGAATGTCATCTTTCAAGGGTGTTTCAATGTGAGAACTGAAAATGGATGAAGAGATTGCTCAGTCATCAGTGGAGGAGGTATGAATACATCTGTGCAGATTCTTTCCAAGGTCAGGATTTTAAAAACTCTCTATGTTCTTCATCGGGTCGGTACCTTTTCCTTGCAACAGTTAGGGTGGCAGCTGGCTACTCTGGAGTGGGTTCTAGTCCAAGTGTAGCTATGACAAGTTAGTAGCACAAACATAAATCAGTGAAATCATAGCTGTGGCCAGAGTTTAATCTTCTATGAATCGAGTGAGCCAAGGTGGCACCTCTTTTTTTTTTTTTTTTTTTTTTTTTTTGGTAGTTCCCAACTGTAGCTTATGTATTCAAAGGTTTTGACTTGGTAAATTCTGCTGTTCAATCACTATGTACGGAGTAATTTCAATGTGGCAGGCATTTTGGTAGCTCCTGCACCTTTGCACAACTTCAAAGGCACCCTCCACATAAAATTCCGTGCTAATCACTCCCTAGTAGTGTGCCATGCTAAACATTGGAGAGTCAATTATGGAAAGCAGCCTTTTACAGAGAAGAGAGATGAAATCACCTGCGTTGGTAGGGAGAAAACCATAGCTTTTGCTGCGAGCTAATATCTGCACTGGATTTTGAAGATGGGTAAAAGTTTGCCAGGAGGTAAAGTAGACTAGGGAGAGGTTTGGGGACTGTATTCTAACAAGACAGAGGAGAATTACAAAAGCATGAAACATAGGCACACATTTTGTGGGACAGAAAGGTCAAAGGGGCATGGCGATGACAGTGCAATGTGCTCACTATATAAATGTGAATCTTTTATCCTCCCACGGCCCCAAAAGCTGTGGTTGTTTCTCATTTGCAGTCAAGATTTGCTCAAAACCGCTCTCTCACCAGATCCAAAGAAGATGATGAAAGCTATATAGAAGGAAGTGCAGAGAGTGCCAGTTGAAAACTGCTCTGCATTTTCTGGCCTGTTACAGTAAGGAAAAGAAGGCCAGGTTCCTGTGAAAGCACATGCCCTCAGGCCTGGGAAATAGCTTTATGGGGGAAATCAGAGCATCCGTGTGTGACTTCTCCCAGAAGGTGTCCCAAAGAAGTGCAAATAAGGAGAGCAGGAAAGCCAGCCAAGTCCTCTCTAAAATTATCCCTGTCGTCAGAACCAATTAATACTATGCACAGCAAAGTATTGTTGTAGGAATGAGAGCCAGAGGAGGTTAGGGAGATTTGCAGATCATATAATTTTGTGAGTGGAGTTTATGGTTGGCAGTGGTTTGTGTGTCAGAGCTTAATGGGTGGGAAGATTTGAAGGGGGGTCCCAAGGAATCTATTGAAGTGGGGCAAGCAGCATGAGTAGAGAAAAGAGATGATTTATATGTGTGTCGCATTGTGGGGTAAGTTGTGGTTTTGATTTCTTGTTGGAGCTGATGTAGTTGATGTGAGTCAAGGGAACCGTCCACTGTGTGTGCGTGTTTCTGGGGGTGGGTGTGTATGTATCTGCACATGGGCACACAGCCTTACATACATGTATATAGACACATGGTTGTGTGTGTGCCCTTGTTCTCTTTCTGCACCACAATCTGTGCAGACTGAGGAAATGTGAAACCTTTACACCCTTAGCAGCCTTTTCAAGTTGAAGTAAGGGAACTTCAAATGAATGTACCAAGAGGCTTCACTCATAAATCCCAAAGTCCAGGAGAACAGACAGGCTTTATACATTGTAACAAAGGAAAAGACATAAAGTCACGTGGCCAGCAAAAGGCGAATGTAAGCAGAGAAGGAAAAATATTAGAAGGAAATGTAATCATCTGATAGGATAAACTGCAGTATTTTCAGCCCAAATTAGATCGTTTCTACTTGTGTAGCACTGTCTTTTGTGTGATTGAGCGGAGAGGGAGCTCCAGTTTCTCTAGTACTAATCTTCAATCTAAATGAAACATCATGAATGGTTTATGGAAACAGTTTCAGTATGTTCCTTATGATGTGGGAATCAACACGCTTCCTCCAGATTGTTGTAGTGGAAATGCACCAGCCCTATATTTTGTTGTCTGGTCACATTCCAAGAAAAGGGGAGTTTTGGGAAGAAGTGCAATTCATTAATAAATATATCCCCTGGATCCTGATTGACATTGAGTGTAATAAAAAGTAAGAGCAGTATTCTTGAGGTTCAAAAAAGGGAAAAGAGGAGAGAAATAAGTGTGTGTGGTGTTTTTGGTAGTTGAAGTGTGAAGCTTCTATAGGGCAGGCTACTTGTGAGGTCTTTGGACTGTGGAAAGTGAGAAATGTGGAAATAATCAGAAAGTGGAAATCTCCGGCATTCAGCAATGTTTGGAAGCAGAGTGAAGGTTTACAGCAGCTTGTATTTCTGTAGTAGTTAGCCAGCACACTAAGGTGGAATTGTAGTGAAAACGAAAGGGCGGGGCAGATGTCGTGCTTATTTGAGGCTTGGAGGTGAAGAGAAACTTCCTAGGTTTGTGAAGAGAACTGGAAGTACACACCTGCCTCCACCCCAAGGAAACCATTGTAGCTAGGCGCTCCAATGGTCCCAGGAGGGTGTGTTGTAAATCTCCTGTATACACAAGCTGAACATGAACATTGACAACAGGATTTGCAGGGAGAAAGAGTGCCACCTACTGAATCACCACCTTCTCCATGTTTCTGTCAGCACTTTGATTGTCTTTGGAGTTGTACCAACCCTAGAGCATGACCTTGCTTAGGAATGAAATCTGACCCCATTACAATGCAAGCTTAGATTTCTGCAGGCACATTACAAAATCAGCCAGAACCCCTCATCTGCAGATTTTCCCCCCCAAAATAGGACACCGCCAAGTGAAAGCTGCAAGAAAACCAGGCAAACGGGCTGTGCGCACCGAGAAAAGGCAGAACAGCTGCAGAAGGGGCTCGGGCATCTGTGTAATGAGATGTTTAGTCACTGAACGCAACTATTTTATCTTAAGATAGACTCAAAATCCACTACTCATGTTTATGTAAAGTCTTCTTTTCCTCAGTCTGAGAAAGTGCCTGACTAAATGTTTTGTTGGCGTGAACTTAATTGGTGACATCTGGAATTGGTTAATGTTAATATTAACCAAAGCATTTGACTAAAGAAAAAAATCTGGGAGGAGAGTCAGATGTGAACATGTATTATGGGACATTAGCATAGGTAATGAAGTAAGGGAATGGAAAATCTGCAGAAGTTATTTAAAAAATGTGATACCCAAAAGGTGACCATTATGTATTTTTCCTTTGATCTTCTGTCAGTTCCACTCTGTGAGTCACATATGCAGGAGGTGTTAGGTACAGAATAATTTCCATAGAGCATAGATCCATATATTTGTGTAGATATGTATGTTCATATATATGTAGAGACACACACGGCTCATGTTTTGACTCCTAACATAAGCATAAACCATGAAGCATGAGAAGCACAGAAAGGAAAGCAGGAAGAGATTGAGCATAGAAGCTGTTACCAGTAGCTTTACTGTAGGGTTTTCCCTTAAATGTGCTATCATGTAACTGATCTCTTATGTGTGTCTTTTATTTCACGCAGCTGTGATGGGCGAAAAGAAAATATTTGCGGGAACACAGTTTCCAGCAAGAACAGGACAGCAAAATGTAATACAAGTAAGTGTAAAGATACACAGAGACATTGGTATAAGGAAGGACATTTGTAGAGACTCGCTAGCTTTGTGCAGATATCACTGGCGTCTATAATAGAATGAGGAATTCAAAGAAATTATGTAGATTGGCCTTGGGAAATGCAAACCATCAGCCTGCCCTGAGCTAGACTGAAGAGAAACACTTTAACAGAGCTTCTTAACCCAATTAAATAGCTATCCCCAGGCATCTTGCTGTAGTAAGTAATTGAAACCAATGACAAATGTTCTGCTTTCATAAAGGGCATAGTGTTAGAAAAGCCTAAACATTCTTGAGTTGTTATTACGTTTTTTCATCCTTTGAATGTGAAGTATTAAAAAAAAAAAGTGGAAAGCCAATAACCTGAAGACAAATATGGGTTGAGCCAAAGTGACATAGGAAGCAAACTGAAAGGACACCCAATGAGCAGAGCTAGAAGAAAATGAATGAGAGAAGCAGAGAGGACAGGATGGGGGAAGTGAAGTGGATGGGGGTGCAGTGGACTGGTGGGAGGAGCTTCAGTGGCTCGGTGGTGGGTGTGGGGTAGAAACACACACTTGAAGGGTGTCATCCTATACCTGGAAATGACATACAGTGTCATATACCAATGTAACCACAGTAAAAATAAGTAAATGATCATATAATATTGGAGTAGAACCTGTAGGATAAAATAAACATGTATTCATGCTGATATGAATAAATGAATAAATCAAGGTATAAATAGACACTAGAGAAGAAAAGACAAATCCTCTGTACAGAATATTTGTACACTCCCACTTGTGAGTATAGGTTGACTAAGTGACTCATTTGTAGTAGGGGATTCTGGCACAGGGATACTTGTGATTGAGATCCCCTTATCAGCATTCCCCCCTGGCATGGTGTGCTCACAAGGGTACGTTCACCTCTGCGATGTACCTTCGAAAAAGTCAAATCCCGTTCTGATGACAAACTGTACCTGGTGAATGACATTTGCAGAATATTCTAGAAAATACCTGACCTTCCACTGCTCGCAACTGTGAAGGTCATCACACTAGGAAAGATGGAGAAAATGTCACAGGCTGGATAGCATCAGTAGCATCATACGTAAGTGCAATGAATTATTGTGGACTAGGTCCTTGAGCAAAAACCAGACAGTAGTGTAAGAGCTGGCAAAATGCAAAGAGTTTGGAGTTTAGTGGAAGAGTCATGCAGTAAAGTTTGGTTTTGTGTTTGAAAAATAAAAGGTGAGAATGTGAAAGATAACATCGGAAGGCAGTGAAGTTGGGTAAGTGAAATAAAGATATACATTAAATCATCTTTGTAACTCATCTTCACATGTAATGTTCTTCTGAAAGGAAAAGTGTATTCAAAGTGTTGGAAGGAGATATTCTTGTGGAAACGAATTTGTGGATCCTAAGATATATCGATGTGAACAGCTTGTACTTTTGAAATGATGTGTCAGATTCCATCGGTAGGCATGCTCCCATGTAGCTTAATTTATTTGCAGTATTTCTGTGTAAAGAAGTTAAAAAGAGCAGTGTTACATCTAAGCAGATGAAATGGGGACTTTAGTTGATAAGATGGGGAGAACAGATAATGTTGTTTGCCAAGGAAGTGGTAAGGGAAAAAAAAGCCTGTTTCAGGAAATATTTGGAAGGTGAAATGAGCAGATTTGTGTAATAATTGGATGGATGAGGTGATAGAAATTGTTGACTGAAGGATTTCTCCATAGTATTGAGGCTGAGACACTAGAAGAAGGTGTTATCATTAACTGAACAAATATGTGTAGTAATTGTTCGGAAAACTTATGAAGTAATGCTGAGAGAAAGTGAAGGTACCTGAGGGAAATGAAATCTGTGCTATGGTCATGGTTCTGAAGTCATGATAGCAATTTTCTCTGAATGGAACAAAGTATGCAAGAGTCAATATAACATCCATCAAAATTCCAGCAAGTTATATTGTAAACATCTGCGAATGAGTTCTGGAAGTCTGATGCTATGTGAAGGACTTCTGTAATGAAATGCAAGCAATCTGCAGAAGGGAAGGTGTCAAGACAGATGAGAAAGCTATAGTAATTGAAACAGTTGATATTGTTGTAAAGATAAATAAATCAATGAAATGAAGTAGGATTTAGAAAAGATGCACATACGGGGAAGGTGGTTTCTGGAAAAGGTACAGAGTCAGTTCAGGGATAAATGTGTTTTCCAAAAATTGTCAGTCAATGGATAGTGGCAGGTTTCAAAATGAACTTCTCTTGACATCGTACAGTATATACCAAAGTAATGAGAAATAGGCTATGAGTAGAAATGTACAGTAGACAACATGTAAGGAGAAAACCACGGGGAAAATCTCTAATCTGTAGATACGCAATTCCCACATAAGGAATACGGAGAATGTGGTGTGCCATGGAACAAACACATGGATGTAGTGAAGTTCATCAATATGTGAACAAAGAAACAAGCAGAAAAAGTAATATTCCTAGAAGGACATTGTCAGGTATTGAAAAGTGATCCCGCAGGTTATGAACATGTTTGCCAATTATGTTTCAGGAAAAGAGTGTCCATTGCACACCTACTACATCTGAAGAGGCGTAAAGCTGTAGCTATAGGTAACATACAGAGCTGGAATTCATCATCTGTGGTAAAAAGCATACAGTTTTAGATAAGACAGTGTAGATCACATAAGTAAGTCTCCCAAGTCAATAAGAAGAGAACAAACAACCTGTAACAACTGGGCAAAAGCTTGGAAGGAATCTCTCACCCTGGAAATAAATAAGGATGTTGAATAACCAGAGAAAACAATAGGGAACACCATTAGTCATACAGTACATTACAATGGAAACCACAGTGTGATTCAGGTGCACATATATTAGAGTGGCTAAAATGTAAAAGGCTGCAATAAGAGATTTGAGTGTGTGTGCACAGCAAATGAAAGGAACAGTGTGCTATAAAGAATGGCAAGGGTGAAAGAAGGTAGACTATATGATGTTTGAGGCCATTCTAGAAAATGGAACTAATGTCAATTGACAGTGTAGCAGGGCTGTCCTGTGAGGGCTGAGGTGTGGCCGAAGTAATGTTGGGGAGTGGTGAAATGGAGTGATAATTGGTATGCTGGCTTTGGTTTCACAAAGAGAAGTGTATACTGAGATGTATCCAGTGATGGTCTTGTGTGTGTGGGGGGGGGTGGGGGGGGGGGTGGGTTATGTGTGTATGTAATTATTGTGTGTCAGTCTTACCAATTAGTAAAAAAAGGCAAAGCTGAAAAGTAGGACTGAAAATGGAACAGGCTGTAGAACAAAATAGTTGTTAAGAAATCATCAAGTTTCCCTCTTTTCAAAAGATGTAACAAATGGAAAGGAGACATTTTTGTCCTTCTAGTGGTGTGGAGACTGATTTACTAAAACAGCAGAGTTATGAGAAGACTAGGGAGAACAGAAATCTTTTTTGTTGTAAGGAAAACATATTTTAGTTCTGGAAAAATGAGTTACCTACCTGTAGTGGTCAGAGCTTTCATCAGTAAACTTTGTGCATCAGAAAATCTACTTTTTGCCAGTTAGCTAATGAAATAGATCTGTATGTAGGAAAGTGGAGTAAAACAAAAAGGAGGATCATTTTTATTACAGAGCAATTGTTCACTTTACAAGAAGGTTCACAGAGGAATTATTGAAATATCAAAGTTTACCCGTGCATTCAACTGTTAGTTAGCAGATCGTTAACTACTTTATAGGATGAGGTTAGGCCGGAGAGAAAATGAAGTTCCTATCTTAGAATAGAGTGTTGGAGCTATTTGGCATGGACTGTATTCCAGATATTAGAGTGTAAGATCCTGGGGAAAAAAGTCCACAGTCATGGGAAAAGTAGACATACTTAGTAGAAGGTGATGTTAGAATGCAGTGTAAGGTAGCCATCAGGGATCCAGTGAGACAAGGCTGCGTACATAAAGAAGGCATGGATCAAAGGTGGAACAAAGGTAAGAGTTGGCAAAGTGAATGTGTGTCGTAGGCATTTAGCATATTCACCTAAGATTCGGCGATGTCTTTCACAGCAAAAATGGCACATGTGAAGAAATGCGTGAGCAGGATCTGAAATGTAGCACAGCATTTCCCCAGAGCACCAGAAACTCCCTTACCTCATCACGCATGTCTCCATGAAACCCAGGGGAGTTAGAGCAGACCAACCATGGTCCTTTCCTTTATCCTTATTCACTACTGTGATATCAAGGAAGTGACGTGTGATCTGAGTCATCTCTAAAATGGTGCTATGTGGGCATAGTTTTGTATGAAACGCAAGGCAGACAAATGAAGCCAGCATTGGTTTTTTGTTTCATTTGGTTAATGGTGTAAGTGATGTGCACAGGTGTAAGTGATAGAGACACACAGCACACGTTCTTCTTCCGCTTAAGGCCCCTGCAATGGTCCCACTACGTGTTACTGAAAAGGCCCAGGAGGAATGTCATCTTGGTTCACAAATAGAGCTTGTCATAAAGTGTAGGTTTGAAATAAGCAAGCAGACAAACCCACAGCTGCACTGCTGTTAATGTGAAGTAGCACTGCCAGTGTCATTGGTGAGATGCAGTGTCCACGTGCAGGGATGATGATTCAGCGAGAGCACAGAAAGGTGTGCTGCCAGCCAAGTCCCCAGACGTGGGCATGTGCCATAGGATCCTGTCCTGTCATGTGGATTGTCATTCTGCTTCCTGTCGGGAGCCATCTTTGTGTGCCTCTGCTAATGTGTCATGTAAGGCCAGATAGCACCAGCAATGCTGATGATGTTGAAGTGGCCAGAAGGATGGGGAGGTAGAATGGGGCTGACATGTGTCACGCTTTACGTGAAAGCCATGGAAAATCATGAAATTAACCTGGGGGGATAGAAAGTCCTATTCACTTTTGCAACAGTCTGCCTGATTACAATATGGAAGGAAGAGTGAATGCGGGAGAAATAGTTGTAAACCTCTTGCATCAGTTCTCTTGAGGTCAAGAAACTGTGGGAAGGTTACAGAAGGGGAGGAAAAAATCAGTGAGCCTAGGAAGTGACTGCATATGGACAATGTAAGGTTTCAAAATGGAAGGTTAAGTCCCTTCTCACTTTTCAGAGAAAGGAAGAAAAACTCTGTTTGGTGTCACAACTTTTAGGCCTCCCCGATGCAGCGCTGTCTGTGCACTGTGGACAACTTTTGAAAAGAATATCACTGTCTATTGAAATTCTTACATAGGGAAGAATGTGGGTGTTTTTAATTCTTTTGCTATTGTTATGGAGGTGATATTCATGTACATTATTGTTTGTGAGGTATGCATGTGCTGATTTCTTAGGTGCCAACACAGTGTCAAATCGTGGCACATCCAAATAATGCATTGGCTTCTTGCAATATTTCTTCCCCATGTAATAACAAGAAAAGTGAGGGGAGCCTCTCTGGGAGCACAGAGGTTGAAGACACAGTGCTGTCAAGCTACTGCCGCATGAGTTCTATGTTAGACAGGCCAGGAAGGTGACTCTCATGGCGTAGCAGACCTCCCCTGTGGTGTGCACTGCTTCCCTCAGCTGTGTGTTTCAATCAGTCTGCCTGTTGTCCTCACAGTGTGTCTGGTGAAGGCTGTCACTGGCCACCGCACACCTCTGGCCTGCACCCTAGTGCATGTCTGTGGAAATAAATCTGGGAAAAAGAAAGTAAGCTAGGGACAGACACTAAGTAAGTAAATCCCGGGCTATTCGGCTGGAATAGGGGCAGAGCTGGGATGTTACTGTGGCAGTGTAAATGTTGAGGTCTTGCTCATGAAAGTGTTCTGCTGAGCTCTTGTGATACTCTTTGGTTGTGTCTTTGAAGGTCAGATCCAAAATCATAGAAGAGGCGTGTGTATGTGAGTCTCCTTTTTTGCACGGGGTCATTTGTGGTATATTTATATACATATGCATGTGGGCTTGGTGTTACTGTACATGTATGTTTATGTGTGTTGAGTTTGTCATGTGGATATACATCTCTGTTCCATGTCTTGTCTGTGTGTATGCTGTGTTTGGTATGTTTGTATGTGTAGAACATGCTGCACTGGGAAATCAAGGATTGTACTCTGACAAGATGCTTTCGCTGTCTTCATGAGGCCCTGAGCCAATTTTCATGGACACGATTTTTGCTATCTTTAGTGAAGTACAAATTATTTGTAAAAGGAGAACCACTGACGCCTTTAGCTTTATACTATTATTTTGAGTATGTGCTTTGGAAAAGATCGGTGACATTTTTAATAGGATAAGAAAAGTGAGGTGTCAAGTCAATGCAAGCAGAAAAAAAAAAAAATCTGAAATGTGCAGCCTGAATGTGCTGTGATGGAAAATGTTGGTAAAACCGAAGCCTGTGATGTGAATATGGCAGGGTCGTGAGCTCAGGTAGTTCTGTGTCATCAAAGCAGCATGAATGCCATTCTCCTACCACTGTCCACTGCATGGTATTATAGGTTTTTTTTTTTTTTTAATGCAACAAAAGGTGACATGATTTTGCCACTGTTTGGTGTTAAGGAAGCACTTATATATTCAATCATGTTCTTTTCCATTGGTTCTCATTAGCCAACAATGAAGTGGTGGTGTATGAAAAATTAATAGTGGGACCAAACTTGCTTATGCTACCTAGCAATGAGTGGAATGCTTTTTAAACCTGTTGTGTTTATGGCATGCAAATGAAGAGGAATCTTCAAATCACCCTTAGCCTTCTTGAAGGCCTGTTTCAGAAACAGTGCGTTAGGATTTTGTAAAATAGAGATGTTGCTGAGTATCTCACACAGATAAATTCTTCTTTGACAGTGCTACCATGCTGTAAACATAGTCATTGGTGGAGGGTTATTGATGCTTTCGTGGTGGCTGTGGTATGATGACATACATTTACAGCAGGGTGAAGTACACCCCTAAAACATATGCAGCATTGTAAATCAATGTCACTTCAATAAATGAATAAAAAAAAATCATACTGAGATCCATCAGCATTCCAGGAAGGAACACGGATAGGGTTTCTGCTGCCTCTTCCCCTTACCGCCCCTATTATTGATGTGTAACACTCCAAATAAGTCTTTCTTTACACAGAAGTATATACTCTCAGCGATGCCAAGAGAGCATCAGGTGAATGGTGGAAGTCTCATTCATGAATGGTTTCCACAAATAAATGCACTTGGGACATTCTACTTGAAACTGCAAAGATGAAGGGAGGACAGTGTGTAGTGTAAAGTCCTTGAGGATATTATGGGGTCACAAGGCTTGAAATGATGGGAATGAATTAGAAATAGCAATCATAACAGTAGTCATAATGCTTCGCTCCACAGTGGGGTGGGAAAAGAAGAGACACAGACTCCTGAAGCAGTCTCAGTACCCACGCATCGCTTCCTGGAAGACATGTGAGGCAAGTTCTGAAAGAGAAGCGGCAGTCGTTCGAAAAGGAAGGAGGGGCATTTCTAGCAGCAAAAGCAGCATGAGACAAAGAAGCTAAAAGTAGTTGAGTTGGCCTGGAGAAGAGTGTGAGGCAATGATGAAAGGGACCGTGTTGGGGAGTGTCTTAGTACCCTAGGAGTCCGACCTGAAAGCCTAAAGTCTGAGCAGAGTCTCCAAAGGGCCAGAAGTGTATATAGTATCATGAGAGCTCACTGACGAAAGGTATGAAAGGGAGAAGGATTGGGGGAAGGCAGCAGAGAAGGGCCAGGACTAGGGAACTCAGGAAAGAATTAGTATTGCATGTAACGTAAGACACAAATATAGACTCCCACGTGTCTTGTTAAAAAAGTCATCTTGATGAGAAAAGGATAAAAAGAAACCCAGCTGAGATGGAGTCACCAGTTATCATTTGATCATCAATGAAATAGAACACAGGAAAAGAAAACCTGGATCAGTAAGTTATACACAAGGTGTGCATACTCCTCCATGTAAATCACAGCTACTTTCTTGTAAGGCCTTTCCTTTCACACATCTACCTTATCATGTTCTGGCCTTTTAGGTTAACTGCCAGAAGAGAGACACAGAGTGACTGACATGAAAGTAATGCCAGCTTCTGCTCTGTCATCAACTGGTTCTCATCAGTGGTCTATCGTGCAAGGGCCAATGGTGATTTTCATGCCTGGAACAAGTGACTACTTCCCCTTTAGCAAAGACGGGTTTATAGGAATTGTAAGGAAATCATTATGATTAGCTATGATTGAGGGAACATGGTATACAATATTGCACGTGCTGAAGAGGCATAGGGTCACACTGGCACACCCACAACCGAGGCCTGTCACACTCTTTGACCATCGCCCATTGTGTCCCCCCCTCCCCCACTACGTCCACGTCCTCCTACCTGAACTCCACAGTGAGATTTGTAGGGTTTTTTTGTTGATGTGGTGTTGTGTGATGTTTGTCTGTATTCCACATAGAAGAGGAAGTATATGGTTTTTGTCTTTCTCCTTCTGACATATTTTGTTTAGCATCATCGCCTCCATTTCCATGCATGTCATCACAAATGGCAACCTTATTGTAGCTGTGTAATATTCCATGTATATATACACTTATCTAATATCCTCCTCTCTCCTCAGGCAGTTAGGTTGTTTCCATAATGGGCTATTGTAAACAGTTGCGCGATGAACACAGACATCATTATTTCTTTTTTAAATGAAAAGAAAGAGATGGTATTCTAAATGTAAATCAGAATGTTCCAGAGTTAAACTAAATGAGTGGATTCAGTTGGAAAAAGAGAGTAAAGAAAAATTGTGGCCTCTGGGCTCCGGGGAAGCAGAGCTGAGTTCAGGTATGACTGTGTCATCTGCGAGGCAGGAATAAAGTCGTTTTCACACTTTTTTCCACTTTCCTTCCTAGGCTCACAGTCACATAGTAGACTAGTCAAGTGTTAGGTTCCAGTGAAATGATGTTATGAACGCATGGTTAACGAGATGACTTCTTGAGTTTTGTGTCATACGGGAAAATGATGTAAAAAAGCAGAGTCAAATGCATTGCCTTAGTAGTAGGTCATAATGATCTCAGCCGAACACTTCCTTGACTGTTCAATGTAAGGATGATACTGTTGGAAGTTGAGCGAGTGGGAAGAGTACTCATGGAACATCGGTCGAGATGTCAATTTCTCCCATTTTCATGGCGTCCAGAAGGGTAGAGACGCCCTTTTTTTATGCAGGCTTCAGGATGCTTGGCGTGGGACTTGATAGGTTGCGTTTTTTGCAGAAAAATAAAATGAAAGGGTGACAGCCTTTGCTGTATTCTCCTGTATATGTACAATAGAAGACCCTCATCGGTCTTCTCTGATCAGTGGTTCAATGAGCTCATGAATCAGCATCACTCAGAAGACTTCTTAACCCAGGGATCTGAGAATCTCCCTCAGAATGGATGACCGCACAGGTTTGAGTTGGGGCTCAATAATTGGTATGTCCAGCAACACTATGCCAGGGCAACCTCAAAGAGGTCCCTTTTTTTACTTAAAGAAAAGCTTCCCTGAGCAGCAGCTCCCTCCATGTTGCTGCGAATGGCATGCTATTCTCTTTTTTAATAGCTAACTAATATTCCATTGTGTGTCTATACCACAAAATGTCTATTTTGGGGCATTTGGGTTCCTTCCTATCTTACCTATTAAAAATAGTGCTGCAGTCTGCACTATGGTGATGGCACAAGGGTGGTTTGGTGATGGGAAGCCCACGGGGATGACAATTGAGATGGAAAAAGGCATACCATGAGGTGAAAATAAGTTAAAAAATAGTGCTGCAGTAAACATAGGGGTGCAGGTGTCCTTTTGTATGAGTGTTTATATTCTTTGGGTAGATTCCAAGGAGTGGGGTTGCTGGGTCATATGGAGGCCCTCCTTGTAGTAGTTTCAGAAGAACTATCAGACGGTTTCACTTACAGGCAGAATGTAGGGGAATGAAATAAGGTAGTAGAGAAAAAAATAGAAGTGAAGGAGCAAAATGAAAGACAGCTAGTACTTGGATACACCCTGGGGAGAGGGGGAGGAGGGGGAGAGGGAGAGGAGGGAGAGGGGGGGGGGGGGGGGGGGGGGGGGGGGGGGGGGGGAGGGGGGAGGGGAGGGGGAGGGGGAGGGGCGGGGGGAGGGGAGGGATCTAAAGAAGGGAGCGAATGTGTTCTTACAGAGGGAAGTATGGTGATGGTGCATGGGTGGATCGGTGATGGAAATGTTGTGGGGACCCTACCTGAGAGGAAAAAGCATGCATTATTCAACAAAGGAAGAATGGTGTAAAATATTAAATACAATTAAATGAATAAAACACCTTGATGTTAGCGTTTGTTCTTACAAAATCCCCTTAGCTCTGCAACCACTGTAGCGCCTCTGGTCACCATAATGCCTTGTGCTGTTCCCTTCCCTGTTTTGACCCTCCTCCTCCTCCCCCTTCCTTTCCCCCCCCCCCCCTCCCGCCAGATCACGGTAGATGATTGACTGCATCAGTGTGGAAGAGTGGAAAGATAGGCTGTGTAAATTGCATGAGATTTGAATGCTCTGTTAGTGTTCCCATGTGAACTTTCTACTTATGAAGCCAAAAAATGCCCTTAACGTTGTATTCATGAAGACCATTGGGCATTCCATTGAAGTATTGTTTATTGGGAGAACAAAAAACACCACAAATTCCAATTATTTCAGCTTTTATTGAGATAGCTTTGACTTACAGCACTGTACGTTCATAGGCTCTGTAGGGTCATAGGCTCACAGTACACCCATGGCATTAATAAGCCTTCCTCATAGTTCACTGCCCTTCCCTCCTTTGCTGTGTGTATCCTACTCTGTTGGATACACTGAAAGTCCTAAAAGTTCATTTTAACAAAATGAGGATTTCAAGTGGCATTTCAGATTCTTGTAGAAGCAGATGTAGGGGCTAGTGACTGCTGTTCCCAAAATGAGACCACACGCAGTAATTCAAGTGTTGTGGCCCCCCACCCCCGTTCTGTGATTTACATCCTGAAATAGTCAAAGTAGAAATGAAGGGCTAGTGAAATGCTTCGGTGACTACATTTTGCTGATTAGGTTCAGGTGGTGTTGAAGTGAAGGGCCTATTTTCAGGTTTCACCAATGTTACTTATATGGCGTCATTTCCTAGTTCTTTAATAGGTACTGTGAAACCTCTTGGTTGGGGAAGCTCCCCGGTGGCGTAGGGGTTTAAGCCTTCAGCCTCAATCAGAGCTACGGCCTGGGTTCGAGCCCTAGTCAGGGATCCTCAGGCAGGTATGGTGCAGCAGTCTCATGTGCTGTGCT
>NW_004567113.1:47316880-47363214 GCF_000260355.1 Condylura cristata
AAACACCCCCCAGACAAGACAAAAGTCACTCACTAAAACATTTATTGCATCATGTCAACTTGATAATGACGTCTTCAGTAGGGGTGAGATCGAGAAGAGGGTTTATTACATGTACATTTCTGAGGGGAGAAACAAGATGCCACGAAGGACTTTATGAAGTATCACCCACAACACAAGGAAGAATACTAGCATGGTGGTGTCTCAAAAATCCAAGAATCAACTATTGTTTTAAAAGGGAGCAACATGGTGGCAAACACAAAGCCAAGGCCACATGCACATTGTCTCAAGATCACATCTCACTCGGCCTCGTCTTCCTGTCACATGTGCTTAAGGGATCACAGCGGCAACTCGACCCCAGCTTTTCGTAGATGACTCTTTCCCAGCTGCTTGTCATCAACATTGTGGTCTTGTCAGAGAAATACACAAGGTTACATTCCTTTGCATCCTTACAGGGATTTTGCACCGAGACAAACATACAAAACCATTCACGGCTACAGTAGTTACTGGCCTGGGAAGTTCTCACTCGACTCAGCTCCCCATTGGACACACACACACGACCAGCTGGGAGCCCCAAAACCTTGGCACAGTCAGCAGCTGCTCTGACCAAGGTCTCGATGATTTAGTCGAGCTGTAAACCCCAGACTTGGAGACTATAGCTCACTCCCTGGGTTCCAAGCCATCTCCACTGGCGTGAATCCAGGAACTTACCAGAACTCATAAACCGACTCTTCCTAATGAGACTGGGAAAACCAAGTTATCAAAGCTGCCCTCACTGGACTATCCGTGACTGCCGGAGACTCCTAGGCCATCAAACTTAGCATTTCTAACTTTCCCTACCTTCTCCTTCTGCTATCTCATCATCTCAGAGACTCAGTCACTGGGATCTAACAAGCACTACTTTTCTCTGGGATCGGCGAGAAGCCAACACGAGGGAGATGGAGACAAATCCACCGTCATGTGGTCAGTAAGGGGCAAAATCCACTTTATAACCTATTTCTCTCTGCACCTACGAAACGACTGACAGAGCACACTTCTTCATGACTTTCACATTTCTAGGCAATTCGGACAGACACATAGATCCTGTGGCACAGCGAAGGAAAATGGTGGCTACCGATCATTTGCAATCCCTGCCATTGAGAAGTGGAGTCTCTTCCCTTGGGAATCTGCGATGCCTTGAGAAACTTTCTAGAACGATGAAAGGTGACAGTGTTACTGTGCACCTCTGTGGCGAGCTCTTGAGAGCTCAGGGCAGCTGTGGGCTCCTGGCTGCTCACCCTGGCAGCAGCCAGTCTCATGTCTGACAGTCCGATCGAGAGAAAGGGATAAGCACTCACCTCTTAGGGCCTCAGCCTTCTACACCCACGGCTTGGGATCTTGGACATACTGGTCCAAAGATACATCAGGGAGGAGACAGAAGAACGTGCAAGGTGACAGAGAAGTCCTTCAGTAGCATCGGACCCTCCCTGAGCTGTCCCACTTCAATCTAACCATTTCTGCCACCTTGCCTGCATCCCAGTCACTCAGTCGCAGGAGTGAGAGGTCTTTGCTCCACTTTTACTCCATTGTGAGCACAGTCAAGTACAAGTTTTCTGCACTTGACGGTTTTGACTACTTTTTTTATGCAGCAATAGATAAACAGAACATTTTAGGAAAGGTCTTTGAGATGACTTCACGATTGAGTATCTCTCCAAATCACAATCGTTAGTCATGGAAACAACACAGTAAAATCCAGTTATCCAGAACTCTTGGGGAATAAGTCATTCTGGATGATGGAATGATGGCACTTCACAAGATGGGGGCGATCCATCTTTTCCATGCTGGTGACACTACATTGCATTGTAACACTTCCGTATGAATCATCGTGCATGTAATTACTCATACATAAAAATAAATACTGAACTTATACAATGTGTCACAGTCTATGCTAAGGGTTAGGTTACAAGTCTTTTATTCCACATATGTAGCCCTCGTGACTGACACCATTTACACATTACAAAGGGACTCAGGCATTGTGCCATCTGCCCAAAGTTACAAGCCAGTTCAATAGAGTCAGAAAGAGTCCCTCCAAGCTTGACCTGACTCCTCCATTCCTAGGAATATAATTTGGAAGGTCTACCTGTTGGCACCAATGAACTACTCTCATGCTTTTTGTTTTATCCCATCTTTGATCATCATTGCATGGACTGTTGCTCTCAAAAACACTTGGAAATGCTCTCTGGTTAGAATCTGTAAGCTGAGCTACATTGTAGGAATGGATGTTGCTTGTGTTTCGGTATGGTCAAATCCAGGAGTAGCAGACTGTTTGTAGGCATGGAAGAGGCATCGGTGATGATAAGAATGTTTCCTTACACATTTCAGCCTCTCACCTGAGGACTGTAAAAGGCTTCATAGACATTCATTAATCCTTACAGGATTTCAATGAGCTCATGAGGCACTTTAATTACTGTAATATATTGAGATTTCAAATAAAGCCAAAGGAACTTCAGAATCCATTTGGATGCATTCGCCTTTGCCTTTGGCACACTGTGCCTATGGCTAGGGAATGGCTTTTATAGTCCTTTATGTATTTCTCACGTTTTTAAAAAGGTGTGACACCATAATGTATCTCGTTTTCATAGTAGAAGCCAGGGAAAGAGCATCGCTGAGCTCACGGGATTTCATTGATGAGTGACATATGTCGCACACTCAGTAGGTACCAGACACTATGCTACTCACTCCAAAGAACAGAGAATAGGATCCCTGCCCTCAAAGAGCTCCCAACTCAGGGGCTGATACATAATAGATGAAATGCTGTGCATTTACAGTTGTGACAGAGCTAAACCAAAGCACTACTGATGCCTGTGACATTGAGTCTCACTCTGAAACATAATAGTTCATACCACATGAACCATATGGTGAGCCAACCTTGCAAGTCTTCTTATTACTGATACTTCATATTCTAAATTAATTGTATTTATCTTTGGCTTACAAGAGCTGGGATGTAGGCCAGAAGTGTGTGTGGGTGCGACGGTGTGTGTCTGTGTGTGTGTATGGGGGGGGGTGAGAGGGTGACAGGATTCACAAGAGGCAGAAAGGGGAGCAGGACAGATAGATCTATCAAAGTACACTCCTGAGGAGAGCAGCTGTGAAGACAAGAGAGCTCTGCTGCTACCTGGCTGGAAATCAAACTCAGGCCACAACAGTGATAGCACTGAGACTCAACCCCGAGGCCACCAGGGAGGTTCCTCATGTTCCTTTTCATAACAGTCCTGATACATAGGCACAACTGCTTTCCCATATTTCACAAATAAGGAAACAGAAACAGAGAGAGCTAATGTAACTTCCCAAAGCACACTTAGTCAGGATAGGACACAGATGGGTTTGATCCCCAGCACTGACTGCAGGGTCTGTGCGCTGCAGCACTAAGCTGTGATATAGACACAAGTGCGATGAAACGAAACCCTAATTGATGAGTCACAAAGGGAGGGAAGCCAAAAATGAATGTTCTGTTCTACACACACTTTTATGTGGTAGGCTTTTGTAGTAGGTAGCCTCTAAAAAAGAACCAGGAAGAATTTCCTTCTATTTTTGATCAGTACTAACCTCTGGGAAAAAAAAAAAAAGTCATCAAACAAAATCAGATCTCACTCCCATGTTCAGTACCTTCTCCACATCCTTCCATCACACGATCAACACAACATGTTTTCTGTCATTTCTGACCAACATTGATCTCACGGAAGCTGTCACCAAAGCACCTGCCCATTCTGCTTCAGGAGAGCTGTGGGGACTTAGCTGCATTCTATACAACTTGAAAGTGAAGATACACTTTCTTAGGACCCCTGCCTATTCCCATGTTCATACCTCAATGCTCTGTTAGAAACAGGGAAAGCAGAAAAAAAGGGGAGTGTACAATGCACTAAGAACCGTTTCTTCTACTCTTCTCTGCTCAGGGACTCTGATCCACCATTTCTCTTTGTCCTCTCTGGAATCTGCACCACAGCGACAGAATACTGGACACTACTTTCTGACCAGGGACTCCTTTCAGTGAGTGCCCCACTCACTCAGCTTTCTTAGTTATTGTTGATAAGCTGCACTGAGTTCTTCTGGAACACTTTGCTCATTACTCAGGAGGAAACTCCATTTCTGCCTGATTGATCCATAGATCATCCTTTTTCTCTATGTGCCAAAGTACTTATAGACCACAGCTGATCTTTTCACAGTAACAAGTCATGTGTGTTTCCTTTACATTTGTTAGGATGTTATGTGTTCACCTGGGCTGGTATTTCACAGTTGGAACCTTTCAAACTCAAGAGAGATGGGGCGCTTATGTGAAAAGGATATATAGAGATGCTTCTATTGAGCAATGATTTATTGAGTGCAGTAGACCGAATCTGGAAGGTACCAAGGAGTATATTACCTGGTGAAGGAGACTCGTAGTTAACCAGGTCATTAGACCACACATTCTATGCACGGAGACACAAGGCTGTGAAAGCTCTTAAAAGGATCCCTCACCAGGCCTTCATAACCTAGTATATGATCCTGGAAAACAATCCCACTATGTGATCTGAAACCTAATTGACCGGTAGTAGGATCCAGATCATGTATATGTATGCGTGTATGTGTGTGTGTGTGCATCCATACATTTGTGTGCACTTCAGTGTCCGCATAAGTGTTCGAATACATATACACGACCTATTTATGCCTCCAAAACAGGAAAAATCTCTGTTCATATAGCGATTGCATGGCAACTTGCTGACTACTGAATTGGGTGTGAGTAGGGGACTTTGGAGAACTGACGTAGGGTGAGTGAAAATGCTCTAATAGTATCAGGAGTTGTCGGAGGAGGTGGAATATAGGAGTGGATGCAAACTTGCCAGGAGGGTGGCAACAACACGTACTCCCCAATGGGGGCAAACCGAGGAAGCGAGAAATAAGGAGAATAGGTGTGCTGGAGGGTTAATTTCACATATTTGCTGGGAAGATAAGGATCCATCTATGTCCCCATTAGTAAAATCTCGAGTCGAGTTGGTATTCATCACTGATACTTTTTAGGCAAATCCAGTCTTTCTTTGAAATGCAAATAAGAGCCAATTTTACATCCGCATTGGCCCAGAGCAGAAATATAGACTACAAACCATGGGATTATGGTTGCAGTTGATAAGTCCATTAAAATCCTTACTTGATACATTTGAAACCAGCGTCTACAGAGCTTCGGTACTTACCTACCTGGCACCATCCAACTAGTATTCAGTGTGCCTGGGATAATAACTGGGATGCTAGCCTGCTAGTTCATCCTTTAATCACACCTCTGGAGACGATGCTGCAGGTAGGTGCTGCCAGTGGCACTCTTGGGGGTGGATTTGGGTCAGAACGAGGACAAACTGAAAATCAGAAAAAATAGGAAGTCAACATTTTCACTTAACCACAGTGAAATGTCCAACTAGAAGAACATCTTTCTGAAATGAACGTGACTGCATAGGTCATAGGTTACAATGCATATTATCTAAGAAGGAAACTGCATGATCCCCAAGGTGATAACCAAGGAGATTCACTACTGATTGAACTTATTATGATCGCTATCTATTGTGGTATCAGAAATACCTGCTCATAGTATCTCAGACCACAAGTTAGGTCTCAACTATAACTTGGAAAAATTAGCACTCATGTGGGGACCCGTTGGAAAGATTACATCAAATCACTTTATTATTGATCTAACAAGCTTTCTTCTTGGTGGTACAACAGAAAGAAAATCAATTTCAGTGAACTTACTCAAGCTTCACTTTTTACCATTTTTTCTTTTTTGCCTATGCTAACATTCTCTATGAATTTCCTTTCTTTTTTGAAAAAAAAAAATGTCCAGGTTTTGCCCTCATAGCACTTCACATTTTGGGGGAGGACTGCAACAATGGGAGGCAGGTGGGAAAGCACAGAAACAGCCTGACTTGAAACACAATTCAAGAGGATTTGATGTTGCTTCCGTGGAGGTGGGAAGAGAAGCAGTACCTGGAACATATTTTTGAGCAAGACTTAATATGGACTATGAAAGAGAGGGGAAAAGAGACTATGGGTGTTATATGTGTTCGGACTAAGTACTAAGAGTGTTGTCATACAATTAAGTGAAACAGAACATTCTGGAAAAAGTTGATTGTTGAGAACAATTATTAGCTCTATATTTTGGAGAGGTGAAATTTGAGAGTCCTTTTAAACCTTCAAGGGAAATGATGAGTAAAAAGTAAGCTTTATGGGTCTGTGTCTCAAAACAACACCCTGTTGCAGATATATCACCATAACATTGAACTTCTTTACAATCATGGAGCAGCATTCATAAACATACATGAATACTTTTTTCAACGACTATGTTGATTTTTATGTTGTGGTGCAAAAAAGAAATATAAAGCAGGCAATAGAAATGTAGTAACTATGAGTAAGGAATCTATGACTGTTTAAATGAGTATGATGCCAACCTATGGAAACGCGCCAATGTTACAATGTGAGAATGAGAAGAGGGGATGGGATGGACAGAATAAATATCATGGAGTAAATGCATTGGAAACTTCAATATTAGCTAATTGCTGGAGTGGGAGTTCAAGATACAATGAACAGAAGGGAAATGATCTATTAGTTATACAGAGAACAAGGGATAAGAGGGGGGAAAGAAGGGGAGAATGAAAGAGCAGGGAGGAGAAAAGAGAGAGAACTGAATGCCTGAGTTCTCTCAATCTGGAAGAAGCACTGAGCCACTGGGCTGTATTACATGCTAACCAGTGTTGGCTGGAGAATGCCTCATCCTATACTATCGTTCCAAGATTCGCCTGCGATGTGGCATACCAGTGACAAATGATTTTCTTATATGTCATCGTTTCTGTGCACCAGGAGAGGACTGAAGGACCACATCTGACTCTACTTCCTCATATGATCACTATCACAAGGGGTCTGCTTCTAGAGCAGGGAATAGCTGCAAATAGGTGCTGTATGTACACCCTTTCTTTTTCCTTCTTTTAAATCATGTAGTTTTTACAACATTGTGCATTTTCATGCAATGTTTCCTTTCTCCTCTCAGGTGGATCCCCATAAAATTCCCACCACCGGTTCACCTGTTTTTCTCTCCCTTGTTGGGATCCCTCTCAACATCCCCATCCCTGTGGAATGTCTCTGATCTATACTTACCTGTTAACTTTTTTTATTGCTATTTTTATCCTGACCCCTTACTTGGTTCCTCTGTAGTCATCCTATAACTGAAGTCACCTGATATTTCTCTTTTTCCTTTGGGCTTACTTCACTGAACATGATTCCTTCTAGCTCCACCCATATTGCCGTGATTGGCATGACTTTATCCTTTTTGATCTCTCGCTAACATTCCATGGTGTACATTTCATATCTCGTCTTGATCCAATCATCTTGTTTCACATCTGTTTACAACCTGCCTGCCCTGTCTGTCTCTCCGCCTAAGCTAGTTTGCACTTCCTCACAGTGGGGTTGCTGGAAGAGTCAGGCGGTGACATGGTGTTTCAAGGCTCCGATGGTGAGTTTTCAAGGACAATGACATAGACTGTTGCTTTTATGGCTGACTCATAGAAGTCAAACAGCACCTTTTGGCCATACACGGTTCAAACCCACCTGGTTCAAGGAAAGTGGCATAATAACAACCCCCCACCCCACGTATCATGGGAGGATTGTCAATTGGAGGTTCTGATTGGAAAATACAATTTATGCCAAGGATGAAACCGAAACCGCCTAAACTTAGCATTAGAAACTAGTTGATGCCCTGAAATCCTCCTATTGATCGCCTGCTTCCTCGCCTCCCATACCCTAGGTCTAGGCACGAAGCAGGCAGCATAAATCCCACTGCAAGTCACTGCGTGATATTTTTAACACACTTCACAAAACAGGAGTGAGGTTGTGAATGAAGTAAAATCAATTCCAACAAATGAATTACCTTTATTCACAAGAGTTTTAAGAATATGAAGGATATTATTCTCAGAGGACTATTTTGAATACCTCGATCATAACAGAATCAGTTCTTTTTTGAGGAAATGCTCAAGGATCTTTCTGTTTTTGGCACTGGGTATTTCATGATTCAAAGCATATTTATTGTACATCAGCTAAGTGCCAAGTACTATTCTTGGTGATAGGATGGAGCAGTAAACAAAACATATTTTTTAAAGCTCTGCCACTACAGAGGTTACCTGAATGCATCATTCTCTTGGGGAAAAAGAAATAGCTGGTAAATGCGTATGTGTTCAGTTCCCCCCCATAATGCATGAGCCCTGCAGGGTAAGAAGTGTGTCATTCTCGCTACTTATTCCCAGCTTCGCACAGTGCCCGAAAGAGACCAAATATTCAGTAAATATTTGTTGAACTAATGTGCAGCTACGAAGGGATTCAGGCCAATTGCTTACAGAAAAGGGCTTTCCTGAGGATGGGGTCAGCATGCCCTCTCTTCAAGGATTGACTCTCCGCTGGCGGCCGGACATTGCAGACCCCTGTCCGTAGCCATAGAGGTATCACAAGATGTGGGGGAGGCGCAGGACTGACTCTGTTCCATTCTCAGTAAGACAAGAATAAAGAAATCTGTACACTTTCCTACACTTTGTCATTCTCCTGTGTTTGTTATTCTTGCTTTTCTCTGTTTCCCTTTCATGACTCAGTCATTTTTAAGAAAAAAATGTCATGTGTACTTGTCTTTGGAGACTGCGAGGGAGGAGGAACCTGGGAAGATGGTTACACTCTGCAAGGAAGCTCCAGGGGAAGATTCCTCAGGGACTGAGCTGCTGGTGGCAGCTTTGGAGAACAGGCAGTAACTGGCCCCTTAGGGCCTGCTCTGAGGAAAGCCAGGCAGCAGCAAGCCGCCAGCAAAAGGTTCTACCAGGCTACAGAGCAGAGGCCTTGATGATGACTGGCCCACTGCTTACCCATTTTTTTTCCTGGTACAATGAAAAGCAAGTCCTAGAGTTTTACTCATGCCTTCACCATTGTGTTTCCTGCCAATTAAATATGCCACCCACTTAAGACATGTTCCTGCCTGTCCTCTCTAGGTCTGCTAACCTTTGAAATCGCCCCTCTCATATGCATGCTCATATCCTTTTGCTGCGCTCAATCCAGGCACGATCACTGCCACTTCATTGTCTTCGACACGAGGACCTGTTATTCCATTTCATGTTACCTTTTGTCTCACGATCAACTTGATGAGACCCTTCTCTGCTTCACGATGAAGGGGCCTCCCCTCAACACAAAGCCCAGGGCCATCACATGTGAGGATTCTGCTCTTCCTCTAACTGTTCAGGTCTCTTTGTGCCTCTACCCCAAGCACTACCTGGCCCTAGTCAGGTGAGTGTGCCCCTAAAGTCTATGAGGAGACTGTCCTAAATAACTCACTTGACCACTGTGAAGACACAGTCCCCTTTGCTTTGAACCTATTCGCTTTCTTGGCAGCAACTACCTTCTGCCTCCATTTCCCGGACCTCCACGAGGTGGTGCGTCCACTCAGGGAAGTCTTCTTTCTTTCTTTTATTTTTTTAAAGATTTATTTATTTATTCGTACAGAACTGGGGTACAGGCCAGAGATGTGGAGGGTGACAGGATTCACCAGAGACAGAGCGGGGAGCAGAACAGGCAGATCTACGAAGTACACTGCTGAGGGGAGCAGCGGGCGGGTCAGGAGAGGTCTGCCACGCCATGTGGTCTCCTCCGGGGCAGGCGGGAATCGAACTCATTCGGAAGTGGCTTAAGGTTCTTTGTGTCGTGCTTTAACCCGCTGCGCCACCAGGGAGGGCCCTTTCTTTCTTTTTATCTCAGGTACATACATGCATATCTTATGTGTACCTTCTGGGCCTGGGCGCTGCCTCACAACACTGCAACTGCCTGTGGAGAAGGGTTGTGCCTCATGAACATGGTGTCTCAGTGCGAGCGCTGCACAGGCTGTGGAATCGGTCAAGGATGCACAAGCCCTGAGTGAATGTGATTTTGTGTGGACACTTTCATTCCCTAGTGATGTGATGCCAGAAACAGACTGGGAAGTGGCCTCTTTCTGCCACTGCTGGCTCCTGACAATCTGCCTCTTTATTGCCTCGGGGTATACAGTGACATGAGGAAATGCCAGCACAGCCATCAGTCTCCACACAACTGGAACACCTCAGCACTGTAAGAGACGTGTGGTTCTGTTCTTAGATGATGGAAAAGTACCAGTTAGAATGAAGTCAGTTTGTAGAAAACATGTTTCTCCAGATCTGAGCAGGCAAACTTTTTTTTTTTAAGATTGATTTATTTATGCATATAAGAACTGGAGTGCAGGTCAGAGGGGATGTGTGTGTATGTTGGGGGGCAGGGGCAGTGAGAGGATTCAACAGAGACAGCGTAGGGGGCAAAACAGGCAGATCTACTGAAATACACTGCTGAGGAGAGTGTGGATGAGACAGGAGGGGTCTGCTGCGCCATGTGGGTCAGCTCCCTGGTGGGGATTGACCTCATGTTGCAGTGGCTGGTGATAGCTTCATAGTGCTGCAACTTAACTCCACCAGGGAGACTCGGCAATGCTTTTTTTTTTTTTTTTTTCAGTGATCACACAGGGTCCTACAACCAGGCACCCCGTGCAATCTCATCTGGAATAATGCCTATAGCCCTTCATACATTTCACAAAGAAGTTCTTCCGACCTATTAGTACAAAAATGTAACTTTGTGAATTAGCCTTACAAAAGATCTTAGTCTTTGCAATAGTGTGGCTGAAATTGGAGGGGACTAGGCCAGGGGAAATAAGTCAGCAGAAGACAGACATCACCCTAATTCTACTTGCAGGAATTAAGAAAAACATAAAAAGGGAACCCATGAAAATAGCACAAAACCAGACCCTAAAAACAGGACCTAAGGCCCTCCCTGGTGGCGTAGCAGGTTAACGTGCAGCATTAAGAAGCTAAAGCCACATCAGCATGAGTTTGATCCCTGCCTAGGAGATGACCCACATGGTGCGGCAGAACTCTCCTGACCCACCTGCTGCTCCCCTCAGCAGTGTACTTGTCAGTCAGCCTGTTTTGCTCCCCACTTTGTCTCTGATGAATCCTCTCATTGTCCCTGCACTTGGGCCTGTACCCCAGTTCTGTATGCACAAATAAACCTTTAAAAAAAAAAAGACAGGATCTACAATGAGTGTGGGAATAAGCGAGGAAGACCAGTGGTTCACAATAAAGGGGAATGTGAGCCTCTTCCCCTAAATAACATATGATGTCATTTTCCAGCAGTAGCTCAATTAAAAAAAAAAAATCCATATCCTAGAACATTAACCAGCCAGGAACAAACTCACATCCAAAACACTTTCTCCCCATTAAAATGGTAACAGGTAGGACAGAGTGGGGAACAGTCACAGAAGTGACAATGTGCTTGAGAATATGAGTGGCACACATTCAGCTCCTTCCCCCCAAACCATGCACCTGATCACCCACTGGCGCATCTTTACTAGACAAAATTCCAGCCACACAAACATGCAGTGAACTTGGTTAGAGCCTTAGCCCAAACACAGGGATGAAAGTGGAATGCTCTCTAAACAAGGGGGGATGCGAACTGTGAGACACTTGAGACATTTCATCTTGTGTGTTTTTTTTTTTTTCCTAATGCTCACCAGCCAAGAGTTGCAAAACATTTTTTTCACCCATTACAGTCAACAGTACAAACACATTCTGGTTCTCCTGATAAACAATTTCAAACAGGAGAACTGTAATACCAGTCAACAGTACCCAGCTTTCAGCACTATAGATTATTTTACATACTATGATATTTCCTTTGATTTTAATAGATTTCATAGACGTATATCACCAGGATTTATAAATCAGAATAGAATAGAATAGAATAGAATAGAATAGAATAGAATAGAATAGAATAGAATAGAATAGAATAGAATAGAACAGAATAGAATAGAATAGAATAGAATAGAATAGAATAGAATAGAATAGAATAGAATAGAATAGAAAAGAAATAGAAAGAGATATTGGTGAGAAAACTGATATTTGGAGGAGGCAAGATAAAAGTGAGATGTCCTTGTAATGTTGGGGAAGATGCAAAAAATATTCACAGAGATGTTCTTTCCCAAAGGTAGACAGTAATGGTGTTCCATTTTTCCCATGATACAGATAAAGTGGAAAGTACTTTTATACAATACCTACATGTGGTTTATGACTGTCTATAGCACAGTACCCTGTTTTTAAAACACACATTTATGAAAAGTATCAGACTGTCATTCATTTGGACAGTGGATGGATTTAGAAAACTACATTCACTTAAAACAAATCCATGATGATTTTCATAGGAAATTAATCCTGAGAATGATTCTTCTAGATAATTTTTAAATCATGAAACCATTCACTCCTTCGGACAGAGGGAGGCTGTGGCAACTGAAAGCCCTGGCATTGAAAAAGACAGTGGCAAACCATCCCCCTCAGCTGCTCTGTGTCTAGATCATAATCGGCAGAGTGACACTTACAAATTTCTCTCCACCTTCTCTCCCACCAAATGCTGACTGCTACAGCAGTCCCCAGAGTGCTGATCGATACCCAAGTTTAGAAGAATGCAAACATCACAATTAGTGATGCCTGGTAATTCTTTAGCACTTCAAACAATAGATCACATTTCTTAAGACTTGAAAGATTTCTCAACACCCCCCCATACACCTGGTGCATTCCAGATGAGTGGACTTTGTGTGCTCAGAAGTGAACGAGAAGATGCGCTGCATTGAATTTTATTGATTTTCCTCTTTGCTTGTGTAGTTTTATGGTGTTCCATTTTCTCTTTCTCTGGGTTTGGAAACTCGGATCTCCATTATTTATTTTCTTCATTTTACATTTAAAATATGTGTGTAACACTGCATCAATTTTCATGGCCACAGGTGAAAGGACTGGGTGAATTCTCTGGCCAAGAATACACAGTCCAGTGATCAAGGCATAAGAACTTGTCTTTCTTAAGAAGCTTCTTTCAAGCACTCTTCCATTTTCATCTTCTCACACTTTAACAATGCATTTATAATTTGCTTCTCATCTCATCACTTTCTGATTTTTAGTACTGAGACCTTACTTTTAGAGATTATATGTTGATAGCTCTCATTCTGTTTTCCCTTTGTATTCTACACCAGACCCTTTGCTGGTGAACGATTTCCTTCCACAACTTCCTGATAGCACTCATGTAGCCATAGGACAAAACAACTGAATTATAATAGACATACAACTTTGTTTGTGGAAGCTTGGTAATTGATGAAAATCATCATTGCTACCCAATTTGCTTTTTCCTCTCTCATCTTGGCTCAGTCACAATGTGGATTTCATTAGATTATGATTCCTCTTGTATTATAAAGTAGCTTTTCTTCAATAATATCTGTTTGGGACATGACGGATATATACACATTGCAGTCATGCTACAGAGTTCACCGCCTACATTGTTAATTCTTTTCAAAATATGGTCATTGCTGTCTTCAAATCTAGAATCAAAGTATCACTTTGTAATTAACATGTCATTGAGATACAGAAAGGAAAAGTCAAAGAAGAGATTTTGCTCATCAGATGGTAATTATATGAACTTCTGTTCAAGGTATCATTCTTTACACAGTAGTAGCTATAGTGGTAGCAGCAGTGGTGATAGTGGTGGTTGTGGTGGTGGTAGTGGCAGTGGTTGTGGATCAGATTTATCTCATTGAAGACCAAAGGGTGACTGGAGCACACACATTCACAAGAAGAAAAGTAGAACTAAGCCATGGCTGTTTTTACTTCTTAAATAAACTCACCAGACAAGGCATTCTGCCACCCAGGAAGAATGATCAACTAAAGGGAGAGGGCATGGACAGTTAGAGAAAGCTTTCTGTATTCGTTTCCTACTATAGCTGTATATCAGCTACTTAGTAGCTCAAACTTGATGGTATCACCTTACATAATAATGGAGGTCAGAAGACAGAGGTGAGTATGATGAGGTTCAAAGCAAGAGGTGAGCGGGATAGTACTCCTTCCAAAGACCCCATAGGGCTGTTTCTCTATTTTTTTCCCACCTTTCATAAGCTCTGAGTTCCTTGATAGGTGACTCCAAGCAAGCAATATAACACTGCAAACTCTACTCCCATCATCATCACCCCTTCCCTGACCGTGGACTTCCTGAGTCGTTCACATTTCAGGATCCTGGGGATTAAATTGGGCTCAAGCAAATAGTTGGGATAATCTATCTCAAGACCCTTTATGAAATCACACTTGAAAAGTCTCCTCTGCTGTGGAAGACGACACTTTTATAAATTCTGAGGATTTGAATGTACACCTTAATGTCCTTAACAATGTACTCCTTCAGAAGACTATATTATTTTGCTCATCATGTCTCCTTTCTGGGCAATAAAAAGTGGAAGACTGGACAAGGTGAGGTCTTTCTGAAAATCTCCAGCATTTCTTCTCTCTGTCCAATAGACTTAATCTTTACAACTGTGGCTGTCGCTTGCACTGGAGTGCTTGCCTCCCCCATCAGAATGACCCTGTTCTTAGCCCAGTGAGGTTGGTTTTGAAGTGCCAAACATGAACTTTCAGAGTTTACCCTTGACCTACTTGTGCTTAGTTCAGACTTTCCTCACAAAGCTAACATATAGGCTAGCATTGTGGATTACAGTCAACTTCAAATTCAATCTTTAAGCAGAGTTTTGATTTCACTGCCTTTTCTATTTCTCATCTTAATTTTTAGCCTGCTCTATTGTTCAATGGAACACATCACAAACTCCTCAGTCAAATCAGACAACATCAAGCAATTCCAATAGCAATATAAACAAAGATATCACAATTGTACAATACCCAAACCAGATCTATCTCAACTTCAATGCAAATCCTGCCTCATTAGTGCATATATGAAGAAAAATAAAACTACCAATATAGCAGTCCCTTGCTATTGCAAAACCAAATATAACAATGTCAAAAAGCAAATTTTCTTTCTCTAGGTATTTAGCGTTCAAACATCTTTTCATATTTGCATGCTTTCAGCTACACATCGTTTCAGTGTCTGGTGCCATTGACATTTTGGCAACAGCTGTAAACTGGACTACATTTCAAAGAATTGGTATACTTTCTTCAATGTCTCAGAAGATAGGCTAACTTTTTCTCATGGCCATGGTCTTTCTAATCTTTGAGGATTACAGAGAATGCATGGAACACAGAAGATTTCACAAGGGCCCCACACCTATCAGATTGGTGAATGAGATAAGCCTCTTGCTCAAAGGCATTTCTCCCAGGAAAAGTGACAGTCCAAAGACCCAAATCCCTGTTGTCAGAGGCCTAGCAGAGCCTTGCTGAGCCTCAAGGCCTTGAGATAAGGACAATGGATGGATGGATGGAAATGAATGTGGGTGTACACATGTAGCGTCACGTCACCAAGTAATAGTTGGTTGCCCTTTTTGGAAATGCGTCTATCAACTTAAACTCAGAATTGAGAAAATTCCTAGCAAAAGATTAATTTCAACACTGCCAGTTTTCCCGTTGGTGGACATACATATTTATATAATGCTTCTTCTTTCAGAGAATGTCATTTTCCTGTTGCCTTCTTCAAACTCTACTAACTTGCAATATTTCACAATCCCTAGTTTCCGGGATCAAAGTCCTGAAACTCACTGGGACTCCTTCCAATGAAGCCCATTCAAACATTTATTTCCATTCTCTTGCATGGATTTTTCCAGTCATAATCTGAGTGGTCATTTTCCATCCTGTGTGCACCAGTTATTACTAAGGATTTTTTTTTTTTTTTAGTTATAAGACATCCACCTCTGGCAAGAGAGTTTGTCTTCCTACCAATGAGCCAGCTCAATGCCTTATGAGACCGTGACTCTTGGGTAGATGAGCCTTTCTTTCCCCTGAGGACTAACTGCGAAGAGTATTGCCCCCACATTTCTTCTTTACCCTTTCTTTTCGCTATGGATGATCCATGTACCTCCATAGCTTCAACTACCACCTTTCCACAAAATCATCCTGATGGTTGAACTCACCTTTTATGTTCCAGTAGCCTCATTTTAGTTCCCTAGTGAACATAAATATTGGGTCTCTTACCATCACCTGAAATTTAACATGTTCCAAATGAAATTAATCATTATTCCCTCTCCTACCAATAAGCTGTTTCCAAATTGTCTCTTCAATTTCTTCAGACAGTTAACTCATGCCTTTATTACACTGTCTTGGATTTCAGCCTCATTTTTAACTAATCTTGATCTGTGTGAAGTCTAACCATCATTTGAATCCTGTTTTAACATATATATCTTCCATGAAGTTCTGACTCCCTATTAATGTGTGCACAAAGCCCTATATGATATATAAGGAACAAATTATATTTGCATAGATACACACACATATATATACACACATGTATATATGTGCATGCATATATGGAGCAATAATCCTGAGTGAACTATTCATATTTCCTGCCCTTTCAGCTCAATTATCCCAGTTTTCCTCAACTATGGCATCTTTTTTCTCCTTTATAGATATGTTGCCTCACATTCTTTGCCAAAGCTAACAGTTACACAAATTATCTTGTACCTGTATTCTCGTACTTTCTCTATAACTTCAGTTTGTTTGACTTCACCTTCATTTCATAGATTGCATTTTTATTAAATCTGGAAATAAGTTTAGTCTCCACATTGGCCCTTTCTCCTATCTTGGGCAATGATCTCACCATCAGTCATATTCCTCTAAACACGAGCCAAGAAATGATCTCTGACAGGTTGAAATTTGACCACACGTAGATCAAAATTGTCGTGTGGCCTATTTTCTGAGTAACTCTCTGATAGATTTCTCTTTACTGCCACTTCCTAGTTCACATCTTCTTACTCATATGGATTATTTCAAGTTACCCAGTTGTAGTCCTGACCTCAGACACTTCCCTGAACTTCAATTAATTCTTCACACCACTGACAGATTTGTGATTCCAAAATAAAAATATGATCATGTTGCATCACTTCCTGCCTTAAAATACTTCTGTGGCTCCCCAGCCGACTGACTGAAGTCCAAGTGACTTAGGCTGACAAGCAGGGACCTTGAAGATGCAGTGCTGACTTCATCGATTACACTTCCCCCAATCAGTTCATTTCTCAGTATATTACACTTTGTTCTGCTCTGCCTTATGCAGAGGGTTCACTCCACACACACAGAATACCTCTGTCTGGACCACCGTTTCTCACTCCTCAGTCAAGTACTTCAAAATCAGGACCCAATTCACCTTCTTCGGCATCCTATGAATTATTTAGGCACTTTCTCTACTGTGTTCTTATTTTTTAAGATGCTTCAGTTAATTACACTGGCATATAATCGTTTGGTATATTGTCATTTTAGATGGTATCATTTGTTCTCCATTTTTCTGGCTTCCTACATTTACAATAAAATTCAGATTTCTTTTAATGGTCTAAAAGGTCAGGATCACATTCGGCTACTTTTCTGGCCTCATCTCCTTCACCTTCTCCTGAGCTAACTCAGCTCCAGCCACACAAACCTCCTTATTTCTGTGACATTCCCATACTAGGACATTTTGTGCTTGGTCCTTCCTCTGCCGTTGGCCCCTTCCCCAGATCTCTGCATGGCTGAATCCTCCTTCCCTACAGACTTCTGCTCAAGCATCACCGCTCTCTAAAGGTTGTTCATGCCTAACTATCTAGTTCAGATTATACCATATCTTATGGTGCCTGGGCACAGTGAACTACATTCGCTATAATAATACGTTTCCAGACCGCCTTCTAAATTAGAACATTTCCACTTATCTGTACAGGAGCAACTTGTTGGGCATGTTGTAAGCCTTCTGGCACTGGCAAAGTATGGCTGCCATTGGTGCTTTCTTTGGAAAACAACACAAGAGCCAAGTTTGTCTTTGTATGTCACCATGATCTATGGATTAATTTAACTCAAAAATAGTCTTTTCAAATAGTTGATGACTGTGAACGAGGGATAAGGATAAAATGTAGCCACGGTTGATCGGGGCTTATTGCATTAAGTAAACATCCCTCCAGGCCACGTTTTTTCTTTAAAACCAATTCTATAGTGTGTTCTGTAGCTTTCTATGGTACATAACTTGTAATACGATACACCTAGCCCATTGAACTTTTTAGGAGAGGGTATATTAACAGTATTGTGTTCTTCCAGATTTTTTTTTTTTTAATGAGGCTGGACAAGAGTTGCGAATAGTTTGGGTTATCACATATCTTCCTAGGACCCAAGAATACCATAGAATCTTTTCTCTCAGTCTGAATGTTGGCTAGTCCTGACCAGCATGTTAAGTGTGTTACCAAAGATTATCCCAACATCTGTTTATAACAGACAGATGCTGTCATTACAAACCTTCATCAGTGTGTTCCTCCACAGTTAAAAAGAATGATTCCCAGATTTTGGGTTTATGAAAGCAAGCGACAAACAGAACAGAAAAGTGGCCATCTCCAGAAAATCCTGAATAAGAGATCTCAAGGCCAAAAAACAAAAGAAGGAAATAGAATGAGGAAGTAGGGGTGTAGTGGTGGGGAGGGAAAAAAAAAAAGTGTGCTGAAGAACTCTCAAGTTACATAAAAAGTCTTTTGTATAGTTTGTATGTGAGATTTTATAACCGTATAAAACCCAATACGCTTGTTTCATTGCAAACAGGAGGATGCTGGAGAAACAGCATGTGAGTCATAAAAGACCTGCAGTTTGAATTTACACCTGCATCCATCAGGGGATGTATGCCCCAACGGCACCCCAGGACTTTTAATTGGCTGGAAGGTGAGCGTTCCTCTTTCCAGCAAAAGCTTTTCCATCATTACCGAGTAACTAAAATACATCACCACCGAGGGTGGCTTTTCAAGGACAGTCAAAGAGTGACAGTTGACACTGAAACTGCGTTGCATCACATGGGCGATGCAGGCTGAACATGGTCTCCTCGTTGAAGGAAACGCAGCTCTGGGTGGAGGGCAGGACTTTCATGCAAGGGACATTCAGTTTCTTCCCTCATCTCGCCCCCTTGCCTGTGACTTGGAGTAACAGGTGGCCAGTGTTTGTTTTCTGCCAAGTTTGTCCTTGTCTCCAGTGAGTTCTGTGATTCAGTCCCTGGGAAGAATGAAAGGGCATAACTATCTACTGGTCACTGACAAACATTAACATCAGCCTGTGAATCTCAGGCTTTCCTTCTGCAGCTTGGCTTGGACCCAGAACCACTTCTATCTACTGATAACAGATTGTGATATTTGTGATCCAGTTTCATTGATCAAGGCTGCCAGCAAAGTTCTTCTTACTGAGATTTTATCCAGGTGACAAAGACAGGGGTGGACTCACTTGGTTCAGCTGAGATTTGTTTGCGTGCTTGACCCTGGCTAGGTCTGGTGCCTCCTGGCAGTTCAATATTTTGTGTTCTGGAGTGGATCTCCTGGTCCACATCCTGCAACAGCATTCAGGGAAACTTCCATAGTGCAGCTTCTGTCAAACCAGCTTCACAGTCAGATGCCCTTACGGAGCCCTGTAAAGGGCAAATCAACCTATTTACTTACACAGACCTCCATTTTCAGAAAAGACTTCTACAAAGGCACTTCCTAAAGACACACTAATGACATAAAGATGGAAAAAAAAATTGTGGTTTGTTGCATTTCAGGGCAATCTAAAAGCTACAGAAAATCCAAATGGTTTTCTAAGTCTTTAGAATGCACACTTAACACCAGTAGAAATGAGGGCTTCTCTCCCTTTAGGGAACTGGAGTCGGGTTACATTATCCCATTGACTTCTCCTAATGTCCCTGGCTCAGCACCACACGCAACAGATGCAAAGGGTCACCAGTGAAGGGCAAAATATTTTGCGAAAATAATAGAAGTACGCTATCTACATAGCCAGTTTTCCCCACTCTGCACTTTGAGTGCTATCTCCTTGTTTTCATGTAGTGATTTTCTTTTTTATTTGCTGGAGTTTATTTTGTGGAATATGGTGGAAAGATGAAAATTAAAAAAAAAAAAAAGAAAAGAAAAGAAAAGGAAAACACCAGCTCTCTGTTTATTCTCCAAGCATTAACCAAACACTGCCAGCACCTGCTTCAAATGGATTTTGTCATCCTGAAGCATCTCACCCCTTCCTGAACCTCAGTGATTCGCTGGGCTAATCACTCTTCAATAATATATAGCTGGTAGAAAATAATTCTCTAGAAATTACAAATGGATGCAGCTTCTTTCTGCACTACAGGCAGATGACAAATGTCACCTCTAAAGTAGATGCTTCTCTGATTAGGAACATTTATGAGTGAGAATTTTAGGCGGTACACAATTAGGTTCCAAACACTTGTCCAGTGGGGGTTGGGAGGCAGGACAACAAAATTGCTCCATACTCTCAAAGCTCAAGAATGTTGTTTGTACCCTGGTGGCTTTGGTGAGACGCTACCGGTGTATCTAGACTTAGAAGAAGATAGAAATGGAGGCGCACATTACATACATGCATCAACACACACACACACACACACACACACACACATTAGGGAATACTAGGCCTTTACATTCTGAGAGAAAGAGTGTTTATGTGACATTTCTTGGCAGAGAGATAGTTGAACAATTTGAAAAATCATAGATAATGTCATTTTCAGTAGGTTCCTATTTTGTGATAATACCCATCACCAATCCCACAACCAGAACCACCTTACAGTTCCTCTGATTTTCGTTTAGAATATCTTCTTTGTACCCTGTGGGAGCTCTGTCTGCACATAGGGCCAGTGGAAGACTCATAGGAGTCTAGGAGTTACAGAAAAAGGAATTTCAAGAGTACAGATGTATAAGGAGATTTGAAAGAAAGTAGAAGGCAAGAAGAGGAGGCGTATCAGCCATGGGAGAACTGACCTCCATTTTTGGAATTCTCACAATATGGGGGAGGACAGGCTTTCTCACAGCCAGCCTGGGTCCTTTTACTTTACTTTATATGAAGAAGATATGTTGCCACAACGGGTTGCTGTCTTGCTACACTCTGAACTACTCACATTGCCTTCTGACGCCCCTACATCTGAACCCCACCATTTAAGTCAACCACTGTCATCCATTTTCTCCTCTCCAAATGTTTGCTGTGATCATCTCATTTTTTGACTTTTTATTGGGTCATGTTCCCCCATCTGTCAAGCTCCTGGTAGCCAACATCTTATTTACATTCTATGTCTTCAACCTTCTTCGTGAAGTCAATGCTACATCCTGTAGACTACTTTGAGGCCTCCCACTTTAGAAGTCCACAGGCATTCATATCAGGAAAGACATGGTGCAGCAATGTGACCACAATCCTCAATATCTATGTGTTCTACCTGAATTTTGGTTTCCCCAAACAGTAATGGAAACTTTTAGACTCTAGGAAATGTGTTATTTTTTTCTACTTCTCAGCTCAAACTTCCTGGATACACACAAAATCTCATTTGCATTTGGTTAATGGACAAGGGGTCACATAAGTCTTAAAAAGAAATCTTACATTTAAGTTTGAAAAATTACCCAGTGCAAGATTCCAACTGGCAAGAAACACTGATGTGGCCGAGGCTCCCATGAAGTATTCCCTGCCCAAGCATTTTGAACAATTTCTGTAATAAAGGAAAAACAAAAATCAACAAAAACTATAAACCAGAGACATTCTGAGGGGGAGGGGGGAGAGGGGAGCAGGATCAAAACTGGGGTGGGAAGAGCACACAAGGTTATGGTGATGGCACATGGGTGAACTGGTGGTGGGAAGTCCATAGGGATTACAACCAAGATGAAACAATGTAAAAAATGAGGGATGATGTCATATGTATATGTAAAACAAAAAAAAGCACAGTCTTTTACACAAAAGAAATTGAACAATTGCAAGATGGTCTGCTATCTGCCTTTCTTTATGTTCCTTTTCAATCTACCACATTCTACTTACAGTAAGCCTGAACAAGTCCCTTTATTGAAATGGTGATTTCACTTGGGAAAACTTATAGACCCTTATAGTAATTATTTAAATGTGGAGATACAGTTTGCTTAATGAGGACTAATCTCTCAAACCTCAGAACAACTTGAGGGCTACAAGTTATGGCATTAAAATACAATCACAGCCACAACATATAATTTCAGCAGTTCTACTTGCTTCAGGAGTCAAGGGTAGCAGAAGGTCTATGACACTCTTTTCATGTCTCCATTGTTATCACTACTTCCCATTTGATACTTTGCGTCTGATATCCTAATGGCTTCTCACAGATCTTTTCCTCCTTTGTGAGCTGTCATTAGTCAGCCATCACTGGCAGAAAACATAGCAAACTCAGAAAGAAAATGAAGGTGTTACTAACATGCAGGCTAAATTCTAAGGAGCACAAATGAGAAGAAAATTGAATATTATTGAAATTAGCCCTGAAACCCTTGGGTGAGTGATAGGTAAGAGATCTTCTCTAACTATGTTGACAGTTTTCCCTCTGGTGTTGGAATTGCTCACTCTTTATTCAGTTGAACCACATATAAAATAGTTGACTTCTTCACACAGTCCATAATAAACCCCAAATGAGATTCTTTAACCACATGTAATAGGATGATGGTGCTCAGGTTCTGAGGGGCACACAGAAATCAAGATGCTGGCAGAAGGTGATTTCTAGATTCCTAGTATAACCTGTTTCCAAGCCTCTACAGGTTGGAAAGGTTAGCATCAACTCAATATCTGTGTTTCTTTTTCTCTGCCTTTACCTGTGTGTGTGTGTGTGTGTGTGTGTGTCCATCCACACAGATCTGATGCAATTCCATTGCATTCTATATGTGTATGATATGTCTCGAACCTTATATCACAATGAAAGTGTCCACCAGCCTAGAAGCAAGTCAAACATCTCTCTGCAGTGTGCTTGAGCATTCATTTAGAATTAATTAAGGCCATACTTACTTTTCTTCTCATCAAATGTAGCAACTATGAGCAGAAAGGTTTTGGATCTTAACTCTTCCCTGTCTCTGATCTAGATCAATGGAAAAAAATGTAGCAAATGCATTGCTTAATGTATTGGTAAATTAAAATTGCATCCCCTTGCTTTGCTATTGTCATCTTTTCTCCCTTGTATCTCTCTGGGAAGACACCTTGTCATAATACCACTGAGAGGAGTCACGTGCTTCCTCTCACCTCTTAACTCTTTTTTTTTTTTTTTTTACACCTCTTAACTCTTTTTTTTTTTTTTAATTCTCTTAGCTCTATTGATCACTAAAATTCATATGCTACCCATTTAGGGTGGACAGTTCAGACTATTATTATATTCACACAGTTGTGCAAACATTGCCATCATCAATTTTAGAAAAAAATGATCATCCCCAAAAGAAGCCTGGTACCCTACACTTTCCCACAGCAGCTCAAGAACCCCATAGTGCCCACTCTTTGTCACCCCAAATCTGTACAATATATAGTGTTGCATATTCTGGACATTAGTATACGTGGAGAGTGAGTAAGAAGTGGCCTTCAGACACTGTCAGCACAATTACTACACAGAAGACAAATTGGAGTTCTATGAACTTCAGGACAGTTTAGATGACTCTGTGACTGGTTTTCAGAAAACAAAACAAAACAGGCAACAACATAAAAACTCATATCCAGTATTTCACTGTGTTCTACATCATGGACATGACGCAGCCCATAAAGCTCCTAACTATACTTTGTTAGCAGATCAATACTGGGTGTGTGTCAGTATGTTTTCAATGGCGCTATAAAGTTTCCTGATACACAAAGGTAGCAGACAATTCTTTTTACTTGTCATCTAGTTGGCAACTTGAGGAAATTTTCTTACTATCATTTAATTCATTTTTAAAATGATAACTTTACAATTTCAGTTCCCTGGAAAATATTTCACAATTTGCAAAGAAAAACAAATAATGAAGGTCTTACCAATATTTAAATTTAAAAAATCTGAAAAATTTTGCCTTAATACATTTTCTGACTGTATCTCAATTTAAATGTATTCATTTTAATTTAATCGGATAAATATACTTTAATCACTTCAGTTAATATTTTCTTTGCTAAAACATGTGTGTGTTCATGCATTTCCATAGGCTTCATTACTACAGCAGTAAGATAAGATATAATTACAGACTTCAATGGCAAATTTATACCTTTAAATAGATCTCAAATTCCTTTGTAGTAACTGTAAACTCTCACAATGCAGGTAACTATGGGAGGGAGAGAAGGGATGTGCTTCTTATAAGCAATCTTTTAATCATGATGATAGCACCATTTGCTAAGTGCCTATTATAAGACAGATGATAATATATTATCACATTAATCTTCACAACACCCCTCTGAGGTTACGGGAGTTACCCTGAACACTTACTGAAGTTTCATAGCTTGGGAAAGAAACTTCAACTTATTCTGCCTGTAGGTACAAAATCTACTCACTAAAATGGTTTGAATTTCCCTTTTTCTTCTTTCAAGTTGGTATTAACTCTTCACTTTCTTGAATCTGAAGCAGCAAAACAAACTCTCACCAGGTCAGGAATGGTGCTAATATAAACGAGCTTTCCTCATTGGGAGGACTGGCTTACTTGGAAACTGTTACCAGGCAAATGTACAAATTGATTGTTTACTCCCCGTCCACACCCAAAAAGAGCAGGTTGATTGGCCATGAAGACTCTGGACTTGATACCCTCTCAATTTTCATTTCTAGGGAAATAAATGAATTTCTTTTACCTACAACTATTTAAAAACCCTCATATGAATACTCAATTATGAATCTAAGATGACATTTTGGCACACTGAACTTTTTCTGTGTGGCTTTTGTTTTATAGTTATCTTTCATTTTCCACTGGTTTACTGGAAAACACCTACTTCATAGGAAGGTGAATACATTTAGACTAGTAAACATCAGCCAACAGTGTTCCATGGTCCTCCATTACTAGGGGTGTTATAAAAGATTCAAAAGAAGAAAGAAAATTAGCCTCTTAAAGTAGCTTAAAATCAGCTGAGGAGGCATATATATTTGTGAAACAAATGACACTGCAACTATATGACTACATGGAAAATAACTTGAATAGAAATAAAGGCAGCCCTAAATCTTGTCCAATTTTAAATTAACAAACCTAGTTAAAATGTGTTCTTCTCCGTAATATAAGAAGCAATTAGTGCCAGGGAGATGTTTAAAAAAGTTTCAGTCATCATAACATTAAATAAATGGTCTCTGGAAGAGTTAGAGAGCCTATAGGCTCATATCTGCCACTTCCTGTCTTTTACTAGCCATGAGACTACAAGAAATCACTTCACCTCTCTGTGCCTTACTTTCTCATAGGTAAATTGGGGTATATTATTCACAACTTATGCTATTGATGTGTCCTGAGCAATGTTCACATTTACAATACATTATACAGAATATTACAGTATTCCATAATATTCTGTGAGTCACTGATTCAGCCAGTTGTAGGCAGTTAAGTACTTAACTCTTACAGTCATACACTTCAAGTAACTCTAGTCATATGTACATACAGTCAACAGGAAAATTAGGGGTTGGATCAAGTACTACTTGTTGGGACTACACAGAGGAAGTTCACATGTGCATGCATATTTTAAAAATTTTATACTAGTGAAGACCCTTATGAGACATAGAGGGGTCAAATGATCTGCTGGTATGTATGGGTGGACTTCACTTTCAATGCATATCTTTCTAAGTACAAAATAACTAATGTCAACACAGTAGGAACCACAGAACAAACCCATTTCCAACTACACATATAAATTTATGACCTTAACTCTATTAATAACAAATTTAAATGGCCAGCATCAAATAATTACGTTAGTAAGTTATTATATAGGACGATAATAGAATGAAGTTATTAAAAGTATAGCTTACTGCAATAACTATTACATGCATTCATAAGGGGCACACTAAAATAATGTTTAAATAATTAGTGAAATGAAATAAAATACATAAACATGGATGTTTTCTGTTAACATAAAACTATTGTATGAATTATGTATGATTTTAATTTAGTTTAAGATGTATTACCTTTTACATAAAATTTCTGAGAAAGATATTTACAGGTAATTTAGCAAAATATGCTTTGTTGAAGTTCATTTAGTTGTTTATAAAATTACTTCAAAAACATAATTATGTTTTGTTAACCCTAATGCTAGTGCTACTATGTAATAAGTATAAAGTCACATTTTTGACAGGCTTTATAGATTTTTAAATTCTGTAAAGGTGCTTATTATTTAACAATATATTTTTTAACTAGAAAGAAGTCTGGATTTATAGTATTTTCCCTCCAAATTAACTAGAAAGAAGTCTGGATTTATAGTATTTCCCCTCCAAATTGCAATTTGTTTGTTTAAACATGTAACATGAAATTGAATTTTTAAAATATAATATTTATTATATAAGCCTGAGAATGTTATGCTGTTTTTAGAAAAAAAAAAAACATACTACCATGAAATATATTTTTCATAATTCAACTCTGTGACCATTATTTTTGGTGTGACTAATATTGACATAAATGAAGGGACAAGAAAACAGAACTGGGGAATAATCCTAAGAGATTATCAGAAAACTGGAAGATTGTTCCAAATAAAAAAATAACAAAAAAGCATAGAAAGAAAAACTAACTTTTAAAACTTTTTCCACATAGATTCCCTGAAGCAGATAATGGAGAAAGTGAGACAAAAATGCTATCAAACACCCAATCACTGCAAATTTTCGTGAATTGATGAGAATCAACGATCTTTTCAAGAAAAAAAAAATCTCAGGAAAAAAATATCAAAATAAACAAGAAAGGAATCCACTGAATCTACTGAAATCAACTGTCTCTAAAACATCCAGAGAGGAAACAGATTACCAAAAAGAACAGACAATTAAATGTTCATGTAATTTCTTAAGATTTACAATGAAAGTTAGAATATAGTGAAATAATTGATACATTATTATAGGAATTTTAAAACTATTATACATAGTCCATTGAAAAAAGGCTAAAGAAATGAACAGAGAAGAAAACCTGACAAGACTGAATACCAGTATTGGTAACACTATCTTATCGATAGATAGGTAGAAAATAGATAATAGAGAGATGATAGCTCTATATCAATAGATTGATAGGTATAAATAAATATGAAATGACAACATAATGTGGCATACAGTTGAGACCAAAAAAAAAAAAAAAGAACCAAAGTTATAAATTAAATAAGAAGAGCTAACACTGCTGAAGAATCAAGAAACCTGTATCTTCAGTGAATATTACAGAATGAAGTCGGTAGTTAAATTATTTTTTGATAAGGAAACCAGTATATCCAAATACTTTTCCATTTGAATTCTATCAAAAATTCAAGAGCACATAATCCCAATCATATACTAAGTATTTCAGAAAACAAACAGTGGGAGAAAATATCAAGTCATTTTATGACTCTAATGTAAACCTACTATCAAATCCAAAGGAACATAGCGTTTGAAAACAGAATTACAGACCAACCTTACTTATGAATATAACTGGAAACCACTAAACAACATATTAGCGACAACAAATCCAAAATACTACATAAACACTGTATTGCAATTAACAACAACAAATCCAAAATACTACATAATGAGACACTACATTGTAACTAACCTTCCCGCACAAACGTAAATGTAATTCAACATAACAGAACCTATGAGGCAATTCTCCACATTAGCACACAGAAGAAAACCAGATAATCATTTCAATAGAATCCTCAGCAAGTCTTTGAGAGACCACAATCATTTATATCTGTATCTACAAAGATGTTTAATTCTCAGCAAACTAGGGATAAAAAAAAAACCTTCATTTGATAAAGGAAGTGAGAAATGAAAATACACTATCAACATATAATAGTGATATCCAGTGGGCATGACACACAGCCATATCCACCTAATAGAGCCTCGCACATCAGCAGTAAAGAGGGTTAATTATTAAATGATCTGTAGGACACTTGCTTAACACAAAAAGAAAGGGGAAAAAAAGGAATAAATCCTTACCTTGCAAATACATAAAATGTTAAAGACAGTTCAACCATTTAAATGTAGACATCTTACCTTGCAAAGAATACAATAAGATTTTTGTGATCTTAAGCTTGAAAAAGGTCTTAAGCAAAATAAATTCTCAGTTCCTAAGAGAAAAACTACATTAAAATTAAACCATTTTTCTAAAGTGAGCCGAGATCAAACGGTGAAGTCACACACTACAATATTTACAATACATAAAACCAGCAAAGTCTTGCTATATATAAACACTGTTTTTAACTAAGTGAAAAAAGACAAACAATTCATTATAAAATGGGCAATACATGTAAACCAACATTTCGGCATAAGGAAAACACAAATGGACCTAAAACCTTACGAAAATATTCTCGGCTTTATAAATAGTTCAAGAACAGCTAACTACAGTAATCACTTCACAACATTCTAACAGCTGAAAATACCAAGTCCTCTTCAGCAAGTGGTGCATTCACAGAAAGTGAGGGTCCAAATTGAAACAATGACCTTGGAAAACAATTTGGCAGGGTTAGTAGGGCTGAGAGGATCTGATGACCCAGCAAACCACTCTCACAGATACACAGCGTTGGGAAACTCTTCCATGTGGTTTCCAGGAGAGAGAGAAAAGATATTTGCAACAGCATGGAATTTAATAGCAAACTGTTCATTAACAGTGGAGCATACATTCATAAATTGGGGGAAATTCATTCAATGGAACACTACAGCAAAGATGAATTAATTTTATGCACGACACTAAAGATGAAACTCAAAATCCTAGTTGGTGTGAAGGAAGCAAGACATCATAGACTATAGACATTATCATTCCCTTCACTTATGCTCAAAACTAGATGAAAATAAAACTATATGTATTTCAGGGATATGTTTGCATTTGTGTATATTATATATAGACATACATATGTGTAAAAATATAATGGAAAGGGAACAATTAGCACACAAAATGATAGCTGCTACAGATGGTGAATAAATAGTGTTAGCAGGACATAGAAGAGCTTTCCAGATATTTCATAAGCTTGATTTATGTCCGGGGTGATGATTTTATTTATATTCCACTAATGCCCTCTAACATGCTTACACATATTTATACACGATACATTTCCAAGTTCTAAGGTGCAAACGGTCCATTTTTCTCTTCTACCACAGTGTATTTCAACCTATGAAACGCTGACTGTTAAAAATCATGTGTTGTCTCGTATGTTCCCAAAACCCTGACTCACACTTCAGTACAAAGCCACAGGAAAGAGCACTTTCCTTCAGCAATGTGACACCCTCCTGGGGCCTGCCTGGGAGCCAAGTTCTCTTTATTTATAGAGACAAGTGGGGAACTAAACCAGCCCTGGTGTTGATGCTCACCACCCACCAGGTGCTGTGCTGTGGTCTTTGTATTTACCTGCCAGAGAGGATGGTGTCACTGATGTGTGGAAAACAGAAAAACCAAGGGTGGGATAAAAACAAATACTAGGAATTGAATACTGAGACTACCAGAGGGGGAGGGCCTGGGGGAAAAAAAACTAGTCAGGAGGGAGCAAAATGGACCACAGTGCTGTCTATGAGTGTTTGGGGGAGCACGTGTGGTGTGGCAACATCACCTGAAGGGGAGATCCTGAACTTGGAAGTCACCCACATTGTAAGCCAGTGCTACTTTCATAAAGAGGGAGGAGGGGAGAGAGGGAGGAGGGAGGAAATAAACATGGCCACTGAGGTGGTACTTTCCCCATTTTTCACTTGAGGAACCACAGAACTAAATGACATCCATGCGCCGAGCTGTGATTTGCACAGAGGTCATTTTGACCTGCCTTCTCATCGATTTAGCATCAACTTCTGACCTGAGAGAGTGCTCTTCTTACAAGCAAAGACTCCTTTTATCTTCATCTCCTTTAACTCTGAGCACAGAGGAGCCTAAGTGTGTGCTCGGTAACTGTTCCATTACGATTCATGGTTGGAAGTTTTTAGGATTGACATTGACCCACTTAAGCAGTGTGAGTCCTGATGGCTACAATGAGAGGAACATTTTAAATTATTTCATTCCATTATTTTCCATTATAATTTTGTAAAATGAGCTTTGAAGTGTGTAACTGACATGTCTATGCTCCATGCTACCCCAACCACAGAACTAGGTGAGGAACTCACCTTGGTAATCTCTCTTCTCCAGATCTTCTCATTCAAACACCTCCTTGTGAAGAACGGGCCTCTTGTATGGCCATTGGATAAGGCCCAGTTGAAGAGTTTAATACTGATCTCTCTGTCCAATCCGTTCTCTGACTTAGGTGTTTTCCTCAGTGAATAGAGCTGAGGACATTTTAATTAATTTATTATGTCCCTTCAATTAGGGGACCCAATTAATAATTGAAATGGGTTTTTAATTGGTTTATATCCTCTAGGGTATCGTATTAATAACATACATAAACTAACAGCTTTGCATTGAATTAGGATTCATCTATATGCATATCTGTTGCCTCCCAATACATTATCTATTCTTAACCTCCAAAATTGAATGCAACTTTTCAAACAAAGACTTTTCCATGTACTAGTTTGTTGTTGTTATTCCACTTTGAGGCAAGGTCATAGTATTTTCCAGTGGAGATAACAAATGTTGACATTCTTTCCTATTTCCCTCATTAGATTTTTGATTTCCCCAGTTCTCTAATCTCTTAATGTTGAAATCACTTCTGAGTTGTCTCTTCACCCTCCTATCTCACCAGACTGTATATCATCAGAAATTGTCAGTTCCTCAGAGATTAGTTGTTTTTATGCAATGAAGTCGAAAACCAGAGAGGTTACACAGCATGCCAAAGCTCACACAGCAATATGTTCGTAAGCCTAAAGGTCTCTATTTAAAGATCATGTTTCGCCCATATATCATTTCTTTGGAATTTTCATTCTCCCTAATTCCATATAAAGCCTCATGCTTGTCAGTGAATCCACGAATCAATGAGTCACAAAAGGCAATAATAATAATGGCGGCCATAATAATTATTATAATGGATATTTGTCCTGTTAGTAATTGTTGTTACTCTTTTCTGAATCATGTCTAAGATGGTGATTCCATATATTTTAGGTCTTACTTTCTCAAGATAAAAGGTCAAATTTACCCAGTCTCTTTTTTTGCAACTAACTCTGCCAACCAGAAGTCCTCTAGTGATGTAAAAAGTTGAGGCTTCAGGGTCCCTTTCCTCTATGATAGTGATGCCAGTAGACATGCCTCAGTGGTGAATTCCTGGCAAAGCTAGAGGCATTACTCTACATGTATTTGTGATAAATGTGAGTTCCTGAGAAATAGCAAGTTCTAAGGGGAGAGCACTGGCATCTCACTTTCAGTGGTGGTGCCAGTAGAACATTCCCATAGATTTTTATCAGACTATCTCCTGAAAGACCAACATTGAGCCTGGTTCTCCAGTCTGCTCAAAGATCCTGTGGATACCTAAGAAATTGTCAATACATTTTTCTTTCTAAGTCAGATTCAGCTTTTGTGGCAAAATAGAGCTTGGACCAATCTGACTGATGCAGTAATAATAATCACCTCTCTATTTTATTTGAGTAGTTGATACTAAGCAGCTTCAGCCTCTCAAATTTAAGTATAAATGAACTAGACTCAAAAGACAAAGATGGCAGAGTAAGTCATAACTGTCTACTTCTGCTAGGACTCCCTTGCAGAATATGAATATCGGACACTCTGATTGTCCCAGAAGAACAGCATGAGGTAATGCCTAACACATCTGCTTGTTGTCAACCAGATCATGAGTCCTTAGGGGGCAACAGGCATTACCCACCACAACACCAGTGCCTGAATGTTGCTGAGGCCTTTCGTTGGTCAGCTCACATTTCTAATCTTTAAGGTCAAGGTTCTCTGCTCTTGGCACCTCTTAGATGGATAAAAGGAAACATTCACATACCAAAGTTCAGACAGCATGCCTAGGAAAATCACCCATCTCACCCAGAGGGACTGTCTCCCTGGAAAAGTACTGAATTATAACCAATGATAACAACAGCAACAACCAAATGTATTGTCCCACATGACTCTATTCAAAGCTCACAAATCTCAGTGGCGACACCGAACTCGTCATTGTCATTTTACAGATGAGGCTAGGAGAGGTAAAAGGCAAGGTCATGACTACATAGCTCATTGTTGGCAGAAGTAGGACATAGCTTGATATTGATTTCATTCCACACTTTTATTCTTCCTGCTGAAAATGCTGTCTTGCAAAGATCTCCTTTATGAAGTTTTTCTGAACATGCCATTCACTCTTTCTCCTCCTTCAGTCTCATTGAAGCATCCTCCTCTAAGCCATACATGTACATCTGGTATAATGCATAGAACACTTTACCACACATTTTTGGCTTACATGCATTACTGCCTATCAAAATAAGGCACAGATGATGAGCACAGATTATGCTTCAGTCACCTTTGCTTGTCACATTTCTAGCAAAGGGAAGAGATTATAGTAGTTGCTCAATTCATATGTGTTACATGAATGGATAGGTAAATAAAATCAGAGGGGGAAAAAATCCCAATTTTGCATCAGTAACCATGAAATATTCACTGAGCCTTCCCTAAAAACACCCTGCCCCGGGGGTGGTGAGCGAGGGGGGAGAATGTGCCAGCTTTGCCCCTTAAATCAGGACGAACTCACGATGGCCCACTTCACAGCAAATGACTGCACTCTCCAAGGTCATAACTCATAAATCCCAAGCACTCAAAACATTCCAGTGCAGCTGGCAGGCTTGGCAGTCATCTGGATCCCTTCACAGCCCCTCACACAAGGCCATTTCATTACTGACAAGGGGGCCGTGGAGCTACACAAACAAAGCTTTGTGTGGAGCCTGAAGTGGCAAAGTTACTTTTCCCTTGCAGGGAGGGGCGCTGGCCTGGAGAAGGCTTCTTGATAATGAGTCCTGACCTTCGGTCCCCACCCAGGGATGTCAAGGCAGATTTCCAAGCCTGAGTCAATTGCTTGCATTAGCCAGTGCCTGGTTCCTGAGGGCTGGCTTGGAACCAGCAATATATGTTCGGCCATCAGGGATTAAAGACTGCAGCCATTGTGATTATGTGGAATTAAAAACACCAGAGGTGGCCATGCAAACTGACTGTACTGCAATCCACTTGGTGAAATCCAATTTATAAGTTGAGGGCAAGGAAAATATTTTGGGCCTCACTTTCTTTTCAGGGAAGAGGCAGAGTGGAGGGCAACATGCATGAGCTTTGATTTCTGAGAGACCAGAGTCTGATACTGGCTTTTACTCTCCCATGCATCGCCGCTCTTTGGAAAGTTACTCCACACCCCTGACACTCAGATTTCGCTGCTGAAGAGCAGGTCTTCTAATATTTTCCTCTCACTCTGCTCAGAAGGACACAATGAGATGATCTGTGTGAAGTGTCTGCTGTGTTGTAGGAACTCTCTGCATTTTGGTTTCTATGCTTGCTTTCTTTCTGACTCACCTGTCAGGTCTGTGTGTCCCTTTGGCCCCCTCATCTCAGCTTGGTGTTCTACTTCAGGCTGGCAGGACTTCCTGAAAGAGAAGATAGAAGCCAAGGGAAAAATCAGAATTTATCAGTTACACAAGTGGGACTTTCCTCCAAAGACAGATATTCTAGAGGCAGGAGAAAGGAATCCATCAGGAATCTGGGAGAGATGAAACAGCTGGACATGGAGGAGTTTCATGCTGGGAGCAGACATTCCCTTTTAGTTGTTTCTGCATCTTCAAAGTACCACATTGAAGAATGTCAAATGATATTCCTCCTGCTGAGCAAGGACGAGACATCAGCGTCAGCCTGGCCACACGTGGAAAGGGCTTCCACAAACAGAAAGTAGTTTTATAGGCAGTGGCTTCCCAACTAGTCCTGAGTCATAAGTAATTTGTGCAAAGTCAATGACACAGAGCACTTTTGATTATAAGTCGCTCTCGTGGACTTCTGTGACACAGGGAGTATCTATGGGAGTGTTACTGAGGGTCTGATTGTGTTTTGGTTAAGTTACTACTGAGGACTTTCTTGCACTAAATGTTCTAGGCCAGAGCTTGACTCTTTGCATTCAAGTAAAAGCTGAGTCAGCCTTTATATGTTTGGGAATAATTCTGTCAGAGATTGGGTCTTGAGTGTGTGTGTGTGTATGTGTGTGTGTATTTATTTATTTATGCATACAGAACGGAAGCACAGGCCAGAGGTACAGGAGTGGTGAGAGGATTCACCAGAGGCAGAGTAGGGAGCAGACCAGACAGACAGATGAAGTACACTGCTGAGGGGAGAAGCAAGTGAGAGAAGCTACGCCATGTGCGGACCTCCCTGGCTAGGATCAAACTCGCAGTAAAGCTTCATGATGCTGCATATTAACCCATGGTGCCACCAGGAAGGGCTGATTATGTCTGCATATTTTGACAGCTTCTAAAATCCTTAAATAACTAAATTTGAGTTATGCCATGAAGTTAGATGGCATAGATACCTCCACTTTACAAAGAGAGAGAGTCTCAGGGAATATATCATATATCTGAAAGCACAACTGGTAAGTGGCGGCATCAAAGCCAGACTCCCAGCCAGACCACAGGAAGATGGACTCAGATTTGGTGCCCCTGGAACAGAATTGTGTATGAATAAAACATTTCTGCTTTGTGAATTGCATAAAACATATGACTGTATGGACATATTTCTAGGGCCTCTCCTAAGACTGTGGCTAGAGACTGGGCAAGCCAGCGCGGTTGAGGCTGGGTTTCATTCCCTTTGCCAAGAATCCTTTCTGCTGCTGCAAAGGGAAGTGCCGGCAAGAGACAGCGCCTGCCCAGGGCACATGCCCAGTCACCCGTGGCTGTGGTGATGACACTTTTTGGTCTATGTCATCTCATCAGTGACCTTGGAGTTGGGGTAGATAACCTGAATGGGTAATGCTGGAGCTAACTGCTGCCTCTAGAACACCTGTACCTGCCCTACCTACCTTCTCAGGGCTCCCTTTTCCTCCTCATCAGCTTCATGCACCCCCACATTCTGTTTCAAATAACCAGTTACTGTTTGGCCAGTGGTTCAGCCCCGTGCCTTGCTCTACAGCCTGAACACAGCTGCTCCTCACAAATCCCATAATCCGATCCAACTAAGAGTTTCCCTTTCTCTTTTCTTTCATACCTCCCTTCATTTTTACAAATTTGGTTTGTTTTATCATCCCATTCCAGAGGTCATGACTTCTTGCTTCCCTCATTCTCCTTTTGCAGCTTTAATCAATGAGGTTTTATTTTTGGAAGCCTGGGGAAGCTTCACCAGCACCCATCTGCTTTTCTATGCCTGCTGCTATTGTCCTTCCCCTCTGGAAGCATCTGCTGCTTCCATGTAGGTTGCATTGTGGGCAGCTGCGGGGTGTGAGGAGACCTGAGTTCTAATCTCAACCTTGCTCCTGTCTGCCTTCTGACCTGTGCAATAGTTAATCTTTTCATATTATGGAAATAATAGAATCACAGTGTGTCATGTTAGGAGGAAATTTTACACAGCCATTTCCACGTAGCCTTCATTAGAAAAACCTGGTACATAGGCCCTTGCTGGTGGCACAATGGGTTAGGATGCAGCATCAGGAAGTATGCAGCGGCCACTTCAGTGCGAGTTCAAACGCCGGCCCTGGAGTTGACTCACGTGGTGCAGCAGACCTCTCCTGTCTCCACGCTGCTCCCCTTGGCAATGTACTGTTCTGCTCCCACTCTGTCTCTGGGTGAATCCTCTCACCACCCCTGAACCTCTGACTTGTACCCCAATTCTAATTGCATAAATAGATCTTAGAAAAAGAAAAACAGGAAAACTTGGTACAGAGTTTGTTCTTATGCAGATTCCTAAGCTCTGCTTCAGCTCTTGTGCTTCAGAAGAAGGAGAAAAATCACAACAAAGCTTCCCAATGCATCAGCAGCCAAAAAGCAGATGGCCCTTCCAATATGCCACAGATAGTCAGGATCCAGGCCCAATTTCATGTCTTCCCTCTTGCACAAGAGGGGTTACCATGTTATCAATGCTTTGAGAAAGAGACGAGGAGGTTTAGATTTGCCCTAAATCTCTGATAATTACCCAGCTGACTTTGAACTCTGATCTGCCGGCAACACACAGCTCTGGGAAGCACCTTTGGGGCTCCATTGGACAAGCAACCCAATGAACGTCATCCTTGCTGAGCTTCCCCAAGTCTTGGCAGTAACATTCCTGGGTTCAGCAAACCCTCACCCCAGGGGCAGAGAAAGCTGCTCTTTGAAACGTCCTGGGTGGTGACCTTGTGCATACTGGGGCGCAAGGGAGGCCGAGATCTGGGTGGCGCCTACTCTGAAATGCCACGGCTGAATCTGTGAAAGGTCCAAGAGTGGATCAGATTCCCAAGGCTCCAGCTGGCGGGTCTGTAGGAAAATCAGATTCCTATGAGTCCTTAGAGGTCACAGGAGGCGTCTGACTACTCTGGTTGGAGGCAGGAGGCAGGTTGGCTCAGGACAAAGAAGGGGGAAGAAGTCAAGAGAGGTCCGACGCAAGGAAAGTGACCAAAAGAAACTGACTCCTGCTACTACTTTTTGAGTTTGGCCATGCCCGGATGCTGTGAGAGCTGGTAGGTTACTGCACAAGGAGGTGGTCTTTACAACAGTCACCACACCACACCCACAAAGCACACGGACGCACGCACACACACAGACACATAAACCCCCTCCTGCAAACGACTCAGCTGTCGGTTCAGGAAACTCGCCAAAAGTAATAGCTGCAATTGAAGCCCGTATATGTACACACTCACGCACATACCACAAACACACCACACACTCACTTGGCAGAATGTCAAATTCTAACCAATTATTAACCTTTTATTAGACTCATGGCCTTCAGGTTCAAGAATTATAGCTCATTCATGTTTACATATCCCTGAGCACAGTACCTGGCAACCCCTAGCACATGTTTGTAGGATAAATGAACACAGGGGGCAGGAACATCAGGCATCCTACCACTTAGTCATGAACTGAGGTTGTGATAAAAACAACCTGGGATGTCTCCAAATTCACATAGGTGATAGGCTGCAGCAAGAAAGAAATGTTCATCATACTTTTCAATGGAGAACAGCACGATCCAGGAGAGTTGAGAGTTCTTAGCCAGAGGCAAGTGAACTTACTGAAATCCACAAAATGCATCAACTCCAAGGCACATACAGAGACGATAAAAAAATGGTGGTTTCATCTGGGTTACTCTAACACAGGTCACATAAGACTATTATTTTCAGCATCACACTGTCTTCTAACAGTGAGCTGCGTGAAGGTAGCAGACTTCCTGGCTCAGGTTTGCATCCCCAGGGCCTGACCAAGTGTATGAGGGACACTCAAAGGAGCATTATACACTGATTAAAGTACATGAAAATGTAATATTGACAAATTATTGAAAAAAACTTTTTTGACATACATGTTTGCTGTAATATCACCTATGTACCTCTTCCAATTGAACTTGTACCTAAAAATCTTTTCACTTGAAGGGGAATAGAATGTGTGCAGAGATTTTTCCAATGTTTATTTTCACATTGAACATCAACTAGGCCCCAGGGCTCATGCTACTGACCTGGAACACACAAGGGATATGGCAAAGGGACTGGTCACTTGGGTGGCGAGCCCCAAGGCCAGGAGAGCCTGTCCTCAAGGGGACACTGCCATCTGGTGTGTGCCCCAGGTTACACTGCCAGGGAAAGATGTGCACTGGGTCAGGGAGGGTGGGAAGCAGAGTCAGCACAGGCACACTGCAGGGATGCTCTGAGAGAAGAGATATCAGCCTCCTCTTTGGTTGGGATTTTAAAGATGAAAGCTGAACTCACCCAGGATCCTGCAGAGAATGCTGTGTAAAAAGGAGAAACTACTTCAGTGCCTGCAATGGGTTGAATATGTCACTTGACAGGGGTGGTTATTGTTAATCCTCAGAATCCCTCAACAAGATAAATATTAACATGGTCACAACACAGATGGACCAGGAGAGTTAAGGAACTTGCCTTACACAAGTAGAACTTGTAGAAAACACTGTTCTTTCCCCTGGCCCTGACTGGACTGGTCACATTTTCCTTTCAATAGTCTCTTAAGAAGACCGTTTTCTTTTTGTCCAAATGGAGTTTTACATAGTCTTCAAAGATTAATGGTCAGGCTTCTCTGGCAGCTGAGGGGCTAAGTCTCTATGACATCACCACTATGGCCTCAGTTTGATCCCCAGCCAGGGAGGTGACCCACATGGCTCAGCAGATTGCTCCTGTCCTGCCTGCTGCTCCCCTCAGCAGTGTATTTCAGTCAGTTTGCATTTCCTGCTCCCCATTCTGTCTCTGCTTCCCATTCTGTCTCCTCACTCTGTTCCTCCACAACTCTGGTTTACACCCCAGATCTTCTATGCAATAAATAAATACTTATTTTAAAAAAGGTTATTAACTTGCTGCCAGAAAGAAGTGTATGCAGAGTTCCTGGCTTCCACTATGTTATAACCTAGGTAGAGAGAGTAAGTCACCTATCAATGTTATTTAAAATCAGTGTAACATCAAAGCTAAAAATATAGTTACACAAATAATATAAACATTTATCTTCAATTGATTAATGCAGAAAGAGAAATACAGATATTCTTGTGACCTGGTGAGCCACGATGAAATGTAACAAAAAGGAAAAATCAGTAATACTAATTCCCTCTTGATTTTAGATTCTGATATTTTGCTCATTATGCATTTGGGGCACTAATTTTGACTTTTTTTTTTTGCCTTTCAAACACATTTCCACATTTACTGAGATATAATTAGTAATACTGTATAAGTTTAGGGCTGTTGATTTGATATACTTATTTATCAATTATAAAATGCTTATAATCATACTGTGAATAGCTTCAACAGGTCACATATTATTTATTTTTTGACATGAGAACTCTTGGGATTTATTCTCTTTGCAACTTTCAAGTATATAACACAGCATTGTTTACTTTAATCACCCATGTGTACATTATATCCCACAACTTATTTTACAGCTGGAAGTTTATATTCTTTGAAGAGTATTGCTCCATTTGGTTCACCTTCTAAGACCCTGGTAACTATCAGCTAGTCTCTGCTTTTCATGAATTCACTTTTATATTCTATATTAAAATGACATCATGCAGTATTTATTTTTCTCTATCTGACTTATTTAAAATAGCTTAAGGGCCACATATGTATTTTTTCAAATGGCAGGATTTCCTTCTTTCTCATGGCTGAATAGTATTCTACTCTGTGTACTCTGTGTATATGTTCTGTATCCATTCAGAGTCTCTATGACTATCTATCTATTCTACAATAAATACTTTGGTTGTTCCTGCACAGATATTGGCTACTGGGCCTAATGTGGATGTTTGCAAGAAGAGTACAAATATCCCGTCGAGATCCTGTTTTCATTTCTGTGGTTACATATGAACTGAGATTGTTAAACCATATGGTAGCTGTATGTAAATTTCTGGGTGGAAACTTTACAAAATGGTTGCATTATAATTTGGATTATTTCATATTATGTTATGTTAAAATATTACTTATCTTGTTTACTAAGATATTTTTTAAGCTCCCTAAATTTTGTCCTGGACAAAATTTAGCAGATCATGGTCCTGAGCATTTATAGTTGATTATTTTGGCAAAAATACTCTTAGCTTGAAATAATGATCGTCAAGCAGATTTTAATTTTCTTAATGATACCACAATGCACCCTGTGGTGAAAATATATTGTATCATGTTTATTAATGATAAGGCTTTGTTAGATACATGATATGGTTATTATAAATCCTATGTACCTCAGAGTTTGTAGGTTTTTCTACAAGCAACAACTGATTTACCTATATCAGTATTAACTAGAAAAGTAACACTTTAGGTTCAAAGCATGACATTATTAGGATTGTTATTTATAGGATGATTAATACATATTTTGATGGGTGTCTCAAGAGATGTTTTGTGTATGTACATAATGTACATGTATACTATTTTTGAGTCTGGTTTTCAAAGGAAAACATAACTGTCATAAAGGAAATAATATTTTCTACCGACATGTCATAAATTTAGAACATCCAAAGTGTTATTTTATAGTTTTTTATTAAACCCAAGCTAATGACCAAAAGTCACATTACATAAGACAAATCCTCTCTTAATGAGAGATGTTTAGGGTAACTTTTATCTAATAGTAAGTCAGCAACATCCTTAAACATAAATGGTGCCAAATATTCCAAACTAGATAGTATTCCAGAAAAATTCCCTGTTGATCCATTTGATATTGAGTGTCTGTGCCCAGAGGGCACCATCATTAAACTGGAGAGACTTTTTTTTTTTTTTCTATTAAGGTCTAATCCTGATCAGCTCAAGTTTTATTGTGTTTCAACTCATAGCAAGCAAAATTAAGAAGGATGTGTCATGATAAACAATTCACTTCCAGTCCCTCATGCAATGTCACCATCTAGATCTTTCTTCTGAGAATTACTTGAAATTTCTATCCCACACCTCCTGGTAGGAATACCATTTAATGTTCCATTAGCAAAGTGGAGCATTTGGAAGGCATAATGAAGAAAATTCTCTGAAGAACACAGAGAAGACTTGAGGGAGGGCCTTGTACCTAGATTAATCTTGTGGCTAAGTTAGAGTCTCAGTAAAACTGTAGAAATTCCTTTGTAATTTATCTTGCAGAATAAGATTTCAGTCAGACAAGGTAGTTACAATTGAGAAACCAGCTTCTCTCTAGCTGTAAAGAATGCTAATTGGAAAGCAGTGGCCAGAATTTCTGCCAAAGTCAGGGAATCTTCTCAAATATTAATAGTGTCCTTCTGCCAAACTTTTGGATGTTGTCATGAAACTGGTGGCTTAGAGTTTTATGTCACTTCACCAGGTCTTTGATCTTGCTGTTGGTGTACTCTAACGATAACACTGCCCTGGGTGTGACTAGGAGACACACGATAGGTAGGTAGGGGCATGTGTGTGTGTGTCTGTGTGTGTATGTGTGTGTCTGTTTGTTTGTAGTGGCCTAATGTACCTGGAAACAGGAATATTCTGCCAAGTGTGACACAAGCTAAAAGACTGAAACATATCGATGAGTGAACTTATGAGTCATATTAAACAAGAGACAATGTGTTTGGTATTGATAGCAAATGTGGAAGCAAAAGCACTGGCACTGAGTAATCCATTTGGCGATTGTAACAGCAAATCATCATTAAGAAGTATGGAGGGGCCTCCTCTGGTGGTGCAGCCAGTTAGGATGCAACACTGCAAGCAAGCCTTAGCCACTTCAGTGCACGTTCGATCCCTGCACTGGTGGTGATCCACATGGCATGACAGACCTCTCCTGACCCGCCTGCTGCTCCCCTCAGCAGTGTACTTCTTCAATCTGCCTGTTCTGCTCCCTAATCTGTCTCTGGTGAAGTCTTTCTCCGCCCCTGACCCACTGGCTTGCACCCCAGTTCTGTATATATGTGTGTGTGTGTGCGTGTGTGTGTGTGTGTGTGTATTTAAGGAAGAATGGTGTCCTCCATTACTCTGGGAAGACCTTTTTAAAGAAAGGATTACATTGGCTGTAAAATATAGCTGACTGCTGAAACATGCAGGGTGTGGGGTGCTGAAGTACTCCGAACTACTTTTGAGCAGCTTCATTCAATGACAGCTGTTATTCCTGGTGTTTAATGTACTCCACAGAAGTGGTCTCCACCTCAAGTCTCAAGCCAAAGTGGATTTGGCAGATGGCAGTTTTGCAGTCTTGCCAGCTGAGAACATCAGCGATAAAGGAGGGGTGTGTAACCTTCTCCTCTGCCCAGGAAGAGGTGAGAGTCTTGGACACCACTTTGGGAAGAAGGCCAACCTCTGATTGTCGATGTGTTCATTTCAATGTTTTCTGTGAAATGACTTTTACTTCACAGCGAAGGACTTGTCTATTCAGTGCAAGTGGTCACATAGACCCTTGATGAGTGATAGGGTTTTGATGCCAATGTCATCTTTGCCTTTGTTTTTTGTTACTCATGAGAATGATTGTCAACTCAGTTCCTTGAATAATTGATGGTGAAAAGGGATTCTGTAGATGGGAACTTGAAGTTCTCATGAAGGCATTCCAGAGAATAAATTTCCATGTGGAATAATGATAGAAGAAAAGTCATAATAAATCCTCACATTTATATTGCACTTGATAGTTTAATATAATGGTTAAGAGCACAGGAGTTGGAATTACATTGAATTAGGTTCTTGAGTTATGTTAACTCCTCTGAAAATCAATTGCTGAAATTCAAGTTCCATAATTAAGATTTTTGCCACATAACAGCTGCATGGTTTCAGGTTATTGTTGTAACTTCTCCAGTGACCTTGGGAAATGGGGATAATGATGTCCATGTAAAAAGTTTAATTTGAGAACACAAAACATGCTAAATGCAATAAAGCATGCAAAGTATTGATTTAAATTTTGGGTCCTTATAATTAAAATATCAGTGATATATAATACATCTAATTTAATAATATGAAGACCTTCATTTTATCAGTTCATTAGAATCAAGGATGGACATTTATCAGGATTTATCAAGTTTGTTGTACTATTTAAGTATCTTGAATTAAAAACAAGCAAACCTGCAAATGAGTTATCATATGACTTGGAAAGGGATACATTTGTAATTCACCAATGGGGCAGAGACAGTATATTTGTCATAGACAGTATATTTGTCCAGTGTAAATCAATCTCATGGGTGCAGTTTCCTATTTTTTATGACACTTGTAGGAGAGCTTCATTGCCAAGTGTGGAAAAACTAATTAGCATTCTCTCCTTTGAATGCTTTGAATATATAATGATTTGTGTGATTTTAGGAAAATAATTCAGATTGTCTAATCCTAATCTATAAAGTAGAATTATTAATACTATTCAGCATACCGGATTAAGTAAACTATATAAGGAAATGCACGCAAAGTTCTCAACATCAAACTTTTCATGTAGAAATAACACAATAAACATTAGCTACTGTTACTACATCTACAAGAATAACAGTGAACAGGAAGCAAAAACCAGACAATCATTGGGTACCAATTGTGTGGGACACTGTCAGATCTTTGATGTGTACTCTCCCTCTTTATCCTCTAAGTGTCTCTAAGTGATGGGCAGTATGTTCTCATCTTTATAAATGAGGGGTCTGAGACTCAGAGAAGTACAGGACATAACAAGCATCAACATCTCATGCATAGCTTTAAAGGACCTGCACTTTGCCAGGCAGTGTTCGAGGTACCGATTTCACAGAGCTTACTTGTGAAGAGTAGAGTGAGAGCTGAGTTCAGAGAAGTAAGGGGGGTGAAAGGAAGGCAATGTGGGTCATCATAACCTTTTAGGTTATTAATATCTTAGCTGTGACTTTTAAGAAAATGGGCCCCGCAGGATTCTTATATTTGCTTCATTGTCTGTTTTTCTCCACATCTTTCCTTCAAGATTCATCCTATTGGCTAATTTAACTTTGAGACCCTAACTCTGGATCTGCAGCCTGGAGCCTAATGGGGCATGAGAAGACCATGGTAGGCAGTAGCTGTTCACAAAGTCTTGGCATGCATTTTGTTGGACAAGCAACAATGCTCCCCTGGATATCCTTCCTCCCTGATCTTGTCTCAGGAGACTCAACAAACTCCTCTGCCTTGCTAGCCATCCCAGTGATGTAGACATGGCCAAAAGGCACCAGAGAAAGGTTGATGGGAGACACACTTGTCTTTAACTGATATGATCTTTCTTTTCATGAGTCTCAGGATCATTACCCTTAACTTATAGCCCTCTATGCTTTATGCACAAGGATTATTTGCATATGGTGTCATCATCTTCACCAGACCCAAGATTAGCAATTAGCATCTCCTTTGATCGTTCATACTCCACAGTAGATATTAACAAAAAACAGGTCCAATACTAAAAAAGAGAAGGCTTAAATAAGTGAGTGGATGAACGAATGCATTTTTATGCTATCAATCACAACTCAGCTGCCCTGTGCAATGTCCTTCCATAGTATGACTTTTTGGATATATCCATTTACTCAACAGTGTTCACAAAAACAGTATGCCAAAGACACAACCCTTAATGTCTCAACTTTATTCTTAAAGGCATTGTTGAAAAAAAGCTATAGCCTAAAGGGATGATGATGCGCAGTGTGGAAATTATAGGCATCATGGAAGACTGGTCAGAGAAATGGAATTTCTTGAACATAAATATATCTTTAAGTCAGTTTTGGAATTTGACCATAAAATTCCCCTTAATAGTTGCTTTGAAAAATGTTCCCTTACTAAAACAAGAAGATCTTCCATATTCCTTGAGTCTCTACAATGAAAATACCTTGAACATTCACAGCTTGTCATTGGTCCAACTTAATTGCAAATTCACAGGACTACAGAGTAACTGTATAAAAAATAGGGGGTCAGACAATCAAATTGTTACACTGAGCTCAGGTTCTGGGAATACAGTCAGACATAACCATGTTCTTATATCTTCCTGCTTAATAGGCTTGAAGGATTACGCGGTCATTTGTGGCAAGATTAAGTATTGATCTTATAACTTTGAAAATTAACTGTGAGTGGCAGTAAAAGGTGCCACTCACAGTATGTGCACAACTGTGCACTGGTGACTTATGTCCACGCTAGATACTCTATTGGCCACCATGAAAATAGTTGATTTTCCAATGTGATATGTGACCTTCACTGCAACCTCCAGATGGCTTTTTTCCTCAATTATCTGAACATTCTTTCACTGAGACACCCAGTAGTAGTCCAAATATTCTCATTAAATTTGATCAGTGTCCCTGGTGATATAGGAAAACTAAAGGTATTATAAAAGGAGAACTACAGGTATTATAATTCATGTATACAGATGGATGTGCTTCCCTGTCAAAGGGATTTTCTCTGCTACAGAAGGAAAATGTTTAACTTTTGCCTTTGATAAGAGATGATGATCATGCATGGTATATAAATGCACAAACCATTTTATGGAGTGTGACATTCCCCATGGTCTCTAGAGATATTAACCAAAGCCCTTCATTTTCTAGACTTGAAGTTTCCATAACTTGAAGAACATGAAACACCCTTCTTAACATAAGTATTGAATCATACATCTGCTGTGAATGCCAAAGAGAAGCATAATTCCTGAAATCCCCTTTTAAAGGATAGTGAACAATAACCATTAATAAGCATAACAGAGTGAATGTGCTTTCCATAACTCTGTATATCTCTGTCTCTCTTTTGTGTTGGACATTCAGAAAATATTACATGAAACATGAAATCTCTCTTCCCAAGAGCCTTAGAACTATTACCAAAGATCTGGGCATTAATAGCAATCTTGAATTCTGATCTTCCTACAGGAAAAAGAAACTTCAACAAAAATCTACTTTAACCCTGTTCTCAAACCAGAGTATGTAATAAGGTCAGTAATGTAAGCAGAAACATGAGACACATTTGATAGCATAGGCAAAAAAATAGAGGGGTTTGTACAGGATATAAAAGTCTATAGCATATTTGCATGGGTTTCAATTTAGAAGTACCTTAAAAAGAAATGTGTCCATCTCTACCCATAATTCTTAAAATTACTTTCAATTCTTCAGTTGGTATTTTGTGCATTATACATGAGGTAGGACTGCTTGCACAGCTGGACTTTATTGCATGACAGTACTTAGAATATTCCTGTGGTTAATGTAGTCCTCTTAAAGGTTTCTCTCCTTAAAACAAAAGGATGATCTAAGTTTGATTTTTCCATTCTCCTTAAGTCTTAAATTGGTTTAGTATCTATCTCCAATAATGCTAAATTACTATAGTTCCTATCATATTGTAAAAAAAAAAAAAAAAATCACCAATTAAAACTCCAGCTCATACCTGGGCTAACTTCATAAATCAAATGTTGAAGAATGATGCAAGAAAACAATCTAGTTTTCCATTCAGAAGCATGTACTACAACATTTACAAAAGTTAGAAGTATCTGTCTAAGTAAGTCCTGATTCAGCAAAATGGCAGTTAGAGAGTCCTAACTCACTGACAGTCAGAAGGCTGTCTCCACTGTAATAACCTTGTCTTTTTCATGACAAAAGGTCTTTCCCCATATCATCTTTGCAGAGATCTGCTTGTAGGTGACATCATTTCTTCTTTTCAAATAAGAAAATCAAGGTTCAAGCAGTTACATGATTATCATCTTATATATTAATTATAATTGATATCCATCCCTGTGCCAAAAATAATTTAAAGAAGACAAATACATATGACTATCCATATCCTAAATTTGCAAATATAAGAACGTCTTTCCTGTCAGTGACTTTGCATCCAGTTTCTTACTCCACTAAGGCAAATTAGTGAGCTATATTTTATGCAACCAATTGTAAATCATTTTAGACTTCCAAGCTTTACAAACACTGTTGCAACTACTCATTTCTTGCCATTGTTACATCAAAGTGGGCATCCACAATGGATGAGTTCTGAAAATCTTTACTGACCAACACAGACATCAACATAGACTGGGTTTCTACTAACCCTATC
>NW_004567113.1:47363979-47378402 GCF_000260355.1 Condylura cristata
TGCTGTGCTTTAACCCGCTGCGCCACCAGGGAGGGCCCCGTTTCCTTTTTTTTAGGCTGTAATTTCTTGAAAGATGAAGGGCTGTCTTGCTATTCTTGTTTGGATTGCTCATGTAATATATCTACTATGCTGATGAATGTTCAATAAATGCAGCCATATAATGTAAGGGAATAAAGGAGTTTAATTTCCTTGTGAATTACACCATCAAATTTCTAGAAAGAAAATCAGATATTCTTTAAAAATAAAGAAAATGAAATCTGCGTGCCCGGTAACCTTAATAAATAAATAAATAAATAAAATAAAAAACAAACAAACAAAAAAACTCCTAGCTTTGGCCAGGAGGTACACAAATGGTCTTTTACCATGAAGAAGAATGCACAGCACTCTACTCACAGTCCTTTCTCACTGCATGGCCACCTCAAGGCCCACCCTTCCTACTTCATTCCATGAAAGCCTCATGAGCAGACAGGTTCTGCTTAATATGCTGTTCTTCTCGGTTGCTTTTCAGTGCAGAATGTTTTGGCCCTTCACTAAATGTCAATATGATACCCTATGCTGAATCTGATAAATACAAAGTGAAATTGGGTCTCCTTAGCTATAGTTCTTGGTGTCTGTCAATTCAATTCAACTTCAATTTCAATAACTTTATTGCCATGACAAGGTAAACATGAGCTCCAGAGTTGCCAAAGTCAATAAATCGACACTTGGGACTGGAGAGAAGTCTGTACTGTTTTCCTTGCTGAGTCTTTCGAATGAGGCATAGACCGACTGTCACATGTTTGGAAAAGCTCTTTTGGCCTTGTGTACAAATAATCCATCAACACTAATGATCTCCTTCAGGGCAGCAGACAGAAATGCCCCTGTGTGTGGGACTTGCTTCCGTGGGTCAGTCAGCTAAGTATTTTGGTTCCAACTAACTCTACCAGATGAACCAGTATGAATAGGTTTTAATGCACATCACTCTTAAAAGTCATGAGCAAGTCCCTCCCTAGTGGCACAGCGTGTCAAAGACAGAACTATGAAGCTAAAGCCACTTAAGTATGAGTCCAATCCCCGCCCCGGAGGTGATCCACGGCATAGCAGACCTCTCCTGCCCCGCTCCTTGCTCCCCTCAGCAGTGTACTTCACTGATCTGCCTGTTCTGCTCCCCAATCTGTCTCTGGTGAATCCTCTCACAGCCCATGCACCTCTGCCTGTACCCTAGCTCTGGATGCATAAATAAAATAAATCTTAAAAAAAAATTATGAGTAAGCCTGTGGCTGTTACTAGCCATTACCGAAAGCACAGGTCAGCAAATTGTATTTTAAAGGGCCATACAGTACATATTTCAGACTTTGTTTCCACATTGTCTGCCACAAATACTCAACTCTGACAATTTCATAGGTGAAGGAATGGACAGAAATGCGACCTGATAAAAGTTTATGTACACACCTGTAGCTAGCCTGCAACCTTCTGTTTGCGGACCCTGATAAAGACCTTTCAGCCATAAGTTGGTCTGAGCATTTTACTGAGCGTGTTACACATTTATTTCTTTTCACCCCCTAAATCACCTTCTGGATTCTTATAGGACTCTTCATCTTTGCTTAGTAATAGGAGCAATACTTGCAAATGACCTAGTTGATGTCTGGACTTTCTGTGCCCATAACCACACTGTTATTATAGTCTATGGCACGTTGTAGGTATACCACTAATGTTTATTGCCAAATGAGTTACCTGATCTATGTACTTGTATATAATCTATAACATAAGTCTGATCCTTTCACCCTTTCCCCAAAACACAGGTTGTTCTTCTCACTAATACCAAGTATATTTTTTTCTTACTCACTTCCCAGATCACATATGAGATATTCTTCTCTCTCCCCACTACCTCTCCTTCTCTAATATCACTTCCTTCTCCCTTCTCCCTGTCTCATTCTGTTCCAATTATACTCAACCTTGCAGTGTTCTGCCAGAATAGCAGGCATGTTCCTGGTCAGAGCCTTTACACATTCTGTTCCATATGCCAGGCACACTTGCCCACTAATTTCTATAGGATTTGCTCTCTTAACCACTTCATGTATTTAATAAAATTTTAAATCCTCACTCTTCACTGGTCTTGATTCTTGAAGGACTACAGCAATGACTTTTCTGCCTATATTGGACATGTAGAATAAGCAAAGAATACACTTTATTTGGTCACTGAGATTTAAGATCATTATATTCCTATAGTATAACCTCACCTAAACTTAACTAATACCTTTAGCAGTTCAGTTAGTTAAATGTAACATCATTCACAAATACTGCTTTTTCCTCTCTGTTTCCTTAATGATTCTGATTTTTTGAGCAGCGAAAAAATAAAGATATGTATATTGATCTGAAAACAAATAGAAAAGTCTTTTCCCAGATTTTCCTGTCAATTGGAAATGGAATCCTATGCATAGATACTGGTGAGCTATACATACTTGAAAGGAATATCATGTTTGTGCTCTTTAATCCTGCCAAGAAGGATGGTTGTAATATCAGACAGAGCTGTGCAGAAATCTCTGATGTATGGGGGGACTTTTCATGAGTGAAATGAACACGCATAGAGATAATGGAGGGTGTTTCTCTTCCTTGCAAATCATATTATATAATTAATATTAATATAGATTCTAAAAATAATGCCTGCATAGTATGATTAGACTTTAAAAATTGCTCTTGTCATATGGCATGTTATTCAACAGAGTTTTATAAATAATTATCCTCATTTTAAAGAGAAGATGGAACATGAGTAACTAGTGTTACACAACTACTAAATATCATGAACTAGCCCCAATTACAAGGTATTTTAACAGTAATATTTTCTCCTTACATTCATTCACAGCATGTATATTTATTAAGTACCTGCTATGATAAATCATTAAGCCAATTTCCAAGTTAGGTATTTGAACCCTATCTCACACTCTAGAAGAACAAATTTCATTAAGAAAACAGAATAAATTGTGTCATGTGGCATTTTAATATTCAGAAACCTCAGTTCATAAGAAGCTCTCCATATTGCTGGGGTTTTACAGCCCTACAACTCCTAATGGAGGACCTGGCATACTGAGGGTACTCCTTCAACAATCCTTGAGATTGACTACCTCAGTGCTTCCAGAACCTCGGAGAACAAAGAGGATTATAAGTAAAAGATCATTTTGGTGCAAAGTTGATATTCACGGATAAACTGTATCCCCCTCAAGTTCTTAGTGGGAAGTTCTATACACCCAGGCCCTGAGATTGTGGCAATATTTTGATAGAGGGTCTTCCAAGAGAAAATTATATTGAGGTCATTCGAGGGGACAAGATTTAATACTATCAATGTGCTTATAAGAAAACATTAGGACACAGGCAGTCCATGCCAAGGAACAGCGGTAGAGAGGTCATGTCTAAGTCAACGAGAGTGGCCCTACAAGAAACCAGCTGTCAACACCTTTGTCCCAGACTTTGGATCTCCAGAATTGTGATAAAATAAATTTACAGCTACCCAGTTTATGGTACACTGTGAGGGCAGACACAGCAAACTAACCCTACTGAATTCAAGAGTATGCATTCTAATTCATAATGAAATTGTTTATTTATGTGCTAAAGTACGTAAAATGACACTCCCGGGGACTGAAGAGGCTAAGATATAATCAAATGGTATCACAGGGTACCATACATATTCATTTGGCTCTAAGCACAATCTTATTACAAACACGTAATGATGTATTTTTCTTTTCACTTACACATGTAACTTTTATGAATATTTTCCTACCATTTCAGATATGGAAGAAATGTAACTTTATTTTTAAATTGAAATGAATCAATCCACCCCCATCCTGTTATGGTGGAATAAACTGAATTCCAGTCCAGCTGGGACTCCTGCACCCGCCCCCCTAGATTTGTGTCAAGTTTTCAGGGAAAGATGAGCCGTTTAATGATGCGAGGGCTTGTGCAGTATAATAAGTCCAGGGGATCATTTCTCAGTGTGTCCACTTTCACTGTCATGCTCACTGCTCCTCCCTCCTGGTCTTAGTCTCTCTGGATCTGAGCATATTTCAGTTCACTAACTTTGTATCACCTGACATTGAGGTGGCCCTCCAACATTATTGGGTCAGACTGTTTTCCTGGGAAGTGTAAGCCCCTTTGGATTTCTAGCCACTCCTAGGTCACTAAATAGCTTCAAATATTAGTTTTGTTACAGCTATTAATTTGAACTCTGGCTTAAGTTGTCACTTCAAGCATCATGACTATTCTCTACTTATCTTAAAGACATTTTTTCATTCTTTAGGGGTAGTTATATGCGACAACCCTTTGCATCCTTGGAACCAAGATAACCGGTGTTAAGCACTGTGATTATGTTCTGGCCACTTGAGAGATAAGTGGAAATTGTTGGGTGGGACATCGAAGTGGAGTATGTTCCTCTGCCCTTTTTTTTATTACTTCCTTCCTGCTTGTAAATATGAATGAAAAGTCTCATACTGCCGTTGCAGAACATAAGAAACATGGTAAGGGTAATGATTTGAAAAATAACGTACCTTATGATCTCTATAATATACTTTAGATAAAAAGAAACGCAAAAACATTAAGTCCATGTGTTTTTGCATTTGTACAGACAGGTTTACACATGCATGTTTCTATACACATATTTACATACACACATATACATACACATATGTATACACACATGCACACACACTACAGACCTACTTATAACATTGCCAAAGTAGAAGCTTGGTGTGTCATACAAACACACACATTCCCCCAAACTGACATGTTCATACCCCTCTAAAAACACATAAGATGGAATACTACACTGCCATATGAAAACACATGAGATGGAATACTACTCTGCTATATAAAAGAAGTCTTGCCACACATGGATGAAATTGGACAGGATTATGCTTAGTGGAAAATGCCACAAGAAGAAGGGTAAGACTATGATTTCCCTCATAAGTGGGATATAAAGAATCCAAACAATGGAATAGAAAAGCTAAATCAAATAAATCCTAGAAATATCAGTCTCATATTGAGGCCACCAAACATGGAGGATGAGGAACAAAGAGGGGAAGGTATTCAATAGATTATGGGGCAGGATTATGGACACATTGATGATAGGTCTAGTGTGTTAATACACACCTGAAGAGATGTGACCTTCTTATAAATCATATACAGTGTTGCAAACCAACATCAACTTGATTAAAAAAAATACACAAAATAAACCCTCGTTTGACACTTAGTATTTTTTCTGTTATTTTTCCATAAAGTGGGCCAAGTTTTAACTTATCCCTATTATCTATTGATGCACTTTTTGACCAACTAAAGGTAAATTCTGTTCTGCGATCCTGCCCTATCTTGTGTTTGCTTGGAAATGGAGTAAAGAGACATAATCCTCCCAGATGCCTTCCAAAGATACATTGATTTCCTTTCTGTATTTTCCTAAATTCAGTCCCTGAATGAATGAGCAGTTATTGAGCCTCTTCCCTTCTCCCCATGTGTCTACAACCAGTTCATTTTTTTTTCTTTTTGGGAAGAATACAGTACTTATGAGCATAGTCTGGAACCAGATTCCCTGAGGTTAAGTATTGGTGCTGCCACTTGATATCTGTGAGACCTGAGAAACTTCACAGTCTCTCTGTACACTTTCTTCCCCATCTGAAAAATAAGGAGCACACACTTCATATAGGAATTGTCAGATAACTGCAAAAACACTGAGAAAAGTGTCTGCAATACAGTCCTCATGTGTTATCTCTAATCATCATGATCACCCTCACTTTCAGGGTGTAAATTCTTACATCGTGTATGTCACCAAATCTACTGATCTTGTTAAAGATTTGTCTATTTCCTAAAGGAACAACACTTGCAATAACACAAAGAAAAACTCCCTTCTCCTTGGGGCACAATCTCCCTTAGGAAATGCACATAGAATGTTTGGTTGACTGATTGCAAGAAAGGCCAATACACAGTAAGCAAACATAGGGAAGAATATTGCTTAATATTATTTATCTCATACTAATATGTTCTTCTAAAATATTAGATTTATCAAATCTATAGTTAAGGTAGAATATGAACCAACAAAGTAGCACCTTAAAAGACCTCTGATTTGATAAGAAGACCAACAATTATGATTTGCCAGGATGAACGAGACATAAAGCTTAGCACTAAACTGAAATATCCCAGAGGACCAGAACTAACGGATGGTCCTACATTTATGTCAGAGAGAAATGACACTGGAACCGGATATCACCATGTGACTGGAAAAGGTAGTATATGTCTCCATATTGTGTCATTCTATACTCAGTCTATTATGATTCATATCTTTGGTCCTCAGTTTATCCATTTACACAATGGGAATATTCTAAAATACCTTATGCTAATTACTTGGTATAGGGAAATGATAATTATTAATATATAATATTTTCCTCCATTGTATGTGATACATGAAGACCACATTTCCTCAGTAATAAACTCAGGGAATTCAGGGCAGAACTCACTACCTAGGCGTCTTCACTCATGTATGACCTGAATGAAACTTTTAACAAAAACAAATGGCGCACGGCACCTTCGACAGCAATATGCAGAAACCTTCCATAAAAGACCCTATTTTAAAACTAATGAAAAGAAACTCCATCACTCTCCTTGAATGAACATAGTCATCAGCAACTGAAAATGGAAATTAGTTAGCAGAGGGTCCCTGGAAACCTGTGGAGAAATGACTTAATAATCATGGTGACTGAGACAGAGGTTTCCTTTTTTACCACAGCAAATAAAAAGAAATGTGAAAAATATACTTCCTCAGGCTTTTAGAAATAGCTTATTTGAAACTAACTTATTTATAATAGAGACTTACAATTGAAAAGTGACTAGGGAAAAATAATCTGAATTCAGAAGAAGAGGATGTTGAACTGCATTTTACAGATGGCAGTACATGTATCTATATTAATAAGTATAAACACTCAGTTATCCATTGTGGTCATGAGGTAAAGCTTCTCTCTTAATCAATTATGCTGCCTATGGAGACAATGCTCTATCTGTCACCAATTTCCCTAAGAAAGAGGGTTTTCTGCATCATTCATCCTCATTTTCTTTGATCTATTATGGAAGTCCAAACTGGAGGGAAATTAACTTGGGAAGTTACACAGTAGGTTCCTTTTTTACACTGAGTTCCTGACAACTCTACACCCCTCCCCAACCCCCACATCCCCCTACACATACAAAATCTCCCTCTGCAATTGACCCAAATATACACTGTATTTGCATCTCTAATATTGAGACTCAATTTGAGAGATGTGCCAACATGTGTTGGAACAATACAGAGGGTCTCTGGTCAGTAAAACCACGTTAAAACCATGTCAGTTGCATTTAAAAAGCTAAAGTTAAAATGAATCTACCAGAGGAGAATTTGCCAACCACAGAGGCCAAGAAAAAGAAATCAGAGTCAGTTCTCCAACACACCCATAGAAGAATCTGGAGTCAGAGTGCATGCTTCGGTCCATCTGCACAGGATTTTGTCCCCACCTGATGGTATTAAACAATGGTTTTCTTATAATTACAAATCCTGTTTCTTGTGGAAATATTTTCATCACAATAAAAAACCATGTTATTGACCCAGTCTACCACTTGTTTTTTTTTTTTTTCTTAAAAAAAAAGGGGGGGTGGTGGTGTGGTGTGGTAACACACATCTGGAGAGATAAAATATGACTCTGAATCATAGTTTTGCAAACCAACATCACCTGAATCAAAATTAACACAGTTCTAAAAAGGGGGGAAATGATCCCCTGCTTAAGCAGGCTATTGCCGTCTACTAGATGGCTTAAACAGCAGAAATTTGTGCTTTATGTTTCTGGAGACTGAAATTCCAAGGTCGAGGTACCAGGAGGGTTGGTTATTGGAGAAACTTTTCTTCCTGGCTTGCAGGCTGTCTTCTCAGTGTCCTCACATAGCCTTCCCATACAGGCAAGCACTCTTGGTGTCTTTTCTTTTTAACAAGGATAGTTCATTGAATCTTAATTATCTCATCAGAGACCTTGTCTACAAATACAGTTGGGAGTTAGACCTTCCATATTTAAATGTTGTGAAGGTACAATTCAGTCCATCACACCTGTGGGGTACAGTTTGTCCATTACCCCCCCACCCTTAATGTAAGTACATTTCTATGGTGCCAAATAACAGAAAATCTACTGACTTTCTATTAAGCAGATATTTAAGATTTGGAGTTACTATTTTCAAAATAGTGCCTATAGAGCATTTCCATCAAAACTAACTGAGAAGTTATTAATTAACTAATTCATTAAGCTGCCTAGTGAGAAAATACTCTATCAGCAATTAATATTCAAACTTGTTGAATATTAACATTTCTGGACCTCACCCAACATAGGCAAGGTCAGAACTTTGTTAACAAGGGAAGCCAATTTCATTTTGAATGACTTTCATGGCCATTTTTTAAGAATGGAAAGCCAGTTACCAACTCTTTATCCTAGTTAAGTTAGATTTGGATTTTAAGATAGCAGTAAAAAGAAAACCTCTTTTATAGATATAAAGCACAGACAATGGTTTTGGGAAAATAGTGAGATTAATATTAAGGGAAATCCAGAAAGCAACCTTTTCAAATAATGTTTCTTACTGTGTTGACCCAGATCCCCTAAAATCGTATACTCTTCTCCTGGGTATTTATAAGTTCTAGAGAGCTCAAAAGGGCAACTCTTTCTCATGTTTTAGAAGGAAGAGGTTATACCCATACAAATAAAATTGATTATTTTTCCTCTTAATATCACATTCCTTCAACCTTCCTAAAGCCCCATGTTGTTAAGTTATAGGAACAGAATAAATGGAAGATCAGTTTTATAAAAGACAACTGTGACCAGTCTGTTGTAGGAGGACAAAAATCTCACCTCTTCTGCCTTTAGTGGGAATGACAACATATCTCGCAGTGAGGTTAAACAGTGTTACTCAATCACCCCCGGCAATTTTACTTCTACATTTGTTGGGTGTGACTACAGACCTACCTCCATATTTACAAGCCACTGAATAAAGTGAATTTAATGTGGTGCATTAGAATAAATGTTTAACATTTGGGCCACGGCAATGGGATAGCATGGAGCTAATTTGTGGCATTTGCTGATTTCTGTGGGTAATTACTCCCAGCACGGCCATTTTCAAGCAACGGTGTGATTCCGCTGAACGTGATTCTTGAAATAGATGTCCACAGTCCGCTCCAGTACGCTGTAACTCTGTCTACCTTCCTCCATGGTTATATATTCAAAATAACCTCAAAGGCCAGGTTCAAATGGCCAGACTTTGAATTTCTGAGAACTGGGACCTGAACGGGGTGCCTCTCTGACACCCTCAGGTCTTGACACTACCAGTGTGTTCTTTCCCTCCCAGCTCCACATTGCATAGACAGACCCCGTGTATCACATGCTGACAGCCGGGTACACCTTCAGCTTTGTCTCCACTGAATACCCACTTTCCTCTGGCTCACAGCTTCTTCAGGGAAACCTTTATAAAGCAGCACATATAGACCCTGAAACAAGGATTTGGAGTCCCTTGGGAAATAAATTCCAGGATTTGGGGTTGCCATGCATTTTTAAGACAGGAAAAGTAGTGCCTGGATATTTTACATGCCCCCATTTTCTAGTGCATAAACCCCTGAGGAGAACAACTTCAGAGGCTATTCCATAAACGTCCAGGTTAAAATGACCTCCACAGTCCTGATAAAACCTGACCTCTGGTCACTTAGTGACAAGGTGTCTGAGTCACTTGCTGGGACCCTAGTAAATTTCAGAGGAATTCTGCCTAGTATTGGGAAAGTTCCCCATACCCTGACCAGCTGTAGCTCTCCAATCTTTTAAACCTTGACTTTGCTTCAGCGGTCCTGGTGCTCATAGCCCCTGCAGGCCCCAGGCTACTTCTCCGGACTGCAGATGTGCTGGAAATGCTGCTTCCTGAGCACCCTTCCTTTTGCCCTGGCTCCTGGCTCACATCTACTTGAATGATGCCTGCACTGGTTTTCAAATATCATGCAGACCCATTCCCAACTCTTTAATTTTGTGGTTCCAATTTTCCTAACCAAACCATACTGATCAGCATTCTGAAGCCCTAGGATGTAGGCCCACACGCAAAACAGTTTCCCTCTGTAAAGACCTGCTGAAGCCTAACCAGGATAGTGTCACAGGAGTTTCCTTGCTTCATTCCTGAAAGGATCACCTGACAGTTAACCAGAGAGACACTGCTAGAGATTCGCGAGACACCAGAGGCCCATGTTTTAAGGAGAACTGCAACACCCTCTGGACATCCGAAATGAACGCAAATTGCAACAGAGAGAAGGGTTGAGAGGGAGTTACATTCCATTAGCTAGGCGATGGGTAGAGAGAAGCACCTGGCAACTGAGGTCTGGGGTGTGGGGGGGGGCACATGTAGTGAGGTTATAAGTTCAGCCAGGAGCCCTAGGGTGAGCTAACTGTTCTGGAAGCACACAGCTAATGAGGGAAACTTGGGTCCAGGAGTTGGGAGTTCCCTGTAGGCCGAGGAATGAATGAAAGGAGCAAAGTTGGTGAATTCCCCTTCTCAATCCCTTGGGACTTGTACTAACCTCCTGAAGTTCATGAACAGAACGCAAGGGACAATCTTGGGTCTGGAACCCAGGCCCACCACACTAAAGACCCCTCACCAGTGGTTGCACTCATACAGACCCCATAACCCCCTCTCTAGCCAGCAAGGGCAAGAGCAGGTCTTAGGACCAATGGAAGCCAACACAGGTCAAAAATTTAGAATCAATCTTATTTTATCTTAAAAATGCCAACATGGTCAGCATTAAAAATCATGCCAACATCACTGGCTTTAAGTTCCTTGAGAAAATATTTTCTGTCATATTCATTTCCATGTCCTTGGCATTTAGCAACATTGGTATACTTTGGGGCTCAATGACTATCAAATGAGCAAATAAATGGCTGAACACAGGAAAGAGTAAAGGAAAGAAGAGGTAAAATGATGGCGAGAAGAGATAGAATGTGTATTAAGGAATTGAAAGGTTTCTCGGAAAATGATTTCTTAGAGCAAGGGGGATCATCAGTCCCAAAATCTTACTTCTGTGTATTAGTGAGAAGTAAAGTAATAAACAATGTAAGACGGGGCAAGGTGCTTTAAGTAGTGTGAGTTGAAAATGTCAGAGGAGCAAACGGAAAGTGTAGGCTGCTGGAAAGAGTTCAGATTTCCACAGAGTTCAATTGTTGGCACCTCAATTTATGTAAATTCATTGATGGAAATATAAGCTGTAACACTGAAGAAATAAATGTTTAGTCCTCATTAAATATCATTAAAAAGTCTTGTCAGAATGTGTTCTGTTGGTACTTCTGTTTCTAAAGTATGCTCCTGAGGGCATTGGTATAAGATGACAAATTATTAACTACTTAGCAGGTACATGGTAGCTAGGAAAAATTAAATTGACAAACAACTGACAGAAGGATATTCAAAAATCTGCACAAATAATTTAAACAAGGCCATGGGCACTGGAGATACTGAGATAGGTATTGAATAGCCATTCCCTTTGAATGGAAATATATTTATTATTAAAAATAATAAAAGGAATGTACTAAAAAAGTCAAGAAGTAGTTTTGTGTATTTCTACGCATCTACGCATACAACTATATATTTTTTTATATTTAGCAGAATATATACTATTATTTAACCTACATTTTTCCCTTAACAATATTCCTGAAACATATATTCATATCAATATATATAAACACACAACATCAGTCGTGTAACTATATATACTATTTTACCTGTAGCTTACTAATTTCATTTTGAAGGACACCATCTGGTTTTCCAATGTAGTTTTTACCTTGAGTGATGAATATTTTTATATACCCTTCGAATATTAGTGAAATTTAGGGACTTTTCCAAAAATCAAACCCAATTTCTCACATTTAAAATCGGAATTCACATTTCAGATCCTTAAAATGGTGTTAAGATGGCATAAAGTCACCAGTAATTTCTGTGTTCTACTTCTAGAATATATCTTCATCACCAACTCCAACATTTTCACTCTAATCCCAAATTCACTTATCTCTTAGGCTCTTGCAATTCTTGGAATTCATGCCTACTACATCTGGCCTGAAGATGCAAAGCCTGGACATAGAAGCCTGAGTATTTCTTTAAAGTTCTCAGTCAGATTATGCAATTTCTATGTGTATACTTTTCAGTGGCTTCCCTGCTCACTCAAAGTATAACAATCTTTACTCAGACTAACAACACTGTGTTCAATTGCTGTTTAAATCCTCAGTTCTCTGTCACTTAATTCTTCCCCTTCTCTCTTTGTACTTCTTTCTTTTCTTAAAATGTCAGTCTCCAAAACTCATGACTAAGAAGAAAGAGAATGGAGGCATTACAATCCCAAATTTCAAGCTATACTACAAAGCTATACTACATAATAATCTGCATGGTACTGGAAACAAGAACAGACATACAGACCAGTAGATTCAGATAGAAAACCAAGATATAAACCCACAGGTTTATGGACAGCTAATCTTTGATAAATAGGAGCAAAGAAGATACAATGAGACAAAGAAAGTTTGTTCCGCAAATGGTGAGAAGCTACCTGCAAAAAAAAAAAACAAACTAGTTTACTACCTCACACCATACAAAAAATCAACTTAAGTGTATTAAAGACCTAGACATAAGAACAGAAACCATAAAATACCTGCAAGCAAAGATGGGCCCAACACTACATGACATACACTTCAGCGACATCTTTAAAGATACAGCACCCAATGCAACGATAGTGAAGGCAAGGATAAACAGATGGGACTACATGAAGTTAAAGAGCTTCTGTACCAACAAAGAGATATTACAAAAAAACAAACAGACATCCCACTGATTGGGAAAAAATTTTTCTCACACAAAACGTGTGATAAAGGATTGATCATAAAGATATACAAAGAACTGATGAAACTCAACAAATATAAACAACCCCATCAAAAAATGGATGGTAAAGCTAAAAAGACACTTCTCCAAAGAGGAAATGCAGATGGACAACAAGCCCGTGAAAAAATGTTGAATAACACTTGTAATAAGGGAGATACAAATTAAAACTCTAATGAGATTCTACCTCATCCGAGTGAGAATGGTACATCTTAAAAAAACTAGCAACAACAAATGCTGGTGAGGATGTGGAGAAAAAGGAACTCTCCCGCACTGCTGGTGGAAATGCAAACTAGTACAACCACTATGGAAAGCTGTTTGGAGGTTCCTCAAACTGCTTAACATGAAGCTTCCAAACGACCCAGCAATCCCACTCATAGGTATCTACCCAAAAAACACAAAAACAATGATTCAAAAGGACACCTGCACCCCCATGTTTATTGCTGTCTTATTTACAATTGGAAAGACATGGACGCAGCCCAAATGCCCAAAAGTGGATGGCTGGATTAAAAAGATGTGGTACGTATACACAATGGAATATTACTCAGCGATAAAAAAGAAACACATGTATTTTGCAGCAACATGGATGGAGCTGGAGAAGATCATCCTTAGTGAGATAAGCCAGAAAGAAAAGAAAAAATACTGGATGGTTTTGCTCATAGCAGGAGTATGATGGAAGAGGCGAGAAAATAATAATGAACAGCCATAGACCGGAGACATATTATGGGGATGACTGGGGAATAGGAACAAAAACACCGGGGGGAGGGAAATGCACAGGACTATGGTAATGGCACATGGGTGATTTGGTGATGGGAAGCCCAAAGGGAGTACAACTGAGATGAAAAAATACACAAAATGATGTAAAAATAAACTATTATGTATTTAAAAAAATAAAATCCAGGAAATAAAAGTGAAAGTCTATCCCTTCTTTTGGTCTTTGTACTTGCTTGTACTTTAGGTTTAAATGTTCTTCTCTTTCTTTGAATGTGGCTCATATATAGATCTTAGAGTCAACATTTTAGAGGAGTTTAATGACCATTTATAAAAAAATAGCAATGTGGTAGTCTCTACCATGTAATGCTGGGCACTAAACACTGTTTGCATATCTTTTTTTTTAATATTTATTTATTTATGCATACAGAACTTGGGCACAGACCAGAGGTGCAGAGGCGGTGAGAGGATTCAGAGACAGAATGGGGAGCAGAAAAGGCAGATCGAGTATGTACACTGCTGAGGGGAGCAGCGGGTGGGTGAGAAGAGGTCTGCAGCATCCTGGGCAGGGATGGAACTCATGCTAAAGTGGCTTTAGCTTCTTTGTGCAGTGCTGTAACCCGCTGTGCCACCAGGGAAGGCCTGCAGGCTGTTTTGTACATCTATTTTTTTACTTGCTTAATGTCTGACTCCTCCCTACTAAGACACCGCTTCCATGAGATCTGTAGCTTGACTATATCTTTCAGAATCTGGTAGATAGTAGATCGCTATATATCTATATATATATATATAGATCGCTATATATATATATA
>NW_004567113.1:47378517-47424807 GCF_000260355.1 Condylura cristata
ATATAAATTTGAATTCACATTGCTCCTGTAATTTTCCCCCTTAACTTGAGTAGCACACTCAAGTACGGAATATAGGCTGGGATATGAGTGCTCATTAAAAACAAATAAAAAAAATAAATCAGACTATTATTGGAATAAGATTGCCTTCAAGAAAATATTTACTAGTAGGGAATGTATCAGGTCATTGAAAATATTATTATTTGTGACACTAGAATAGTTCTTATAATTGAAGATAAATGTTTTAAGCCCTTTGTTAAATCATAAAGCATTTAGAGGCACCGATAAGAAACTATGGCTCAAAGTTTGGCTTCCTGAACACATGAGTTCATTTTATGGTTGTTCCATGCAGGCGTCCTGCACCTTTGAATTTACACTTTGTATGTCAGAGCTATTCCATTAGATACTAGCGAACTGGACGGCTTCATATGCTCCAGTGGTATTCTTGGCTTGGAAACAGACACTGGAGGCATTTCCCAGAAATATCAAGGATCTGTTTGTTAAGAAGATTAAGAAGATTGTTACAATTTTGCACATCTATTTTTTCTTTTCTAAAACATTGTAGGCTCTTTCAAGGTTAGACCATGTAATATATTTCTGTTAACAGAAAAAAAAAAATAATTGAGTTAGCACATTGCAATCCTTTATTCCTTGTCATTCACATTCTAACAATAAAGCAGCCCTGTTGTTATCCATATTGTATGTTATTATCAATCATTACTGTCTAAGACCATCAATAAAATAGTGGAAGAACTACTCCACAGATAAATGTAGAGAGACTGATCACTTAGGTGTGACTAACCTCTTTCCCTTAGATCCTACATGAAGAGCTAAATGCTACAAGAAGTCCAGCCAATGTGGTGGTATCTCAGTCAACTATTTGGGTTGTTGTGGTTTTTGTTTTGTTTTGTTTTTCATGTTCCAGGAGCTCTGAGCTTCAACAGGTTTTCGACCCTGGGAGTAACTCATCCTAGTTTCTATTAAGCTATGAGATGTGAGTCCTTGTCTCACTTTCCCGCTTGAAGGCATCTGTTTATGCTCATTTCCATCTTTCAATTGATGGATTGATGTAGAAACTTAAATACGTCATTTGTTTTTCCATCCATTCCCTTTGTAACAGTTGGGGATTCACTTCTGGTGCCAGATTGAGTCCAGGGTGATTTTAAAGTCTAATAAAGCAGGAAAAAATATCTTCTCCCAGTTGGATTTTTTTACATGTTTGTTAATATGCAGCAGTCGGAGGGGAGATGAAGTCTGTGGCTCATTTTCAAGGGAGGAATCCAATTTGGGTTTTATGGATGTTGCTGTCACTGGTCCGACATTGCTTTATTCTTTCACCAAGGATGCAGCATCAGGGTTTACTGCTATTGCTGCTAATGTAGATCTCTCTGGCTGTTTGGGTTGAGAGCATTTCCGTTTTTTTATGTATTGGAGTAATTAGCCCTTTTGACCATATCTCAGGAAGTGTCTGGATTGGAGGATTAGGATAAACATCTTCAGTCAGGCTTTCTGAGTGTGATCAATGGGGGGCGTTAGCATCTCATTTGATGTGTTTTTATCAAGGCTATGGGGTTTCCTAGCTCTCCCTTTGGAGGGGTTCTCTTTCATTTTCCAAATCACCAATGCTGGGCTGAAATGACTGGGTCGAAGTTACAGACAATTTTTCATGCAATTTATGTGTCCAAGGACCCTCTTAGCCAGAGCTTCTGCCAGCTCCTTTCCAAAGCATCTACAGGTGGGGGGTGAACTCTGTCTTACCTTTGTTTTCATAGAACTGCAATACTCAGAACTCTCAAAACACCAATTTACTGGATACATTTTGTGCATTTCTTGAATCAACTAGACTGCCAGTCCTTCGATGGTAGACCTTTCTCTCTGTTTTCTTTCCTTCAACAATATTTTTAGATAGCCAGCTAATTTCTAAATATTGTTCTAGGTGCTGATGACATATTTCAGTTAAGTGAATAGATACTAGCCAAGCAAATTAAAGGGAAAATGGCAGCATTAATGATAAGTACTTTGGGGGGAAATAAGCAGGATTTAAAGTGCCTATAATAGAGGGTGACAACATTTAAGTGAGACTAACATACAGAAAGATCTAGATAGAAAGAATTCTAAGTATTCTCTCACCCTCTTACCACTTACATGACCTTAAGCAAATTACTTTCTCTGTGTCTTCCTTTCTTTTATTATCTGAGGATTATTATTATAATAAAAGGTTCTAATGGGTAAATAAGTTAATGTAGATAAATCACAATGGCTTATTCATAAAAGCATTCAATAACTGTTGCTACCTTATCATTATTCTTAATAATATTATTATTAAAGTCCCATCAAGACATTTAGATTTTATTGTAATTTCAAAATAAAATCATTAGCATGTTTTCATCACTGGGGCACTTGAATCCCAAATGATGCTTAGCCTAGAGCCTGCTAAGTAGTTCATTCCGTATCCTATAATTTTCTTTCCCAAATTTCTGAGGAATTTAGACCAGTTACACCATGGCCACCTGGACTATAGTTGTCACTGAAGAAAAATAGGATATTCAGGACACAGACCTTGATTTTAAATATATTGTCATTTTTGAGGATTTTGCAAAGTTTGCAAAATGTATGAAATTGGCTCCTCTTTCTGTATTGGTGGTAATTATTTCAGTTTTCTTCTTTTATGAAGAATGATCATTTAGGGGAAGAAATTTTGAAAAATACAGTATGATAGGTTGAATGTAAGTATGAAAACTTCCAGCAATAAAAACCAGGTTGTACAACAAAGTATGATGATGTGATAGATATTTTGAAAATAGGTAAAGTTATGAAATAAAATTCTAGAAGAAAATACTTCAAAATATTTATAATCATTAAGTAGACTGGTAGGATCATACATTCCACTAATTTCCTTCATTGAACTTTTCTTTATTTTTGGAGTATATCAAGAAGCATGCATTAATTTCCTAATCCAATTGTAAACAAACATAAGAAGGAAGGGGATTCATAATTATGACAAAAAAATAAGATAGATAACAACAGCATTTATGTAATTTAACCATATATCTGTAGGCTAAAATTCCCAGTCCACATTTGAGTAAAATCTTGATGTTATTTGTGGTCTTAAGACCAACTTGCTTTTGAAGAGACATAGAAAATGTTCTCTAGTTATAATGCAACTATTTCTTAATCACAATCATACAGAGAAGTGATTTGTCTACATATTTATTCCAAAGTCACTACTTATTCTCTATGTCCCACTGTATCTACATTTATATCACCAAAATAGACATGGATATGATAAAAGATGAGAAGATTGTGCCATGGCCTCTGTATCACACTACTTTGAAACTATTCCCACTATACTGAAATTGTGCTTCTGTTACAGTCACTAATACACATGATTCTAACTAGAAAACAGAGACTTTGAGACCTTATCTACCTCACTGCCATAACCCTGATGTCTACGCAATGCCTGGGATATCAGCAAACTGTCAATGTTCATAGAATATATCAATCTGTTGCCATTTTCTCCCAAATTCCTTCAGATGTCATAGCATGGATGTCCTCAAATTCTGAAACTATTTCCAAAAGAACACCAGATCAAGTTGCTCACTTCCTTAAGGGCACCTTCATATTGCAGTAACATTTCAAAACATTTCAAGTATTGTCTTGCTTTTTGACTTTCTTTCCCTTTGTAGAAAGTCCTGACATGCAATACTTTAGAAAGCAACCCTCTGTCTGGCAAAATCTTTGTTTTTCGACCTGTAACAGGAAATAAATTCTCAACAAAAGGACAACTCTCTACCTGTAGACCTAGTACAGTACCTTTAATGTAAATGACAATAACAGGAAACCTTAAAAAGGAGATTGGGGAGGAGGGCGAGGTCACATGACAAGATTTCCACTGTGCCTCAGCCTTTTGTTTGGCATTTGGAAAAATTGAATGACAGGTAAAGCTTAGAGTCTGGACTGCCACAGAGGGGAAAAAATGCAGGTGACTTTAATCATTCACACGACTCTTTACATATCCTGTACAGCTTTCAGGCCCAAAGCAATATTTCTACAGAGAAACAAACCCAGGATGTGGTTCCAAGGGAGAGAGTTCTATCCTTTTGTGTTAAAGTGCCTTAATGATCAGGAAAAAAATAGATTTGCATGAACACTACTTATGGAAAGCACTTAACACAAGTTTCTCAAGACAAACTTGAGTATAAGTGGATGTAACTGACATGATGAGTCATCCTATGTGGTTTAAGCCACCACAAGTGAACGTCGTTTAATTCTGTCTTCATGAGCCATGACATATTTTATAAAACTTTGTCAGTATCCATGCTATTGACAAAATACACTTAACTATATGATTGAGTTATAAGTTTGGAAGTTAGTCACATTTAAAAATGATTCAGGTGAGTGGCATTTAGATGGCACAACTTCAACACAAATCAGCTTGGGTAATTTTTGTTTTCTGTCTGGGTTTCATGTCATAAGATAGACACACACACACAACTGCCACAGTGACATCACCTTAAGCTATGAGTTATAGTCAAGATAGAAATATAATTGACAGTGCTATCTACACATGTAAGCACATTAGTGATGGTTACATAATCTTTTGGTGACAAAGTATTCTGTGGACTAAGAAGTATGGTTTTCACTTTCAATTTCATGGCTTTAGTTTGAAAATCTTTGATCTTTGAGGAAATTTACTATGCTAGATGTTCATTACTATATTGACTCTATATTTAGTGCTTTTCTTAAACCTTTTTGGCAATACTCTAAAATATTTAAGTCCAAAAGTACACTATCACTTGTCTTTACTAATTTATCATGCTTATTCTCTCTCAATGTCAAGCAGAATCAGAATCAGAACCCTCTCAACAAAGTGCTTTAGGAAAACAAGGCAAATCAACACGAATGATGATGTAAAGTTAAATCTAGTTTTCATTCACAATTTAAATCAGACAATAAAAAAACAGGTTGTAATTTTCAGGAATCCAACCTTATCTGAATAGACACTTAGTAATACCAGGTTCTGCAATAGCAATTTTTAATATGAATTCTTATTTTCAAGTGCTTGGTACTTTTACTTTCTGGCATATTTGAACTATCTCCATATCACATATTCTTCCTATTTTAAATTCCTTGTAGAGTCCAGCACTTTAGGTAACCCATTCTAGCCTGTCAATGAAATTATTGGGCAACTGACTGACATGGTGTTGTCTAAAAGCTTATTGGTGCAAAGGAAAGACCACTATACTGGAAGTGAGAGAGACCCACTCCCTTTATATCTGCAAACAGCTGCAGCCTGGGGTAATCATTTCGACTTCCATGGAATTTGGTTTCCTCATGAATGAAAATGGGGCAGTGAATTACATAATTGCTAAGTTTTCTTCCACTGGAAAATGCATTAATTCCTTGTAGATGCTTGGAGTATGACTGTTCAATCATTTCAAAAGGGATAAGGTGCAGAAACTTTGTTTTACTTATTTTTATCTTCCACATTTTTTTTTTTCAAATTTACTTCAAATAGAGGGATTCTTATTTCCAGTAGATCTGACTTAAGAAATGGTAAAACACCCTTCTCTTATACAAACCCCTCCTTGGGGATGGGGGAGGGGGAGGGAGGGAGAGAGAGAAAGAGAGAAAAGCGCCAGTGAAGAAACTTCCTGGTCATTGACTCCTTCTATGTCATTTATATTCACCAACAAAAGGAATTCTGGAGACCCAGTAAGCCAATTAGACTCCCAAATATTGTTTAGCATTTTTGCATATGCTATTTAATTTACCAGAAAATTTCTTCACCAGGTAAATTCCCACACATCCCTCAAGACCAAACCAGAAAGTCATCTCCTTAAGTAATACTGTGCAACTCTGTCAGAACTTCATGTCCTTTCTACAGTGCTTACTTGGTATATTTTCATTATGTCTCTTTTTAAGCAGTTACATATTATACTTTCAAAAATATCTTTTAATATCTCTGTCTTTCTCTACTACTCAAAAGCAGTCACAATTTAAGTGTTTTTCGATTATCTTATGGGGATATATTAAGTTCTCTTCTAAGATTCTGAAGCACACCTAATCTCTCACTCCAAGGTAAATCCCAGAATTCTCTTCAGTGGCATTCTTGACCTCTGAGTATTACTATATTTCAAGTCCAGAATCTCCCTTGAGAATAACCCTGCAGTTTTCAGTCTTTTTAAAAAGTGAAGCTTATCAGAGAAGAGGGTGAAAAAGAAGGCTTTAGGTCCTGTGATGTTAATTATTTTTTATAGAAGAATAGATTATCATATTTTAAAACTAAAAATCATAATTTTCTTTCATGTTACTTCTCTGATTATCTGCATATATTACTAAGAACCTGTGGTCTCCATTCTTAGAGACTTGTTCCTAATCTTCTGGTCTGCACAAGAAAACTGACTAATACAAGAACCTGACTGGCATTTGACAATTCCCAAAGGAGGTGATGTCAAAGGATGGCATTTTGCATTGACTTACCTCAGATGTGTTTCTTCGCATGGGGGGGGGGGGGGGAGGGGAGCCCTGAGGGGAAAGATTTAATTAAACAGCGGACTGGATTGCAGATTTAAAGTATCAATTAGCAAGCTAGCCTAAAAGAAAATGGTTGTGTAGAAAATTACTTTTTTTCCTTCTCTCTCTTTCCACCAGCACCTCTTCCTAGCACAAGTCACCATTACTAGTAATCTCTGACAACAGATACTTCTAGGTCTGATTCTGCCAATTTACTTGGTAGAATTGTTGACGATGTCAAACAATCCCCAATCATCAAGTTTTCCAGATGTTGGCACAGCGGGTTCAGTGTTTTTAAACTATCTAAATAAAGGCCCCAAATGACAAATGTTCATTTTCAAAATTAAAGCTTATTATGAATTACCTGCCAAGTGCAATGTGTCAGGAGAGACTGAATGAATTAGAAATTTCGTCCACTGAGGATGAATGAATAATAAAAAACATAAATGAGGCAAGCTACTTCACATCATAGGGTACATAGAATTTTAAATAATAGTAATTTACTAAAAGCTGTTGCATTCTTATGACTTGCATTAAAAGGGCCCATCCCTAACTTTTGCAATAAATCAAACTTCAACTTTGTTTATGAAAATAATGACTAGGAAAGGTAAAGATAATCTCTAACATGAACCTCTTTTTCTCTTTTTAATCATCATCTACCAGGTTCAGGTTTGATGTAGTGGTTCAGGAAGAGGTCCGGTAGCCATGAAGAGAGTAAACTCAATTTCCTCTTTGCTGCTTCTAGCTGTGTGACCTAGAGCTGGACACTGCACTTGCATCCAGTTTCAATAATGTGAGAATAACAATCCATGAATGAAAAGCTCATGATGAAAAGAAACTTAAGCAACTTTTTCAAATATGGTTTATAAACTAATAAAGTGCCATGGCTATTTCTGGATGCCTACAGCATTAACTACCATATATTAATTATTTACTATGTGCTAGATACTTTGTAAGGTTTCTCACAAGTTATAATATTCAATCTTCACCATTCTCAAGAAAAGAACCGAGTTTTGAAAGAAGCTAAGTAAGGGAACTAAGTCAGTGCTAACTTAAGAGTGGGAGGGATTGGAAGCAGAATGTCAGATTCTAAACACCTGCTCCAGCTTACATACTGTGCTATAGACATTTCATCATTAAAGCCTAATGCTCAGTGATATCACTTTGGCTCACAATATTTTGGAGCTTCCATTTACAATGGCCTGCATAGTCGAATAATTTGAGGCACACAAAGCCAGCTGCCCCTCCCTGTAGAGACAATTTTTTTAATTGTAATATTTTTTATTGAGCTAACATTGGTTTAACACTTCACTCTGCATATAATTTAGGAGTATACATTTATACCACTTCAGATGTTGTCACACCTTGTTATCTACCAAAGAACTCCAAATCCACCACCATAGTCCATAGGATTTCTTGTCCTTGGTAGACACAAAAACTTTTGGTAACCAAAGAGCATCACTTGGACCATCATCCTGTTTTCCATACAGGAAAGCCGTCAAAAATTCTGTATTTTTAAGATTGAGAAAGATTGAGATTCCTTCTCAAGATGGATGTGGAGCTCTTTTTTTTACACCTTCACAGTACTAGGTATAACATCAGTTATAAGTTCATCAGTTTTTTTTTTTTCAGTCACATGGTATTTTAACTGTTTACTTACACCCCCAACTTCCAACTAGCCAGATGTTTAAAATTACTGTATTCCAAAACCAAGAACAGAGTCTGCATAGTAATATTTAAAGAAATGAACAAAGCAGACTTTTTGTTCCTGCTTAGCAAATGTTTAGTCCCTGATAGAGAAATTCAAAACTGACCACAGTGTCAGGCTTTGATTCCCAAGAAAAAATAGAACATCTAGATTTCCATCTTTAAAATTATAACGAGCAGCAGGAAGCAAGGCGATTCTACTGTCCCTGTTATAAGAATCTAAATGCTTTTTATAGAATGCACAGCAGCAAATGTTATCGTCATGCTTGAGAAAAACCATTTTCATTATTAGTTGCCTTTTTCCCCAATTGATTATGACTTTTCCTATAAAAATGCATTTAAGCAAAAATTTTCTATGCTTGATTTATTCCAAGGGAAATTTTTCTGGGGGGATAGGAAGTAGAAGCAAGGAAGTCTGAACTGAATTTCTTCTGCTGCCTTTAAGCTATGCACACATGGACAAAATATTATATTCTACTATTTTTTTAAACTCTTATTACTTATAAAGAGCTTAACAATAAAAAATCAGTTTTGTGGTATTATTGTCCTTATTGTATAAGCCAAAGAGCAGACATAACTTGAATTATATTTTACATTTTTAGATTTGAGTGACAGAAAAGCAGATGTTCTTAAAGCCAATTCTTTGTGGTTCAAAGAGCTTGTGGTAGACTAGAGTACTCTGAAGAATACTGAGTATGTACCAATTCAGGTCAGAAACCCCCAGAGTGAAATCCAGTGGCACTAACTTAAGACAACTAATTTAATTGTGTCCAAGTAAGAAGGACTCTGAGAGTACTTGAATGTCTGGCTTACTCTAAGTCTTCTTTTACCCTGGGTGGAGGGCTAGAAATAGGGACATTTTAAGAAGTGGATCGTAACTCTTTAATATTCTTCAGGAAAAAAAAAAATCCATCAATGAGAAATCCAAGGCTATTCCCACTATACTGAACAAAGAGACAGGACTCCCTCGGAACAAGCACTGAGACTTGTTTGAGCAAAGCAGGCAATTTAGAAGTCTAAAACAAAAAAGCATTTTTATTTCATTGAAAGGAAAAGACAAATAATTTTAGAACAACATTTTGATTTACCAGCTGAAAGGGACCTCTGAATTTAAATTTCAATATATAAATCCCAATTTTGCCATGTAAAATTAATAATGGATTTCTCTAAAGCCAAACTCTCTTCAAAGTCTGCTGTAATTCTTTTAAGAAAGCATTAAATGAAAGCATTTCACTTTAGTTGAAAATCAATGGCACTCCAGTGAAGCGTGTATCTCCCAAGTATTATGGAGTCAAGAATCATAGAATTCTGCTAGGAAGACATGGGGTCTTGGTTGGGTTGATAATAACATCATACAACATAGAAGTCTAAAAAAAAAAATCTAAAATAGAATGGGAGTATGCTCAAATTCGAGTATGCTCATAATTAACAACAATACGGTAATAATAGAGTAACGAGAAGAAATACTATTCAATTACCTTTATAAGACTACAAATTTACTTAACAGATTATATGTTTCTTATTCTATTCCCTCAAGAACCATGTTTTTAGAGAAGCCTTGGAGGAGGAAGATATATATCAGGAGATATAAAATAAAGTTAATATGGATTTATATATTCCATTGAATATTAATCTCTGGTCATTCTGTCAATGGAATCCAAAAATCATAAACACCATCTACCTGAAAGCTATTTCTCCCGTTGATACAATGATCCTCATCTTTTCCTGAGATGGTGGCTATAGTTACAAGGTTGAATAAGATCTAGTCCCTGCCATCTACATACCCATCATCTGCAAAAGGAGATGGGACATGTATTGAAAAGCCAAGTACAATGCTATCACAGAAGCATGTTTACAGTATGGGTAGTTAGAAGAAAAGTTCAATTCTTAAAAATTAGGGCTAAGTTAGAGAAAAGAAGTATCTGGATGGTTTCTGTACAAAAGCAGTCCAGTTGGTTTGGGATGATAAATTGAGTTTCAACAGTCAGATGTGAGACCTAGAGGAAATGCTGGTGGCAATGTCTTCAAGCATATTCAGAATGTCAGTAATGTTGAAAGTTTTGACATAGGAATAAGTGAGACTGAATTCTGGAAAACCTTTACTAATATGCTGAGAATTTAAAATTTATTGTATTTAGTTTTATAGTGAAGGTCAGATATGGTCAGATCTCTGCTTTGAGAAGATTTGTCTAGAGAAGCATTTGATGCATCTATCTATCTATCTATCTATTTGTGAATCTACTGGAAAATAATTATTGTCTTGTATGCCAATACCTACTGAAAGCCACAGTGAACATAATGATGAACATCATGTAGTATTTGCTTTCACAGAGGTTATGCAAAGAAGAGAATAGCATCACCACAATCATAAGAGAGAAAGTACTGGATGGTTTTGAGAAGCAACTTATCTAGCATTGGTATAACAGTAAAAACTTCCTATAGAAGATGACTTCAGGCCTGGTGGTGCAACGGGTTAAAGCACAGAACTGCAAGGTGTTTTCAGCTGCTTTGGTGATGATTCGAACCCCAGCCCCAGAGGTGACCCACATGGTGCAGCAGACCTGACCTGCCCGCTGCTCCCCTTAACAGTGTACTTCCTATATCAGCCTGTTCTGCTCCCCACTCTGTTGCTGGTGAATCCTCTCACCGGCCCTGAACCTCTGGCCTGTACCCCAATTCTGTATCAATCAATAAATTAATTTTAAAAAGAAGATGACTTCAAATTATGTATATGGCAATATGTGCATAGGTAAGTGGATTTAAAGGGTTGGTATGTCAATCTATGAAAAGATTTAAAAGGTACTAGCTATTATTCCCTTATTAATAAAAAATTTTAACCCATGGTCAATAGAAGCTGCAACTTTGAATGTAATGCAGGGTTATTTGCTCTCCAATCACATATAGATTCTTAACAGCCTCAGATATGTGAGGGTTCCTGGCTGTTTCATCCTGAAGAGAGAGCCTGACCATTAGTTAAGTTCCAGGAGAACCAATCAAGCATTATGAACAAGGATCTTATGAAAGCAAATTCTGTTGAACTGAATTGGCTCTTTTCATAGACCTGGAAATCTCTGGTTGACTTAAAAAAAAAATCTTAAAATGAACAATTCAGTCAAGCATGAAATCAGCACCTTGATTGAATGTGGCTTTTAGTGTTCATCCATTCAAACAATTTTTCAGTATATATTGTTTATCAGTACCATGGAAAACACTATACTAAACATTTAACTTACATGATCATTTAGTCATAATTAATCATTTCATCTAAAAACTTATCATCATTTTTTCTTTTTAAAGATTTATTTATTTTGTGCATACAGAACTGGGGTACAGGCCAGAGGCTCAGGGGCGGCAAGAGGCTTCACCAGAGACAGAGTAGGGAGCAGAACAGGCAGATGGATGAAGTACACTGCTGAGGGGAGCAGCGGGCGGGTCAGGAGAGGTCTGCCACGCCACGTGGTCACCTCCGGCGTAGGCGGGAATGGAACTCATGCGGAAGTGGCTTTAGCTTCTCAGTGCTGTGCTTTAACCCGCTGCGCCACCAGGGAGGGCCCAAACTTATCATTATTTTTATGTACCTCCTTATAACACTTACAGTTTGATTCTGTCACTGTGAGTTGAGTTTAGGAGTACCCTCAAGTAGACTATGGTGTTTTGAAAGAAGGAGATGTGCCCTTATCCCTGTGTTCCATTTAGCTAAGACATAAAAATAATAAGGGTTCTGTAATTGTTCATTTGCTGGATGGATGGATGGATGGATGGAAAGAAACAGATATGAAAAGAAACATTTCGTATCCTCATAAATTCATATTGCCTACTTCAGAGAAAGCATACATTTGTAAATACAAAATATTTACTAGAAATATTACTATCATTTAAATCATAATTTATTTTTTTTTTTCATTTTTGTTTACTGTTGTAGTACCATGATCTCATGATGTTCCAGGGATGCCATATAAGAGATCCATGGGACATAAACTGTTTTAAAATGGCTCTCAGTTCTGTTGGCTAAAGCTTGATTTTTAACTCCCAAACTGAGTTTTCTCTTAAAACTTAGCAAAATATCATCCCCAAGTTCCCCATTAAACCATCTTAATATGCTGCTTGTTCCTATCAAATTAGCTGTAATTGAGGGTGTATGGTAACAGAGTAGAAATCTAGAGATTGTCTGTAGTAATTCAGGAACAGAACTATGCCTTTGACTTTGCAAATCAGGGCATTAATGTTATTTGCAACTCCTCTATGCAGTAATCCCATTTGTCATCTCCTCAAAAGTACAGCCATATTTTCCCCTTTGCATTCAGTTTAGCAAATTTTTGATTGACTACTCCTTTCAATCAACACTGGTCTAGTCAACTTGGTATAATAGACTCAAAAAATTTCAATAGGATTGTCTACATAGATTTTATATAATTATTTTGAGAAAAATAACATTTTTTTCTTACCTTTGCATACATTGTGGGAGAATATGTTTACATTTCTTTACAGTGATTTAATAATACAAAGGGAATTTTTTCCCTTAAAATCAGGCCATCTTAATTTTATAGCATATTCTAGAAGTTAGGAAATTTCATGATGCAATGTGAAGAAGAGAAAAGTGCTGAAAATTACAAGTTAAATTTTGAATCCCAGATATCCTTCTACTATGATTCACGTGGAAAAAATTTCTTAATCTTTGTGACAATCGGATTTCTTTCATGTAAAATGATAATCATAACAACACAATGAAGTTACAGTAGCACCGTGATCAGTTTAGTAGTGTGTTGACATTATTCTTTATTCTATGTAGGCTATCATTTTGGGTAATCACTACGTGGAAAAAGCATAAACACTTTTATTATATACTTTTTTTTCACTTAGTATCTAATATTTCCCTAAATTCTATATAGTAGGTTCTGTTTTAATCTTTTTTCTTTCTTTTTTTTTTTTTTTAGTTAGGAAAGTAATACATACAGATGTTAAGATTTGATATTTTTAGAGACCCACAGTTCAAACCCCACTTGTCAATGGGGTATTTTTAAAAGGTAGTGCTAAAATTTTGGGTCCTCTACTTTGTGTCTGTCTTCCAAATTAAAAACAAATATGGACCTAATAAGGAGAGCCTTTATTTGAAAAGGGTGGAATGTAGGGTGTGGACAGCTTATGAAGCTGGAGAATGTTCTGACCATAAAAGCAGCAAGTATCTTAGAGATTAGGCTAAAAATGTTTTTCATTCATAGAGAAAGGGAAATAAAACTCCAAGAACTAAGACTGAAATTCACAAGGCTTGTGTGATCACCTACTAGATAAAATAATGCTTTCCTATTGGATAGCCTATTCTCCCTATCCTCATTAGGGGCTGAGAGGAGAAATTATGTACAAACTCAGGATAAGTATATATGAAAGACAGGTGCCAGAAGGAGGAGAAAATGGATCCCAAATTTGACTGCCATTTTGTTCCAACTGAATACTGGGAATGTGTGATGCGGCTAAATACTAATGAGGTAACAAATAGGAATTTAGAGTATAGATCTAGCCTTAAAAACAACTGTGGATCCCATGAGTCTTAGGGAAATCAGTGTAGGAAGTATGATTCTTTGTAGGAAGCATTCTTCCAAAACACAAAAGGGTGGATGTTTTCTCAGTTTTCAATCTTTTCCAAAGTTACAGAACTCAAGTAAAATTCAATGTTCTTACGTCTCACTGATCAGTCATTCTAGGTTGAGATAAACCTTTGGAAGCTGTATTTTGTAGTAGCAGCTTCTCCAAATTATCTTGTGACTTTCCCGGCTTGGAATGTTGATTTAATCAGTATGTTCTGTGGATTATTTGTTGAAGTAATTTAGCCAGGCTTTAAATATTAAAATTTTAAATTTTGAAATCCAGTGCTGTTGTGACTGAGTCAGGTCTTCCCCTTGTTAAATTTAGTTTCCTTTTCTGTTAAATGACAGAGTGGAAACAGACAAATCTTTATAGTGTCTTAAAATTCTGAATTTCCAAAAACCATAAAAACACAATGATGTGCCCATGTGAACTATGGTTTGATATGCAGAATTAAGCTAAACCATGAGGTTCTAGTACTTACTAGAACTCAGACATCATCAGTGATCAGAGACACTTAAGAATGCTCCAGCTTAGATTCCAATGACGGCATATAGCTCTTTCATCAACAATTCAGAATAATACTGCTGTCAAGGTTGCTTTCATCTTCCATTCTGTCAATCAATCACTTGTTCTTCCTAAACCTTTAGTGCTCCCTGTGCATTGCCTTGCATAAATGGGGTTATTTGTTGATTTCTTCTTTTCTAGTCTTTCTGCTTTTCTATACTTTCCATCTATGGTTTCTCATATTTTTCAGTGACACAAAAACTCAAATTTGGGTGTTTGTGCTCTCCCAAAGGTGGGGTGACTGTCCTATTTAATATCCAAAACACATTTCAATGTCCATCCCTTTCAGAAAAGTCACATGGACTTCAACCACTTTCCTTTTCCTCAAAAAGAAAAAAAACTTAACCAGGCTAAGCTGATGACGTACTTCAGGGCCTATTATTTCTTTACATTCAGTTTTCAGTGTAAGCTAGTTGAAACATACCTGTGTGTATCTTATTTATTACACAGTGCCTGAGCACAGCACAATGCACAACTATTGATGTCTAAATTGTTCAATTACCAATCTATTAGGAATATATAGATATTATACATATATACAGAAAAATCTAAATATATATATATAAAGAGAGAGAGAGAGAAGTTAGTATTATAAATTTGGATGACATCCTAAATGAGTTTTCAGTGAAGTTAATTTAGAACTTTATTTGAGCAGAACATCCCCATGTCATAATTATTTTTTGTCCCAGTTAGAAAGCATTGTGGACAATCTTGATGGGTTGATGGGTGTGAGACATCTGACTGACTGAGTAGATGAGAGCAGGGCAGTCATAGTAAAGCATTTAGCTAATGCAGTATAGAAAAGACATATATCAAAGCCCTTCAAGACATTCACTGTTCTTAAGAAATTACTTTAATTGGGCCCTCTCTGGTAGCACAATGAGTTAAGGCACAGCACTGCGTAGCTGCCCTTGACCACTTCAGTACAAGTTCAATCCCTGCCCCAAGGTGACCCACATGGCACAGCAGACCTCTCCTGTCTCGCCTGCTGCTCCCCTCAGCAGTGTACTTCATCAATCTACCTGTTCTGCTCCCCACTCTGTCTCTGGTGAATTCTCTCATTGCATCTGCACCTTTGGCCTGTGCCCAAGTTCTGCATGCATAAATAAATAAATCTTTAAAAACAACAAAAAAGAAGTTACCTTAGTATCTTATCTTTATTTCCTCATTTATCAGGTAAGGAAGGACAGCAGTAATTACTATAAATGACTGCAAAAGGAAGTAAATATTTTGAAACACCTTTAGTTCTATAGGCACCTGGTGCACACTCACTGTTGTTGAAGTTAATATCACATAATTAATTAACATTGATTGACCATCTAGACTTATAAAAATTCACTACTTAAAGCTGTTGTTTACAAGCCCATGAGGTAGGGCATGGAATCTTTGAGCTCTGAATGTAGACCACCTTGTAGATTTATAAGAGAAAGTTACTCTACAGAAAGCAAACATAACAGAAATTGAAGAGTGTTTACAAACAAGTTTCAATCATCCCTCATTGTCCCATCACAGTAATTATCAACTGCTTTCCCCCTTTTCTTTCTTTATTCACACTGTTTAATTCCAGCATATTCCTGTGGTCCTACTTGCTCTTTACTGGACAGTCTGAAGGCTGCCACATTTGCATCATATTTGGAGGCATAAACCCTTCTTCATCTTGATAAAGCTCTGTGAGGATACAACCACTGGACAAATACACAGAAGGAAATCAATGTCCAAATGTGAGAAAAAAGTAGATGAACATAAAGAAGTGATACAGAGAAAGAGAGAAGGGATAGCAATTTACACAGATGGTCTAGTTTCAGTGTGACAAAGAGAGTAGAGACTTACTTTTCTGGTTCATTTGATAAAAGAAGATAATTTGGATGACTGAGTTACATGATTTAGTGTTGTTCTGGTATATATTTATTAGATAATCTAATTCTCTCCTACTTACATTGAAGTAATAGGTTCAGTCCTTAAAATTCAATTCTGTCAAATACTAGAGTTATATATAACCAAAAAATGGAGTAATAACCTCGGGGGTGGGGTGGGGGGAATGATTCAACAAAGTAAAAACTTTGTCCTTAGGAAGTTCATAAGTATTTTTGGCTGGCCATTCCTGTATGGAACTTTTTGAATGTTGGTGGCAGTAATGTGGCAGAAATTAATCAGTCGGGGCTTGTTGTAAGAAATGGCTTCAGCCCCTAAATGATTTGCCAAGTTTCTGTTAAACATTTCACATTATTGGAGATACAAGTCAAAATCACTTATCAGCAGATCTTCTAAATAGCAAAGAACATGTATTAAAGAGGCCATGAAGGAATATCTAATGAGAAAAAATGCTCTTACTTTTTGAGAAATTAACTGCTCCAATAAATTGCAAAGATAAAGTAGGAAAAGTTATCACAATAATGTCTGTTGTAGTAAAACTAAACTGTACAGCTGATAACAGTTAAAATGCCAGAAGGTGAATTAATGAAATACCATTCTCCTAAAAGCCCCTTTGGTCCTTACTCAGAAATATAATTCTGACACTTCCATAGAAAGGATATGGTGGAAGCCACATGGAAATGCTGTATATGCACATGTTCTACTGATTCACTGCTTATGAACTTTTGAATATATATAAATTTTAAAAAGCAGAGTATATTCAATGAAATATTCCAGAAGGTGAAATAAAATAATTCTAGGACCTAAAATTGATTCTTAAAGTATAAAAGAGAAGGAAGTATGCGGAAAGAGAAATCATCCTGTATTGCTAGCTGGCACTGGAAAATTCCATCAAAAACCACAGGAACAGGGCAAAGATGGAGTCATTGATGTTCTAACATCTTGGGTGGATTCATGAATGCCAAAGAGACCCAAAACTTCTGTTATGAGTTTCCACGGTCAAATCCTAAGCAAACTAAGGTCTGTAGCAATGCAGGCTAATTCATAATTATATAAAAAAAGAAGAAACATTTACAGAAATAGTACAAATAGAGCCTGTAAAGTGGCTTTAGGTTGGAAATTTTAGAGAGAATTATCTTACTGTCTATGATTTCACTTGTTGTACAACTGATAATATTCCAAGCTGCTGTGGATGGTGAAAACTTGTCTATATGTGTGTGTGAGAGAGAAAGACAGACAGACAGACAGACAGGCAGGCAGGCAGAACAGCAGAGAGAAAGGGGAAGAAGGAGCAGAAATCCAAAAGCTTAAGATAGCCAAAGACACTGTATACACACGTTCGAACTACAAGACTGAAAAATACTCAGGAATCAGGGCCAGGATCCTGTGATGAGGAGGTGAAAGTCAAATGGTTCAGGGTATCTTTCAAGTGAACTGCAAAAGGGCAAGTGAACTGCAAAACGGGAGCAGGGCCGGTGTCCCATCCACACAACCTCATTGTGACTAATGAAGTAAAAACCACAACAAAAGCAGTGGAACAATTATCCAAGGAATAAAAGAAACAAAATCCACCAAAACCGCTAAGAAAAGGCAGGAATAAATCATGCAAATCTTTTTTTTTTAAGATTTATTTATTTATGCATACAGAACTAGGATACAGAGGCACCGAGAGGCTTCACCAGAGACAGAGCGGGGAGCAGAACAGGCAGACTGATAAAGTACACTGCTGAGGGGAGCAATGGATGATACAGGAGAGGCCTGCTGTGCCATGTGAGTCACCTCCCTGGCAGGGGATCAAACTTATGCTGAAGCTGATGTGGCTGACTTCATAGTGCTCTGCTTTACCCATTGGTCCACCAGGGAGGGCAAATTGTGACAGGAAGAAAGCCCTCTGCTTTGAGCCACGGCTGCTTCCTGGCCCCCCATCAGCAGGCAGTATGTGTCGAGTAGCTATAGAAAGCATCAAAGACCAAGCTTTAAGAAGGTCTGATAACACAAACAGATGCTTTTCGGGATCTCTGGTCTTTGGGTATAGTTCATTATAATTTTGCAAATTATTCAAAGGTCCATCACATCAAAGTGTCCTTTGTGTTTTAGTTAACCAATGACTCACAAAGGACTTGCTTTGGTTTCCACCATGTCAATCAAATGCTTGTGAAAAGAAAAAACCTCCAAGAGCTGTGTGAATCTAAAATTAAATGTTGATGCAGATTCCCAACCAAATTTCTAGAAAGGTGTATTTTAAATATATAATTGAAGACAATTTGGTTATCTTACATAGTTGGGGGGAAAAAATGCTTCCAAATATGGCCCTGTAGTTTTTTTTTTTTTTGGTTGGTTGTTTATTTTTTTAAGATTTATTTATTTATGCATACATAACTGGGGTACAGGTCAGAGGTGCAGGGGTGGTGTGAGGATTCACCAGAGACAGAGTGGGGAGCAGCACAGGCAGATTGATGGATGATGTACACTGTTGAGAGGAGTAGTGGGTGAGACAGGAGAAGTCTGCCTTGAAACCTGGGCCACCATCCTGGCTAGCCGGGATCAAATTCACACTGAAATGGCTGTGACCAACCTCATAGTACAGCACTTACCCAGTGCACCACCAGAGAGGGCCCTGGTCATGTAGTTTTACTCCACTTTAAAGTCTACATTCAGGTATTCTCAAATACATCCTTATGAGTTGGAGTGAATAATCTTGTCTTTAATACACATTAGAATAGCCTACACTGAGCAAAAGGAGATATTTTATGAGTATGGAAAATAATAAAATGTTAAATTATCCTCTAATACATTAAGTCAGTTTCACTACATTCTACTTTTTAGAAATGAATTCTCAGAATATAAATATAACAATTGATATTCTTTGGTTGTATATGATAGGAACAAATTATGTTTAATTTGAATAAAACATTTTCATTTTTAAAAAGAAAGCTTTCTCAGTGAGATAAAGAATTGAAGGGACATATCAGCAAGGTCAGATGTACAAATTCTAGGAATCAAGGCAACGAGAATTAATGGGCAATTATTTTCCAACTGCTAGTCTTGAGGTGAATGAAATGTTTTCAGTATCTTTGTCGCTTACCTTAACACTCAAGTTCCTGAAAGAGAATTTAGCTATGACCTGAGTAGAATCATTTATTTAACCTTTGCCAATGGGTGGCTGAGTGACATGATCAATCAGTTTACAAAGAGTGTAGCCAAAGAAGGTGACTGAAACTCTGTTTCCAGAAAATAAAGGGATTGGGTACTGGAAAGACAAAAGACAACCCTAGGTTTAAATGCACTAACGATTAAAGAATATATAGAATATTGTTAAAAAGCCAACATAATCATTTCATGAATAGTTTATATTTTTAAAATTTATTTTATGATTGCTTCATCAAAAATAGTGAAGAAAACTACTGCTCTCAAATTGAGTCAATACTTATTATGAAAATACTAGTTACATCCCTTGTATTATCACATTAAATTTCCAGCTGCAATTCTTATAATTCCTGTTAGAACTGTTTTTTCTATTTTGTCCTTATGGAAACTGAGGATTAAAAATTTGTGTTACTTGCTGATTCTCAGTTCACAGGTAATTTCGGTACATTTTTGTTTACATTTCTAAAATTATAAAAAAAATAATACATATAACTATATCTGTGTATGCATATACAGTTAACTAGTTAGCTATCTTTCTATTATTTGTATAGGGTGAATTCTGTACGGAAAGTAAAGAAACATGACCTATTAAAATAAAAAAAAATGATTCAAGACTCTTAGGTATCCTTCAGAGTTGAAATCACACCTATAAATTTAAAACTTTATGTACTATATGATGTGCCCAGTGTTATATAACAGAGTGAACACAATTCACCACTCTATCCAAAAGTTTTGCTAAGTAGGGAGTAAAAACATCAAGGTAACCACCAGTGAGCCAGAAAGAAAAATAAACATTTAAAGCATAGAAAGCAAAAGAAGGGTTAACATGACAGCCAAAGTAAAATACTAACTTAATTTCTGAATCTAAGATGTGATTTATTATAAGATGCATCATTAGTTTGTTTAACTGAGGTAGAAAATTATGCCAAATATAATTATAAATTTATGATTGTACATGTCCAGTTATCATTCACTGTATAACAAACCATCTCAAAGTTAGTAGCTTAATCAACAATAATAATTTCATTATTATTTCTGGCAGTTCTGGAGTTAGACTGGGCTTGCCTGGATTAGGATCTTTCATAGAGCTGTGATCAGATGCAGGCTAGGACCCATGACATCTCAAAGGTTTCTCACTCATATGGGTGATGATTAATAGTAGCTATTATCTGGAACTTCAACTGGGCTACTGGCTGAAACTCTTGTATGAGTCTATTAATGTAACGTGGGCCTTGTCACAGTAGGCTGGCAGAGTTATAAGAGCAAATATCTTCGGAAAAATTGGTAGCCAAGAACACATTGTTCTTTAGGATGGAATTTATATGATGCAGCTTCATCCCATACTACCAGTCAAGACATTTGCAAATATTCAGCCAATTTCATGAGTGAAGTTCCATGTCTTTATGAAAGAATTACAAGATAACAGTGGAGAAAAAAGATGGAAGTTATCATTATAGATATTTCTGAAACCATACTATTCTATAATGCAACTAATTAAACAATGTTAAAATATTACAATAAAATTATTAGAATCAAATTGTAATGATCTACAGATGAAGTTACATCAAATGATAAAAAAAATGCATATTTCAGAACCTTCAAAAATATCAGGAATCAGAGACATCAGCTACCTTTGAAGGTCTCTTTAAGATCTGGAACTGAAATCAAGTTGGATAAGGAACAGTTTGATTTATGGAACTCTTTCATCATCCTGTATAGTTGGCTAACATTACCTCCAACTTCTGGCAGGTGTAAGCTTGTTAAATGGAGGCTAATTCAATAATTTCCACTTCTTACTTGTAAGAAGTCTCATATTGAAAACAGAGACATTAAGAAAATTTTACATAATGAACGAGATTTTTATCCTTCTCCTTGCTAGCTTCAAAATCATTTGGCATGGTAGCTTACTCTTTATTCTTTAACTTCAACTGTGTTATATAGGAAAAAAGATAGGAAGATTCCTTACTGGAAAAATGAGGATGATCACTAAACTAGTAAAAGACTTAGAGGCCAGAGGTGCAGGGATAGTGAGAGGATTCACCAGAAATAAAGTGGGGAGCAGAACAGGCTGACTGATGAAGTACACTGCTGAGGGAAGCAGCGGGTAGGTCAGGAGAGATCTGCCAAGCCATGTGGATCACCTCTGGGGTGGGACTTGAACTCATGCAGAACTGGCTTTAGCTTCTTAGTGCCGTGTTTTAACCTACTGCACCACCAGAGAGGACCCATCTCTGTTATTCTTAACAGAATTTTTTAAGAAAGTAGAATTAACTTGTTCAAGCTTGTGAACTCTTTTCCAATTTAGCCAGAAGAGTTCAGTATTTCTTATAAGGGAGCTCTAGTAGTGGATGCTACTTCAGATTTTTATTATTTGGGGAACACATTATTTTTCTCTCATACATGAAATAAAATTTTGCAGGAGAGCATATTCTTGATAACCAGTTTTTATATACTTGAGTATTTAGAATATGTCATTCCACATACTTGAGTATTTAGAATATGAACTGCAGAATTTCTGCTGAGAAGTCTGATCACACTCTTACCAAAATGCCAAGATTTTAAAGAAGTTGGTAAGAAATGGGTTTAAAATTTTGTAAATGATAATCTAGCAAACTAAAATAAATTGCACAGAAATACTTGAAAAGAGGAAACTCTCCAAAGAGTAATGGAAGAAAAAATGCTCAGAATGTTTACAACAATAAACACATCTGTATTGTTGAACAGGAAAACAAAAGTCATCTAAAACATACCATCACAGAATTTGTGAAACCAGAGTAAATTAATATCAAAATACTTCCATAAAGGATAAAGCAAGACATATGCAAAGAATGGAGAAGAATCAGAAGAAAACATGGAGATTCACTTCTTAAGTACAACTAGAAACTAAGCAATGAACAATGATAGACTAACCATTTCAAGGCCTGAAAAAATGTATACTTCAACAGAAATTCTATTGGTAGTTAATTTTTAGTTAAATTTGAGGTCAAAGGAGCCTCCCTGGTGGCCTATGGCTTAAATCTCAGCTCTACCACTGAGAAAGCCCACTGTAATGGTCTCTGAATTCCATCACCAAGTCAGAGAAATAACCCACATGGTGCAGTACACTTCTGTTTTCCTATAGCTCCACTTAGCAATGTATTTCAGTAGATCTGTGTGTTCTGCTTTCCATTGTCTCTGGTGAATCTTCTCACCCCCTGTACCTCTGGCCTGCACCCTATTGCTTCTACACAAAAATAAGTCAGTAAAATCTTAAAAAAAAAAAAAAAGGTAAGAAAAGAGTCATCTATGATCTATGTTGGAAAGATAAGCTACCAAGCTTTATTGCAGTCACCTATTTAAGCAAATTTTCTAGCATCTGAAATGTGTTCCATTGAATAAAGTAAATACTCAATAAAGAAGACCAATAATCCAGGAAAGAGTAGGTGCATCATGAAGATATGATAATGGTAGTCTCGGGCTGAAAGCAGCATGTTAGATCCAAGACTCAAGTTGAGAATGCAATGGAGAGTGAGAACCTCCTGTAAAAATAACTATGGGAGTAAATAATATATTGTCCTATTTTTTGAACACAATAATCAGAAGATTTGAAAGAAGTTTATTATTTTTGAAGGGTATATACAAATGACTGATAGGGACATAGACAGTTAGGCAAAAAATTAATTCAAGACTATATAAACCTGGAAAAACCCAAATTATGATTCAAGAACTATTACAGGAGCGCCTTTCTGGTGGCCAAAGGGTTAAATATCAATGCTATTGGCCTGAATTTGATCCCCATCCAGAGAGCTGCCTCACGTGGTGCAGCACAACTCTTCTGTCTCACCAGATGTTCCCCTCAGATGTATATATTGCAGTAAGCTTGCCTCTCCTGCTCTCCATTCTGTTTCTAGTGAATATCTCATTCCCCGTACCAATGACCTCTACTCTGCTTTATCTACACACATTAATAATGATGATGATGATGATGATGATAATAATAATAATACAATACAGAAAAAAGAACAGGAAAATTTTCAATATAGTGCTTAACTAGTGTTGGGATCTAAAAAAATTGAAAAATTGAATAATACAATGTCAACAATGAAACTTGATTTATCTAAAAAATGTTGACATAACTATCATGGGAAAATAAAAGAAAGAATGCAAAATAGAATGTAGAAACTTTTTGCTGTTAAGCCCTGATATTTCATGAGGAAAAAATACATATAATATTAATAAATCAAGAAACAAATTGACATGTCATTGAAATGAGAGAAAAAGAGAAAAAATCTAGTTTTTGTTTGCATTTGTTTAAATCTCATAGAATTATTACTTTTTTTAAATGATGCATATGTATTATCCTAAAAAATAAATTTTAGAATAATTAAGACTTACAATTTAGAGAAATGTAACTGAATCTCTACACCTCCACTTATTACATATATCTCACATGCAAAGTATTTCTCATCAAGATCCTCAGCTTGGGGTATGTAAAATAAGACAGAAAATAACAGCAGTTGCCATATCAAACATTTAATTATTATATATATTTCAAAAAAGCTCCCAAAACATTCCGTGCTTTTATTATCTCCTTTTATATAGGAGGAAATGGGGCAACATGTTCAGTTTAATGTAGCAAATAAGTGATTAAAATAGAATTCGAACTAATCTAGTAAAAAAAAAATAGACATATGCCAAACTCTTGCCAACACAAAGTCAAAATCAAATTTAAATGCGGTCACCTACAACTGTAGTTGACAGGGTAAATGCTCAATATTTGCAAATGAATAAATGAATGTTCACTGTTCATTTAACAAGTTCATTAAGAACCTAAAACATAATAATCTATTTTAAAATACTGACATATTGAACACACACAGTATTTAACTAGGCATTAGGAGAGTTTTAGTGTATATTGGGGCACTTAGATTGTAATGTATAGTCATATAGTCACCAAGTCTCCATAGTGAAATGAATTCTAATAGAACAGTAACTTATTATTAATTTATACAGCTACCTAGTTAGCAAAAGTTTGCAGATTGTAAGGGATATTTTTCTTTATGAAAGACTAGGCAGGTAAAGAAATTTCTGTTACATGCAAACCAGAAATTAGGTTTTTCAAGTCTATATTTCAAGAGGAAATCCTGCACTATCAGTTCTTCCTTCTCATCTTTGTACTGGATCAATTTCCCCATTGATTATGCTAATGCACATCACATCAGACTTGCCACCCAGAAGTGGGTATGTCTAGAATTGAAAGTCTGTTAAGGGATATGAATGGATTTCTTATCATTCTGGTTAGGATGGCCTTTTTAGAACATTTTCAGCAATCTTTGAAGGAGAATGTTCTCAAAGCCAGTTCAGATTTCATTTCAGTGAATTGTTCACTATTATTACATTATCCACCCACAAAGTTTGTCAATGCCACAAATAGATTTGAAATTATGGCAAAAATTAAGTTTCTTAAAGGCTTACAAACAAACATGTAGAATATGTTGTTAACCACATAAAAAATTAGTACTAAAGTTTTTTTTTTTTTTAATGCTGAAAGAGAGTTATCAGTTTGCTCTTAAGATTTGTTTTGATAGGTCAATGTTAGGAAATTTAATTTGAGAGAGTGAACTCTTTAAGTATCCTGATTTTTCTATTATGCCATCTGGTCAGCTGTTGAAAAAAGTGCCCCATTGAATATTATAAACTTTCAGATCAAATTATTATGATAACTAAATGTGAATATTAAATACAGAACACTATCACTGGCTATTCATGTATGTCTCCATGACACTTTGTTCAAAAAATCCCAGGAGTTTAAAAGAGCATCTGACTTTTAACAAGATTTCCATTACCAGACATGCAAAGCAATTTCTCATTACTCTCCATGACTACCAAACTCAGAGAATTGATTTTGCTTTCATCTGAACCTTTGAAGAATTAGTTTTGAATGAAGAAAATAGAACTAAGAAATAAAGTTGATTTTAAAAAGAGGTATATTAGAAAAGCTTACATTTTTTTTTTAGTGGGAATACCCACATTGCCTGAAATTTCTTTGCAACACATCTCGGCATCTTGTTTTATAAGATGCACATTTTATTGTGTACTCATTCTTCCTTGTTTAGACAAAAGAAATAAAAACCTGTATTTCAGAAGAATATATTAGCAATACTAACTTGAAATAGTGTTGGTTTACTTCTTGTTGGTTGCAATGACTGCTGAATGCCAATAAAAAAAAATTGGCTTACTAGTCAGAAACTTTGAGAAACCTATCATAGGTCAGTTTTTGAGCCATTAAATCATTTTCCCATACGTGGCAATGAAAACTTGTCCATTACTGAACGATATCTTTCATAACTGCTTTAATAGTGAAAATGTACAAGAGGAATGCTATAGTTAAAATAATGTAGATAGATGAGCTGAATCTTTCAGGTTGAAGTTCACACCCAACATCATTAAGCATCTGTGACTGTACTTATCAAGAACCTGTAAGGGGAAATTTGGCATATGTTTTCACCATCCATATGTATTGAGAGAACATGTTATAATAAGTGTATGTAGGATGACACCTCATTTGGAATCTTATAAATTAAACATAGTTGTTCACCTTGAATAACTTCAGAGAAATGTATATCTAAGCAAGTGATTCCTGAGACCAAATGATTATTATCAAAGAAATAAGGCAAAGATTAGGATTCCCCTCCCCCACACAAAATACAGTATTTAACTGTGGTTTTGAACCCATCCAAATGTTACCATTGTTATTCCCTGAGAATATCTTCTAGTAGAGAATTCAGTGACATAAGAAGTAACAGACTTAAGGCATCCAAACAGTGAGAATATTCCTTGGAGATTTAGTGTATGGATCAGCTTGTACTTTGGCAAGTTTGGTGAATTTTTGTTTTAATCTGAAAGAAATGCAGGAGGAGCCCAGAGAAGAGGAAGACTGCATCATGGTGTTCCACAGCATGCCTTTATAATTTGTATACCAGTTGGTGGAAGAACACTGAATAAAAAAAAAAAAACCTTAATTTTGACAGGTCTGATGTATAGTCTATTTTGGTTAACCAAAAGGAACACATACATTTACTACATTAGAGAAATTTCCATTATTTTTCTCTCAGCCATGAAAATCGATTTTGATGTGATTACACTCAGAGCTGTTTGATGTGTCTGTGACAGGACAAAATGTAGAGAGACAGTGGGTGGTTGTAGACTGTGGTTAAGCCAGACCCTGTGACAAACTGAAAATAGTAGAATTCAAATAACAATTAGGATAATTTGTGTGAAAATTGGCCTAATATAAAATGAGAACTATGCAGTACTTAAAAATACAACAAATCTATATGCTTTGACAGCTAATAGTGAACATTTTTTTTTAAGATTTATTTATTTATGCTTACAGAACTGGGGTACAGGCCAGAGGTGAAGGGACAGTGAGAGGATTCACCAGAGACAGAGTGGGGAGCAGAACAGGCAGATTGACAAGGTACAGTGCTGAGGGGAGCAGCGGGCAGGTCAAGAGAGGTCTGCCATGCCATGTGTGTAACCTTGGGGGCAGGGATAAAACTCATGCTGAAGTGGCTTTAGCTTCTTGGTGCTGTGCTTTAACCTGCTGCACCACCACGGAAGGTCCAATAGTGAACATTTTTTTTTAAAGATTTATTTATTTATTCATATAGAACTGGGGTACAGGCCAGAGATGCGGAGGGTGAGAGGATTCACCAGGGACAGAGTGGGGAGCAGAACAGGCAGATCGACGAAGTACACTGCTGAGGGGAGCAGCGGGAGGGTCAGGAGAGGTCTGCCTCGCCATGTGGTCACCTCCGGGGCAGGCGGGGATCGAACTCATGCGAAATTGGCTTAAGGTTCTTAGTGCAGGGCCTGCGCCACCAGGGAGGGCCCCCATAGTGAACATTTTTAGCACTTCATTTTTATTGTTTTATTCAGAGGTATACAAGCATATTACTAATTCTAATAAGTGAATATTTTTCTTTTAATAAAATTATTAAGCTCTTATTACATGTAAAATATTTACTTAAGAAATCAATATTAAAGTTGAAATTTGATAAAGAAAAAATTGGTATTAAATATTGTATAGCACTAGTTAAAATTTTCATTTCTGTTTTTCTTCAGTATTCCCTTACTATTTATAAATCTCTCTGTGTTTTCATTTATTAGATGAATATTCATTATCCTAAGGTAAGACATTTGACCAAGTGTCTGGGACACATGAATAAACAAAGCAGATAGTATTTGTTGCCATGGAATGCATAATCTAACTGAAAACACAGACTAGTAAAGAGAAATTAAAATAAAATGTGGTAAGTGACATAATAAAATATTAAATTTAGCCTCGAAGGAAGAATAGAGTATCAGTAGAAATTGTCAAAATTTTGGGTTAAGATGGAGATAGAGGAAAAATGAGGGAGGGAGAATATCAGAAAGAGGAAACAGAATGCTCAGGGGTCAAGGGCAGAAAGAATGCATGGCACAGGGAAATAGCATTTACATTGCCTAGAGAGTACAACATAAGAGGTAGAATGAGAGACAGAATTAGAACGAGAGATGCTACATATATTAACAGTTTGCCATTGGAAAATTGTAATAGTTGGTGGATGGGAAACTGTCTCCAGTACTGAGATTAGATCCTCAGAAAGGACTGAAATACTTCCAGGTTTTTAGAGTCTGTTGGTTATCAGGACAAACACTTAAGTCCTTAATTGATGCTCATAGGAATATCATTGATTATGTTCGAGCAACAAAGACATAATTCAAGAGAGAAAGCAACTCCTTTTGTCTGAGCATAAGAAGAAGGGGGGGGAAAGGTGCTAATAACTACAAATTCCTAGAGTTGATGAAAATGTCAGACAGAATGTAAAAGTATACATTCAAGGTGACATGACAAATAGAAATTTTAGTTTTAGAGGTCTTTTTTTTTTATTAAAAAGTTTATTTTTACATCATTTTGCACATTTTTTTTTTCATCTCAATTGTAATCCCCACGGGTTTCCCATCACCAAATCACCCCTGTGCCACCACCATAGTCCCGTGCATTTCCCTCCCTTCCCCCCCCCTGTTTTTGGTCCCATTCCCCACTCCACCCCCACAGAATGTCTCTGGTCTAAGGTCTTTTTTTTTTTAAAGATTTATTTATTTGTACATACAGAACTGGGGTACAGGCCAGAGGCTCAGGGATGGTGAGAGGCTTCACCAGAGACAGAGTGGGGAGCAGAACAGGCAGATCGATGAAGTACACTGCTGAGGGGAGCAGCAGGCGGGTCAGGAGAGGTCTGCCACGCCATGTGGTCCCCTCCGGGGCAGGCGGGAATCGAACTCATGCGGAAGTGGCTTTAGCTTCTCAGTGCAGTGCTTTAATCCGCTGCGCCACCAGGGAGGGCCATTTTTTTTAGAGGTCTTTAATGAAAGACTTACTGGAACTAAACAGATAAACTTTAAAATATATAGCTTCTAATACTATACATAAAGTAATTCAACTTAAAACTTCAATTGGTTAAACAACAGAATGGATACATCTAAGGAGAGATTTAATGAAATAAAATGTGTCCAAAATTAGTCAACAGAGTCAGAGACAAAAATATGGAAAAGATGAATGTTACTGCAAGATATAAAGGGTAATTGTGTAATTTTAGCAGACATATGACTCAATCCCAGCAGGAGAGTATAGAGGAGAGATAATATTTCAAAATATAATAAATTTTTCAGTATTGATGAAAATATAGAACCTCAAATCCAAGAAGCATCCTATTCTTCAAGCAGGGTAAGTATAAAGAAATTGAAAGAGAAAAATATTGTAGAATAAAGAAAAAAAGGAAAATTTATATTTTTTAAAGATTTATTTATTCATACATACAAGAGCTGGGGTACAGGCCAGCGATGTGGGAGGTGAGAAGTTGCACTACAGATAGAGTGGGGAGAACAGAGTTTAGAGTCTAAGAATAATGGGAAAATATTAAATAATGATATCTATTCTGATGATTAATTTAACTATTAAATTGCTTCCTTGGATCTTGCCAACCTCAGAAGTTCACGTACCACCCTCAACAGACAATCCAGCTTGGAAGTTAAGTAAGGTCTGCACTTTTTACATGGCATAGTCTCTTGGGCACTTCTTGAATTAAGTAGTGAGCTCAGAATTTCTGCATACTGTTTCTTTCAGTCCTCCCTGCTATCCTCTGAGGTTGCCACCCTGTGAGTTTGTTATTTTTATCCTAACTCAAAAGAGTAGAGTTTTGAAAAAATAAGATTTGGGTATTTAAAGAGATTTTATGATCATTCCAAGGTCATAAAGCTAAAAAGTGACATAGCAAAGACAAAACTCCTTTACTTCTAACTCTAGTGACTTATCTGATATTCCTTATTTTAGTGAGCCCTTCATTAGGATGCCTTCAAAATTAAAAGAATATAATATTTTAAACATAAGTTTAAAACAATCTATGCAACTAAAAAGCAGTCAAAGAGAACAAGTATGGATAAACCGGTGAATAATTAGAGAAACACCAAATACCAGGAGAAAACTGTACAATATCTTCAAAGTGCTTAAGGACATGACTTGTATAACCAGAGAAAAATACATTTGGAAAGACATGTGACTCAATTCAAGCAAAGATGAAAACAACTGAGAAGTTATCACAAAGAAATAGAAATAAAGATTTCTAAAAAGCATTCAAGAAAGAAAGTCAAAACTAAAACTCATCCAACTTAACAGAAATAAATCATCTAACAATAAAAAATAGGCAGCAGAGACAAATAGGCATTTCTTTTAAAAAGACATATAGAAAGCCAGTAAACACATGAAAAACAAATATTTCTCACATAGCATAAGGAAAATACTAACTACGACCATGATGAATTACCATATCATATTTAAGAAAATGGTCAATATCAAAAATAAAAAAGAAACAATTAGTGACAATGATGTATAGAAAAAGAAATCTTCATAAATGGAATGTAGATTCTTCCAGATTCTAAAAGATTCTAAAGAGAACAGTATGAGTGATTTCTCAATATATTACACATAGATCTACCTTAAGATCCAGCAATTCCACTCTTCGTTATTTACCTCCAAAATATAAAACCATTAAAAGGGATTCATCCAAACCTATGTTCATTTCATCACTATTTGTTATAGTCAAGCTGTGGAAACAACCTAAGACCTAATGCTGAAATAACCTAGTGGTTATAATGGAAATAATGGAAATAAACTAATGCCCAAAGACCAATGAGTGCATTAAAAAGAAATGGTATATATATATATATACACACACACACACACACACACACACACACACACATCATGGAATACTCCTTAGCTTTAAAAAATGATAAATTCTATGAAGTTATTTTTAACACACACGCAAGTTAGCTCTTTGAAGAGACTGATGAATTGACAAGTCTCTGAGAGGATTTATTTTTAAAATAAAAAGAGAGGCAAAAAAATAATGGAAAGGGTAACATAGCTCCAAGTCTGTAGAAATTACAAAGATAAAAGATCAGTGTAGTGTTGGGAATAAAATTCTGGTTGAGTGACTATGGCACTAAATGATCAGAAAAGACCTGAATGAAGACAAGGAGGCTGGGAAAATATACTGAAACAATGAATTGAAGACTTTATGTGACAATCAGATAGTGGTGTCAAATAGCCTCTTGTCATACATGTAGGCTTATGAAAAGAACGATATGTAGAAGCAATGAGCAACAGATAATATAGAAAAAAAAATAGTCTCTTAAGCAATATAATCATGTTTTTTTAATTAGCTAATAAAAGATCATTCTCAAAATTATTTTCCAAATAACTGTTCTGGAACAATTCTCCATCCCATACCTAGTAAGTTTAGAGTAATGTGCCAATCCTTGAACATGAATGCACTGACTCCAGAATGTGTGTGTTCCTAAACTTTCTTCACACTCTACCATGCAAACTGTAAATTTGTGGGTGGACTCCATCATGTTATAGATGGAATTGATGTCCTGGATACAGATAATATTAGCTGGCAAGATTATTTAAAATAAAACAGTAAAAGCATCTATGGAGTGATTCTTCAGTTTGGCAATAATTAAAGGGCAGGTCAAGGAGAAAGGAAAATTCACAAAAGAGACTAAAAATGAAATGGCCAGTGAAGTATAAGGCAAACAAGGAGACTGCAGCTACAGATAAGTCATAGAGACAGGGCATTTCAAGAAAGAAGGAGCAGTCAATACTGTCAAACTCTGCCAAGTGTTCAGGTAGATAAGACCTGGAAATTATTTATTGGATTTAACTACAAGGCCATCATCTCTGACATTGACAAGAGCAGGTTCAGCAGAGTGGGGGAAGTAGGATCCAGATTTTAGAATGTTGTGGAGTGAAAAAAAGCAGAAATGGAGATGGGATTTAGACTTTTTGTATATGTTTGACTATGAGTGGGAGGATGTGTTGGTTACTTAAGAAGAACATGGAGGTGATATTTTTGTCCCAAAGAGTATGTGTCAACACTGATTAGAAGTGAATACAGTGGTGGAAATTACCTATATAAGAATGAAGGGGTGTTTTATTTGTTGGATGCTTTTATTGTGCTTACCTTTCTGAGGTAATTTAAACAGATGAACATTTTCAATTCTCATCACTACTCTGTGAGCTAGAAGTGTCTTATTCCCATTTTGCTCTTATAATAGAACTTGAAAAGGTAAGATCAACGCTATGACCACTCAGTCAATTAGTCAGGACTTACAGTTCAATTATAAGCTGTAACTTTTATGTATGGATAAGTAACCTATGAACAAAGCAAAGTCTTTGAGAAGATGCTAAAGAAATTGTGTAAACAAATTAAGAGTTGAGTCTGGGAGAGAATGAAGGGTATTTCTTACATCATAACAGAAAAGAATGAGGCAAACACATGTATAAAGCCTGTATGTTTGAAGCTAGTGCAATTTTAAGTTCAGGGAGTTTCCATGAAAAGATTTTCTACTTTGTGAGGTTGTCACATACAGATATCTGTGAGAGATAGCTAAGCTGATGGGGTTAGAAATTGGAAGCAAATGGAGAAAATTTTATATAAGTGTCATAGAAAAAAAAACAAAAGTGAGTTTATAAGGAACATAGTAGGATTTCACAATAACAATGAGGTTCATTTTGTGTCAATTACTTTAAACTAGTGTCAATTCCACACAATTGAACATCTTTCCATTAGTAATGCTATGAACTCAAAGCAGCAGTTTCTGATGAAGACTTAAAGTTGGCCAGTTGAAATCAGGGGAGGAGATTACAGAAAAATACAGTTGAGGTTACTAGCAAAATACCAATTTGACCTCAAGAGACCTGGAACTCAAGGTAGATGGGAAAGGCATCCAGAAGTAAAAAAGTAGATGGAAACATAAATACCCTCAGGGCAACTGAAGTTAATTTAGATCCAGATCTGGATCTTAATCTGAATCCAAAAGGTTCTCACACATTTGATCTTTTATGAGACAAAAGGCATCACATCTTTTTAGAACTCCCATGGTTATTTGAATGTGCTATCAGTCCTAGATACTGGTATAGGAAGAGCTGATTTCAGAGGCTGGAGGAAAGGGAGTTTGGAGAGGGTGAAGTCATTGACTCAATTTCAGAGATTAAGACTTTTCCTTATGAAGACAAAGCCCAAGTGTTAGTAAAGTTTTAACTCTTGCCATTATTTGGTGTCTACTCCTGCTGTCCTAGAAGTCACATTGGATGATGGTAGAACTTCAAATAGAAAATTAAAGTGTGAACTATGAGCCAGTCTTTAGTTCAGAAGGATTAATCCAGGTCTTTGTGGATGATATCAAGAAAAAGGTGGATAGAATTATTAATCAGAGGGCATATACCTCAAAGTATGAGGTTTTGCGTTTGCTGGTAGTTTCTTTGTTAGAGGGAGTTGGACTCTTAAGCACTACCTTGAGATGTAGTGTAGGCATGTGAGAACATCCACTGCACATAAGAAAGTTGAAATATTAAGATACCAAGTTGCAATAAAGATCAGAACTCAATAAAGAACAAGATCAGGCTGGCCCTCCCTGGTGGCGCAGTGGGTTAAAGCACAGCACTGAGAATCTAAAGCCACTTCTGCATGAGTTCGATTCCCGCCTGCCCCGGAGGTGACCACATGGTGTGGCAGACCTCTCCTGACCTGCCCGCTGCTCCCCTCAGCAGTGTACTTCGTCGATCTGCCTGTTCTGTTCCCCACTCTGTCTCTGGTGAAGCCTCTCGCCGCCCCTGAGCTTCTAGCCTGTACCCCAATTCTGTATGTACAAATAAATAAATCTTTAAAAAAAAAAAGAGAGAGAAAATTTCTTAAAAAAAAAAAAAGAACAAGATCAGGCAAAAAGATTGAGGCTGCAGCCAATTTCTAACAAGGAAGGAGAATCATAAGAAAAAGGAATAAGTGAAGACTGGTCATTGAAGTGGATAAAAAGATATTCAAGAGATGTGAATGTCTTAGATAAGTAGTTGGTCGGATTTAAATACTGTGTGTGAATACTGGAAGGGTAAGATATCAGTACAGGGAATCCCAAAGAGAAATGGATGCCAGGGTGTGAGTTGACCCAGGTCAGATCAGGTATATATGATCAGACAGATTTTCATGAATAATTGCACTATTTTGAAATGTTAGAGCAAAGAATGCTATAGAATATAGACTTCGTAGTGTTCTAGAAAGAACCCTGGAGCTCTTCCTAGTGGCTTTAACTTACATTTATCTTAGGCCCTGGATTTCTACTTCTTCAAAAAATATAAAGCAAATTTATACTGGAGAAATTGGAAACTTACTGGCTATTGAGAGTTGATAAGAAACTAGTGACAGGTAGGTTTAGATTTCCTAGGTGGAGGGGGGGTATAGGCAAGGGCTACAAGATGGACAATCACCAGGAACATTAAACAAAAAACATGACAATGAAAGATATGTTACAGCATGGAAATATGGGTCAAATTATGAAAATGCAAGTGTTTCATATCTCTCTGTATATTTTCAATCTAGTTTGTTTTTATACTTATATTGACCCTTTATCCTTTCCTTTACTTATCTTTTCTTTGGAATTTGGCTCAATTTTTACATATTGCTTTCTTCTATGTGTTATATACTTTTTTCTTATTCATTCTTACATTCCTCTGCTTTATCCTCTCTGTATAGGTTTTTATAAATTACATTCCAATAAAATATATGAAATATAAAAAGGAATATATAAAATATACTCAAGATAGGTTAATATTCAAAATAGGCTGATGGAAATTTTAAAGTATTTGGTAGTAATATTTATCCAATATCTCTATACAACGGACATGAAAATATACGTAATATTTAGTGTACACTTGCTAAAGACAAATATATTAAATGGAATGTCTGGAGAGAGTGATAATGTTTTTATTCATCCATTTATTCATTAAGGTGGTATTTATTAAACACTTTCTGTGTGGCAATCACTATGTTTTCAGCTAGAGACCTAGTCTCTAGTACCTAGACACTTAAGATCTAGCTTGGAAAACAGACAATAGACAAATATCACAGACTTAAATATTTAATTATAATATGTGATAGATGCTGCAAAGGAAAGGGCAAGCTGCTGTGAAAGATTATTGGGTAGACATAATTTATATTGGGTAATCAGCATAGACATTGTTGAAAATATGTTCTTAATTACAGGCCATGGCTTTAACTTCAAGACAATAATTCTTTGAGGGATACTAACCTTTCCTTGGCAACTATAGTGACTATCTTTCAGGTTAACTAAAAAGTGGATTTTTAAAAAAAGGCTTCTATCATTAATGGACTTGATTCAATTCAGGTTGCAATAGAGTGCATCAGGAAACATTTGTAATTTTGAATTCTAAATTTGAAATAGAAAAACAGATCCATTTAAATTTACTAAAACTTGAGTCAAGACCTACAACTGACAATACCTTCTTGTTTAGTTTTGTATTAGTTTTTGAATATCAAAAATAGTTATGAACATTGAACAGGAATATGAATTTCTGTGAACTCCCATTTTGTTTGCATTATTTCCATCTTTAAAGCAATTCTGCAAATCAGTTTTTGAATGAGAAAAATGAGCCTTGCCATTTTAGCAATGTCATTACAATCAACAATTAAACAGATGATAGTTAGCCAAAAGTTAGTTAGTGGTTTAGATTAATAACCTCAGTTCTTTCTACTTTATATGAATTTTAATTTTTATTTTGTGAATTCTAGAAATGATTATTGTGGGTTTGAATGGTGTCCCGTACCCCTCCCCCCACAATATATGTTTAAATCCTCACATCACAAACAAGAATGAGATCTTGTTTGGAAATTAGGTCTTTGCAGATGTAATGAGGTTAGATAAAGTCATACTGAAATAGGATGCACCCTCACTTCAATATGACTATTGTCCTTACAAAAGGATAACATTAACACAGAGACACATGAGAGGAGAACACCATGAGGCAACACCATGAAGTGCTGTAGCTATATGCTAAGAATGCTAAGATTGTCAGAAAATTACCAGAAGCTAGAATAATCCAGGAAAGACACTGTGACACAGGTTCTACAAAGAACATGGCCCTTACTCTTCATCACAGGAGTTTCTTTTTGAAGAAAAGACAGATAATAGAAAGGGAAAACTAAGTAAGAGTAGTACAGGTCCACTGAAGAGAACTGAAATGATAGAGATGCATATTCAAGATAAATACTTCTACTTCTAAATGCCCTTTCCCTTACAATGAGAGTGGGCAGTCACTACCTGAGCTTTGCCAGATATAATTCTACAACAGATATCCTGAATACTACCTTAACTGGGAATGGCAATCATAAGAAGTGCCTTCATTTTGGTCTAAGGTAGAACTGATCTTTGTATATAGCTATGATTATGGCTTACTTTTTCAAGAAAATTTAGCTTTTGAAAATAATATATCATATTACTGCACTGATATATTAACTTCTCCTTCTCTGTTCAAATGTTATTTCTTCAGAGTCTTTTTCTCAACCATCTCTCTCATGTCAGCTGTTACTTTCAATCTCATATTATGCATTATTTGACATTATATTTTCTTCCTTTTGCTTCCTCTTTGCCTCCAATCTTTCTTTTCTTCCTTTATTTCATCTTCCCTTGCCTTATTTCCTTATTATTATTTTTAAAAACTTTTTTTGTCTTACTCAAAACAGAATCCCTAGCATCTTGAAGAACATCTAATATTGATGACAATGTGTTCAAAAAAACATGGGTTAAACTAATACATGTCAATGTGTTTACACAACTGGAGGAATACATCATGAAAATTATGTTAATATAAATCATACACTACCAGTAATATATTTTATAGGGATCAATAAGACTATAAGAAACTCAAGTAAATATTTTCTGTGACACTTCATGAGCAATTCTGATAAAGTAAAAACATGGTCAGTCAGGCCCTCCCTGGTGGCACAGTGGGTTAAAGCACAGCACTAAGAAGCTAAAGCCACTTCAGCATGAGTTCAATTCTCACCTACCCCAGAGGTCATCCACATGGAGAGGCAGACCTCTCCTGACCTGCTCGATGCTCCCTTCAGCAGTGTACTTCATCGATTTGCCTGTTCTGTTCCCCACTCTGTCTCTGAAGTTTCTCACTGACCCTGGACCTCTGGACTGTATGCATAAAAAAAAAACATGGTAAGTCAATGATAAGTAATGAAGCAGTTATATTTTTATTGAAAAAGTCAGAATTTTTTTGTATAGGTGTATTAAGCAAAATGACCAAAATAAGTTGGCCTACTTAAATAATATATTGTATTTCAATATGATTCTTACCCTGGATTTCTATATATTTTAAAACTATTATTCTGAGAAGGTTTTGAAAGACTGCCAAAATAGTTCAAGGCACAAAGCAAGTTAAAACCCCTCACCTAGAATGCCCTCTTATGATGGTGGTGGTAAGTCCTGACAATTTATTGCTGTTATCCAGTTAACACATTAAGACTGAAGTCAAGCACTACAAAGGGTTTTGATAATTGTAAGTGAAAGATATAAAGCAAATGGATACTATGCTACTATTGTCATTTTGAAGGCTAGGCTTTGGAAATTACAGCATTTTTCCCAAGTAGTCTTGGCTGAGATAGAGGTCCTCTCTGTCCTCTTTTGTCAAGTTAGTCTTGATAGATATTTCCAACTGTTCATTAAATAATATCTAAATCATAAAGCAATAACCATCATATGACTCTCACATAACTATCTGTTTCTAAAAGAATTATAGCACCGATGGCTTTTAATGGCCATTTACAATGCCAGAATACTCTTAGGTGATTTCCAGTGGAATCAGTCCAAATTGGTTACCCGGTGGAATTGATCTTTAGTTAAAGGTCAAATTCAATTTTACCTTCAAAATTGAGAAGACTTGGATGTGAAGGTTGCTTCTTAACAATAATCTTTAACATAAAATTCACTCTATATTCATTTTTTAAAAGTCTTGAGATTGCACAAGAGGAATAATACCATTCACTACCCACCCCCAAGTCTCAAAAGAATTGGCAGGTTGACATGGGTATTATCATATGAAAATTCAAATCATCATTTTCTTTTTATATAAAGCTCCTGGGAGAAAGTATCTGTTAAGCTGCAGCAAATATTACTACATCAAAGAGCTACATTTATTCATCTAATGAAATGCAATTGTTGAGATACCTTTATTGGTAGATAAACTCTAGAACTACACTATAGAGAATTAGAGATCACATTTTTTTTTCCCCCTTCAAGTAAAGTTGTGACAAAAATAAGAGAATAACAGGGCTAAGTTGAACATATGAACCTGCCTTTTTCAAACTCATCTGTTGAGTAACTTATTGCTATGGAAAGATAGACTAGAAGAGACAGCACACGGGAAAAAATAAAGTGTAGAAGGGTAAATCTCTCATAGTCATTTCAGTATTACTAGGTCCAGCGTTGAGAACCTAATCTTCACACAACCTTCCCTATAACCTACTTTCCTTCCAGATTTTCCAGGTCTTTAAATGGCAACACTGCCTTCCTCTCATCCCTTTTACACATATCCCACCTTAGGTAAATTCTACTGGCTTCAAAGTGAGCTCTTTTAAAAACTGCAATGAGAATAATCTTTGAAATGAAAAGTTAGTTCTTACCAATTCTCACAAATACTTGCGGTGACTCATTGTCCTCAACTTGAGTGTAGGAACATGTTGTACAACACTTCATAAGGTATTGTTCAGTTGACAGCCTGTTAATACTCTGGTGAATTGTCCAATTATCATGTCTACTGCTTATCTGTCCCAGTCCCACCAGACTTCTTGTGATTCCACAAGCCCCCAGGCATGGGCTGACCCACTGATACTTGCTCTAGTTCATCTCTTTGCCTAGAGAGCCCTCCCTCAATATGCGATTGGCCCATTTCCTTTCTTCCCCAAGTATCTGTCCACTGTCACCTACTCAAGAAGGCACATCTCACCATTTCTTATTTCAACTTAACTGTTTTCCTCTTTCAACCATTTTTTTTCTTGTTACTTCATAGTACTTAATAATATGTAACCAATGATTTATTTTATTTGATATACTATACTGCTTTTGGTTTGCTTACTCTTCATAACCTGTATATTATAATGTTTTTAATTTTATAGAAGCAGGGCTCTTCATTTTATTCAATGCTCTATGGCAAGGAACTAATATAATGTGTAGCAAGCATTCAAAATATATATTAAATGAACACATCAGTTAGAAAATTATGTTGATTCTACTTTCAAAAGATGTTTTAAACACATTTCCAACCACTTTGTCAACAATTTATTGCTATTAAACTTGATTTAAACCATTATTGTCAATTGCCTAGATCATTATTTATTCTTTAAATATTCTTCACATATTTTCTTGTCTTCCTTTAGTTTAAAATACATACACAGACACACAAGCAAGAAATGAAACAATGGTGACAAAAATGCCACATTGAGTCATAGACCCTCCAGTGTTCTTTTTCTACACTAAACACAATTCACAGGCTTTGGTGGCCTTTTTGTTCTTCGGGATCTGTCTCTCTCACCTCTGTTTCTGCCTGACTTACCCTGAATCTATTACACTGGCCCCCCTTGAGCAAACCATACTCACTCTTGGATTGGGCCATTTTTATTTGCTGTTTTTTTCCTGCCTGTTATGCTCTGTGACCAGATATCTTCATGACAGTCTCCCTTGATGCTTTTGTAAATTTCCCAGAGGAACTTACTCTGACCAGCTTTATTTTAAATTGAAAACTCTTCCACCACTGTTACCCTGCCCCATTTTATTTTTCTTCATCATACTTAGGTCTCATATGATTTGGCACAATTATTTTGTTCATTGTCATCCCCATCCAGAATGTAAACTTTGCAAGGGCAGTGATTTTCCTCTACTTTGTTCACTGACACATGGTAGATATTATTTAATAATTATGGAGGGGAAAAAATGAAGTATTACTCTTGGCATCTGAAAATTCTCAAAGGAATGCATGTGTATTAGTTAGTGTCCCAGTAAGAAACAAATGGCACATTAAAACTAATATGAGCAGAGTTTAATAAGAGAATGATTTACAAATGTTAAGTCAGGGGATAGAGAAACCACATAGGAATGCTTTATCACTGGGCTACAATCATTGCTCATCTTTCTCCCCTCCCAAATAGAAACTGGAAAATGGTACAGCCCTTTGACTTAGTCTTCCATAAAACAAGCAATGGAGAGAAAGATGCAGAGTAAACTGAAAGCATAACATAGATTGTATTTAGAATCATAGTGTTGGTGAGCTTTGATGGTATAAATGAAGTATCAACAATATCCCAGTTCTGTTCTTGCATTTCAGTTTTCAGAGATGTACCTATGATTTAACAGTATTTTCTCAACTTAGAGGCTATACCTGGCTTGTCTTCTAAGGCCAATATTAGGCACCATCATGTATAAGACTTTCTGGATTACTGGATGAATGGATTAGTGTAGTGCTGTTGCAGGATGATTTGTGTTAGATAATTGTAGCATAAATTTGATTACTTCCTGAATAATTGTAAGTGACATTTAGAAACAAATAATGTCAAGTAGCTGAAGTATTTAGGAGGGACCACTTGAGGCAAAATGCTAGAACATAATGGTGGGCCATTTTAGATAATGTGGGGAGGAGAGCACTGAAGAAGAGACTTTTGATGTTACAGTTAGATGGTAAATTGGAAACAAGTCAAGAAGTCCAGAATTCCAGGCCAAGTCTGGGGAACAAAGTTAGTAGTGAACTCCAAACAGAATGAGGGATATGGACAAAGGAAGACATGAAACTAGGACCAACCAGATGAGGTGAGATTTTTGTGGTGTGCTATAACCATTATTTAGCTTTATCAAAATGTAGTGAGAGACAGGGGGCAAACACCCAAGATCTACAGAGAATCCATATAAGTTAACAAGAGGAAAAGAAAGAACCCGATCAAACACTGGGCAGAAGAGCAAAATAGATAATTATTCAAAAAAGATAAACATGGCCCATAGGCACTCACAAGACTTATCATCACTTATTATCAGAGAAATGTAAATCAAAACACTACACGATAACATGTCACCCTTGACAGAATAGCTCATATCAAAAATATCAGAAACAACAAATGTTGGAGATACTGTGAAGAAAAAGGCGTCCCCGGACACTGCTCGTGGGAATATAGATGGATCCAGCTTCTTTGGAGAACAATATGGAGATGCCATAAAAATTTAAACATAGGCCCTTCCTGGTGGCGCAGAGGGTTAAAGCACAGCACAAGCTAAAGCCACTGCAGCAGGAATTTGATCCCTGCGGGCCGGAGGTGACCATATGGCGCGGCAGACCTCCCTGGCCTGTCCGCTGCTCCCCTCAGCAGTGTACTTCGTCGATCTTCCTGTTCTGCTCCCCACTCTGTCTCTGGTGAAGCGTCTCACCACCCCTGCGCCTCTGGCCTGTACCCCCATTCTGTATGCATAAAAAATAAATCTTATTTTTTTTAAAAAATTAAATATAGATTTAGGGTACTACTCAGCAATTCCACTCCTATGTAACCTATTGAAGTGGAGAATGCAAAATTACTAGTTTGAAAGATTCTCTGCACTCCTGTGTTCATGGCAGTATTTCTTGTAACAGCCAGGTTATGAAAACAATCTAAATATCCCATGAGAAGGAAGTGTATTGAAAATATGTGGATTAAAAACAGTGGAAAATTAGAAAGTTGTAAAAAGAGATGAACCTTTGCCATTTCTGAGAACATGGATGCAATGGGAGGGAATTATACAAAGTTTACAATGAAGAACAAAATCAGGATGATTTAATGCGTGTATGGAAGACAGAGAAAGAAAACAAAGGAACTTACACAACTAAATCAAAACAGACGCTAGCAGTATGGCTGCAGATTTCAGAGTCATAGTTTGGCTATGGTAACAAAGCAGGGAGGGGCTCAATGATTTAGAGTAAAGAAATACATCTGAGGGCTTGTGAACCTACTCCCCTAAATCATATTAAGTGCTGTAAATCTTTGTTACCACACTAAAGAAATTGAAAAAAGAAAAAAAGCAACAACAAAATGCTGTGATAAGTCCTTGAAAGCTTCTAAACTTGGAAAACAATTGGTCTGGTATATATTCAAAGAGTATTCCCTGGCCAATTGTGGAAGAATATTCCAACAATTTAGTTTTATTAAAATGTAACCCTAGTGATGGCACATGGGTGATTTGGTGATGGGAAGCTCAAGGGGATTGCAACTGAGATGGAAAAATGCACAAAATGATGTAAAAATAAACTATAAAAAATGTAACCATAATATTTCTTATCACTTTACCTCCCATATTTACATGTTATTTATGTTGTTGTCTCTTGAATAATATACCACAGAAATTTATTTAAAATTATTTTTGGTTTTAAAATTTCCATGTTTCAATTTAATTGACACCAACCCCCTTGCTTTCACGTTCTTTGCATTCTATATCTTCTTTTAATTTCTTCTAATTGTTTGGATATTAAAATCACTATCTCTTTTCTTGTATAAATTAATTTGTGTCATTTAAATTTAATAAGCATAGCAGTTACAAACATAAGAGACAAATGTATCATTTGTAAACCTAAGTCAATCACCCACTACCAGTATTATATTGACCAGTTTACTTAAACTATCTGTGCCTCATTTTCCTTATCATTTAAGTGGAACTCACAGGACAGACTTCATAGAGATATTGAGAAGCTTATATTGGTTAATATATTAGACTAATATATATCACATGGTAGTGGACTTATAGCAGTTACTCTGAGTATGGGTTAATTTTTCAAGAACTTCCAATACATTGTAGATCAAAAAAAAAGTTTCTAATTTTAAGAATTTAAAGAAAATTAAAGTTTAAACGTACTTTGATCAGAAATTTTGAATAAGAAGGTCGATTTCTAAGAACGTAATGACTTAAGTTTAAGATATCGACAATGTTTTAAGAGGAACCAGACAAAATAAACTGGCACATTGACCTCACCTAAGAGAGAGGTATGAATTAATGATTAATTAAGAATTAATGAATTAATTAAGATCGGGGGTCATGAAGGAGGAAGTAAAGTTTGGCCAAGGGTAGATCCCCAAAGATAAGATGGCTAAAATTTAGAAGCAAAAGTGATTTTACTTTTTGTACATACTGGAGATTCATAAAACATAGGCAATGTGCAACAAATAAATGGTAATGAATGTGTCCAGATCTTTTCTGCCAGAAAGCTTTAAAACAGAAAGCATATGAGCCCTAACCAGTGAGTTTACAGGGTTTCATGATGGAAAACCTCTCATCAATCACTTTTCATGTAAAACAGCATGTAATGCCTATATGAATTGATACGTGTGAAATGTAATTTATATGTTCCAATGTTGTTATTATTATCACTAATGTTATCATTACTTAAGACAGAACAGTATATGCAATTCCAAACATTTATATTTCAAATATAACAGTTAAAATTTAAGATTATAATGGGATCATATGTGTGTGTCTAATTCCTTTTTGCATTTTAATTTTCAGGCCTTTTATCCATTTAGTTCTCTCTTCACTTAAAGATTTAGCCCGTGTACCCATTATTCAAATAGTATTTAAAAGAGGGGAGCCATCCTTCTATTTGTCATGTTTATGATTTTTGTAAGACATAAAAGATGGAGCTAAGATCATTAGTAGAAATGCAGTTACCTTTCATTTTCTGTTCATTTATTTATATATTTTTGAAGAAAGACGACAAATATCAACACCTTATATAAGGGGCATTCACTTCTTTGCAAATCAAATTGACTAAGCTACCCAAAGAATAATTTGATGGGATCTTCCACTGGCAGAGCCTCGCAAAAAATGCCACTATGTCTTTCACATTTAAAGTCAGTTGTTGACCCACGTCCATCTTCCTCCAAACATTCACTCATTCAACAGGCTGTTAAGCCTTCGCCCCAAGATGAGACTTACTGCATCGGTATTCTAGAATGAAAAGAACAGTCAAAAGACCAGCTCGCTTAGAATTTCTACTCAAGTAGAATTTCACAGACTATAAATAAGTAAGCAAATGAAAGATATCAATTGAGATAGTGATAAAGGTCACAAAGAAAATGACACTGTGAGAGGGACAGTGTGAAGCTATACGCTCTGACAGGATTTGATGATACTGTAAATGTCTCCGTTTCCAGCTGGTGTTTCATTTGTTGGTTTGTTTTTCTATTTTATTTTTGAGCCATCCCAGGATGAGAACATACCAGAAAACATCAAGAAAGACCTCTGAAAAATAAGAGGCTCGCTGAGTTACAGTCAAGGTGTTCGCAGCACTGATTCCAGCTGCTTGGGAAGAGGAGCATGGTGAGAATGATTCAAACAAAGCATGTGTGACAATACCTTGAGGATTATAAAAAGGTTATAAGTATGACAAAGAGATACTAGACTTAAATTCCAGAAATAGAGAATATAAGAACAGGGCTCATGGTCATTAACTAAGACTTTTCCAGCTCATCAGTAAATAAATGTTAAATGAAGATAAACACACATCCATCCACCCATGCACCACAAACACACACAAAGTATTTAATCTTTATGTAACTCTTAAATTTACCCTTCCTATTATTTCAGTTTTTCAGAAAAATGTTTTGATTTGTTAGATTATATTAAAGATTGTCTATATTATTTTATTTCTCTTAGAAAATGCATATGGATTTAGACTTTCTGAATTACCTAATGCTTTCATTAAACCACCAGTAATTGTTTACATTGACAAAGAGGTACTGCAGAATTAAAACAAGTGAGTCCAAAAGAAGGTAGGGTGTGGAATCAATTTCAGCAATCAAGGAACAGTAAAAGGGAGACCGGGTAATAACAGGAAAGAAGATAGTAAAGATTAGGTTTACTTTTATATATCCTCTGGATTCACAAAACCTTTGTTCAAATTAGACCCACCCTGTTGTCTTCAGTTATCCATCTTTTACAACCTGATAATGATTAATCAGTGTTAAAATAAGTCCTAAGCATATTGAATTCCTACTGACACAATGGAAGGTTTGGAGTAGCCAGTCTCCTTGACAGTGAAGGACCCCCGCCCTTCTGTCTCACTAACCAACTTGTCAACAATTATAGCATGTCTTAATACTTGATATGTTATGCACACCCCATTTTGGATTGAGCTCCTAAATAAAAACTCAGCATTTGCTCTTTGGCTCATCTTATTGGCATTACTGTAAAACATGGTTCATTCTCATTCCACAGAAGCAGCAGAATTTTTATCCTCATCTTTTTATATTGATTTGATAGATATAAAATGCAGGTAAATCTTGATATCCATGTTGTTTTTTTCATTGCAATGGAAAACTATTGGCAGTGCAGAAAGCAGATATCCACGAGCCTTTTACAGTGGGTCCTCTCCTTGCTCAACAATTTTATTTTCCAGTGCCCCAACATTCTATAATTTATACCTCCTCAAGATGGAATTTTCATCCCCTTCAAACTTTCAGACAAGATTTACTAACACCCAGGGTACAAATCCACTGGGGGGGCTAGTTAGACTCACAATAAGATATTTCCAGAAGAATGGAAATATCATTATATTCACAGATAATAATGGACAGTCCCATGTTTAAGTTGAGGGTATTTTCCAAATAAGTACTTGTAATATGAACTTGAACTTGGAGAGGTATTTATATAATCCTACACTGTCAGTTTCTATTAGCTACTTCATATAATAGGTGGGAGGGTTGTGAGAAAGAAGTGGAAGGTTAAGCCCCTAGTCCCATAACCTTCATAGTAAATTTGCCCTGTTAAATGTATTTGTTTATATCTTATGCTTAAAATGTCACAGCTAAAAAAGAGGTTGAAATATATTGTGCTGGTTCCCTTGTTCAGTGTTAGGAAATTCCAGATAGTCTCAATTTTTCTGGGTAGAAAACATCTAAGAATGCTCATAGAATCCTTCTTTAAAACTCCTCAGTAGATATTATCACAAGAAACCCTTAGCCAGCCAGAACCATGACAGAAGCAAATTGAGAGTGGTCACTGGTGCTGAGGGCTTCCCTCGTATATTAGATAAGCACATTAACTACAGTCTTGGCCTTGAAACATCACACAGGTAAAATAAAAGTGATGCTCAAGCCTGCTCAAAATGGGAGTTGGAATAGAGACAGTATAAAACCACATTCCCCTCTGGTTCCCCCCTGCACACCGCCCACCCCCCAGCCCCCAACCAGCCTACATTCTCAAGGAAAGACAAGAGAAAATATGACTATAAAATGAAATGATGAATAATATTGTCTTTTTGTCAAGATGAGAAGGAAAAAAGTTTTCAATGAATGAATATACATAAAACAGCCTAAACTCATTGCAAAGTTCAAATTCTTATTTTTTTAATTCAATATAAAAACTCCAGGCCCTCCCTGGTGGCGCAGCGGGTTAAAGCACAGCACTGAGAATCTGAAGCCACTTCCGCATGAGTTCGATTCCCGCCTGCCC
>NW_004567113.1:47425282-47480141 GCF_000260355.1 Condylura cristata
AAAAAAAAAAAAAAAATTACCACAAATAAAACACAATGAACCTGAGAATAAAAGATAAAAGAAAATTGAGGTAATACTTAACCATAAATATGATCAGAAGGAAACAATACAGAGTATAGAGCTGCAAGATTTGAAGTCATATAGTCTAGAAACTCCTTGAAATGATGACACCAAAAATCAGAATAGGAAAGGTAGTGAATCCAAATAAAAATGAATTTAAAAAAAGAAAGAAAATCCACACCTAGTAACTCTTAAGGAAACTTTAGACTGTATTTAAATGTAGCCCAGGGGTCGGGGAGGGCCACAATGGAATGAACTTTTTTTGACAATCACACCAGCCATCTGCAATAATATGTTTAGCATGCTGAGAAAAATTAGATTTTCAGCTTTACAAACCAAACTAAGCCCTCAGAAATGCAAACAAAATGACATTTTAAGAAAATTTTTAATATTCTAAAAATTTCAATCCAGTGTGGGATAACCACAAAAGATTATCACTGAAGAAATTTCTCTAAGGACTAGATAAAAGGAAAAAAAACAAATTCCAAAAAGAAAGGATTGCTTTTTGTTTTTAATTAATTGCTTTTGAGGTGACTTTTTTTTACAGCCTAGTGGATGAGTTTTGCCATTTGGAGCATCTGATGCCCAACACTTTCTCACAGGAGAGAAACCCTGTCACTGACCAGAACTAAAACTTAGGCAAGTAGTAAAGGCAAGAAACGACTTTCAAGTAGTGTTTCCTGAAATCCCATTTAGGGTGCTAAAATAGGATAGACCAGGGCAAGGCGCTCAATATACTCACAAAAGCCTATCTAAATTCAAATGAACCATAGTTCAAAGAGAACCTAATTACCAGTCGTTAATTAATTTCTGCAAAGAACATGGCTTATCGAGGTTAAGAATTTGAGTTTTCAAGCAGACAGAACTACGCCAAGTCCCAGGTTTGCCCCATGCTACCCATGTAACTTAGTGATTTTCCACAACTTGGGAGTTTTATTTCTTTCTCACTAGAATATTGCGAAGATCAAATAATGTATGCAAATTGAGTTCCTACAACATTGTAAATATGCAATAAATGTAAACTATCTTTATCATTATTGTCATCATCATAAACTTCATTTTCATCATCATCATCAACAACAGTATCATCATCACTATTATCATTAACTGAATAGTCACCAGGAATATGTTTCTGTGGAAACATAATAAGTTTTGTTCTCAGAGTTTCTTTTAGGGGCATGAAAAAATAAACCTTCCCTTGTATCTCATATACTCTTAGTTTTTTTTTTCTTTTTTTCTATTATGGCACTTATAAGAGTGTATTTTTATTGTGTTTATGTGTTATTGTGTCACCAGATTGATTCTTCTTGGATACTATTTAATTTGTCATTGCATTCCCTGTTATAGTTCCTTGCCCACAGTGGGGAGTAAAGAACATTATAGTTTAAAAAGGAATCCATACTGATTGGAAGTATACTGGCGGAAACATTGCAACTTTATACACACACACACATACACATCAATATCCATATCTTCTTCATAGATCTCCATTATGCATTCAGTGTCATTCTTAATTTGAAAAAACTAGGTGTTACAAACTGTTTAAAGTAAAATATCTCAGATTGGAGAGGTAGAAATAGAATTCTGACCTGTTTGGGTCACAATTCTATCCTTTCCCCCTCTATATTAGCTTTCTAACACTTCAGATTAGCTTTTCCAGGATTGTGAAAACAAGTTTTCCTGAGTCCACATGACCTGATTTTTGCTTGAATTTCAGTAATATTCAAAATAAATATGAACATATTTTGGATGATTGTCATATAGTTTGGTTTGATATGTTTCAACGGTTTGCGTTTGAGTTTGTTTTCAACAGCACTGTTATCAAAACAACAACTAAAGTGATAGCCCTTAGCTTCCATCACAGTTTCAGCAACTGGCATCTAGAGACCCCTATGGGTGCAGCCACACCCATTGATAAGTGTGGTTGGATAAGCAAATGAGAATCTATTTTTCTGTGGCAGAATTTGGAGTTTTCCCTCTCCCCAACCTCTACGTGGTGATCAGTTATGGCAATAGGGTGTCTCAAATGCATTTCAAGCCCTCTGTTCTACCGTCTTGAGGAGGCAGAAGCTGGAGTGGAAATGGAGAAGACCTGGGAGATTGCATGCCAGATGGAGGTCAATATTATCAACAAACCCATGAAGGAGAGGGTCTGGGTGTGGGCAACCTTTGTTATTTCAGCCTTTAGGAACACATATCAGTCTCTCTGTTCTAGTTCTGCTATCCTTTAATAGTCACAGAAGAATCCTTTAAAAGCCACAGGGATTGAACTGCCCATTATCGTCCATTACCTCTTCCAGATTTTATTGTCCCTATTGAAACAATTATAAAGGTCTCCAATAAAAGATTCTAGTGCAACACAACCCGTGTGCACAATCCGTGTGTTAACTCTTCACATTCCCACCAGCATTTTCTCACTCTCTTTTCTCCTACTCCTCCACAGAAGGGGAAGAAAAGAAATGCACCAGTGAGAAGATCAACTTCTTAAGACCACACAAGGGCACTGGGAAGCCCATCACTCTCATTGTGGTGTGCACTCTTGCTCTCATGGAACTGTTTACACTTATGGTGAGTGAGCTTTTCTTCTCTGTTTCCAGGAGATAAGTGCCCTGCAGGAAACCTGCCATCTCTCCTCTCAACCTCTCTCACCCTCTGGCAGCCATCTGTGAGGCAAGCTGAAGTTCTCACAGCAGGCTGCCTTTGTCTTCTTGAGTCTGTTTTGCTGACCCAGCTCTCCCCACGGGTCTTATTTTGAAATGAAAATAAGAAGTTTTCGCTAGACCTTAGTTCTAAGCCACTTTCTCTAACATACTTTATCAGAGTCCTGTAGGAGGACGATTGGGTACCTGATTAGCCATTAGCAAAGCTAATATCTTGTAACATTTAGCTAGTGATCCTTGTATCTGTTCTCTATTTTTGTGACATGGTGGGGGGGGGGAGAGGAATGATGGGTTCTAAAGACTGTGATCACCAAAACCAGATTTTAAGGGACTCTTCCTGTATGTGCTCTATCTTTTCTTTGATACTGTAGAGAGGCAAAGATACAGGGCAAAAATGACCTGAACCTTTGAGAAGAAGCAGATGAGACCCATGGTGACCAAATATTAACTAAATATATAAACTGCCCTGAGACTAAGGAGAAGTCATAGGAACAGAAGAATAAGTGATTTCCTTGGGGAAAATGGCCCCTCACCACTTGCTTTGTTTTCTCCTCTGGTTAGTTTGTAGGAGCTATTTGTACATGTCAGGTATATAAAAATTGAATAAATATCAGCTTTACATATATTTTTCAGCAAAAGAATAAAAACATCCACAGTAACATACATAAAAATCACTAAAACTCTATAATCCAGGACCCAGCAACCAGAATCTCAGATTATCACTGTTTTTACCATATGGTTTTACTCACATAGGACACATAGAGAAAGAAAACAGAAGAACTAAATCAAAGGTAACCAGTTGGGCTGTAAGACCGATTATTGGCTAACAGAAGGGAGGTGTTGCAGGATGTAGGTAAATCAAGTAGAAGGGGCAGTGAAAGACAGATCTGGATCTTTATTAATGATCGTTATGTAACATATAGACATGTTCTCAATGGTGCACACCTATAAATTATATAATATTGTCATGTAATTAAAAAATAAATAAAACGGAAAATATACTAATTTTAATATATTTTGACCACACACTTGTAATATCAGTGTGGAAACCATACAAGATATGGATTCTCCAAGTTGAGTAAAATGTTTAATTTTGTCTTAAAGTTTAGTAAATGATACATGAAAGGAGAGAAGAAAGGAGGAAAGAGAAAAGGAAGGCTATAAAGGGGGCTATTAAATTTTATTCAAGCTATAACTGTTTCCCCTGAAAGAAATGAAATTGGATATATACATACATCTTATGTAGTACGTATAACACTGATAATTTTTAGCTTCCAATTATAGCTTTTTTATTTTTGAAAAAAAATATTTTTATTAAAGTAACATTGGGTTCAACACTGTATATGGTTCTTAAATGTAGGAATCCCCCCTTCACGTGTTGTTACTCCCTGATACTAGCTGAATATCCTTGGGACTCACCCTTCTCATCTTCAAAATGGACTTCAACTCATCTATTTTATAAGGTGCTTTCTAGGATTAAATATAGTGACAAAATGCCTTTGAGTAATAGGTATATAACAAAGTTCTGCTGTTTTTGTTTGTTTGTTTGTTTGTTTTTAACTTTATCCTTCTAAATTCTACTACAAAACCCTTGAGGACTGAAGTTGGAAAATGAACTTTGTGATTTGCACAATGTAGATTTTGAGACAGTGTACTGATGTCTAACCTTGGTTCAAACTGAACCTGTTAATGTAAATCTTTTCAGGAATAAGTACATTCTTCCAAATGGCAGAACTTGACCAATGTGAAAATTTAGCTGTAGAGCACCTTCTTAGAAGATAGAGCTTAGATCTTCCCTTGACAGCATGTAAAGTGTAAAGCCAGGAGATAAACTTGGTGTGTGTGTGTGTGTGTGTATACATCATCTTATTTAAGACTTTTTTTTGGGGGGGTGACTACTTTATACTCTCTTACAGGAAAACTTCTATACTCCTCTACCAAGGAATATTTGAGTAGAAAAGTGTGAAAAATAATGATCTAAGTCAAACATCATATACTAGGTAATTAGGAACGAAATTGAGATGCACTGTGCGTAGCCAGGATTTTTAATAGTTCTTTAATTAGTGCCATGATTCTGAGATCCAGAGAGTTCACCTAAAAGTATGAATTTGGACTTTAAAAGAAAAATTAGATTGGTTTGTTTATACTGTCCCATATCATTACATGGCAATAATTGACTCAAGTCAATGGATACTCCCTTTGAAGAGAAGCCATGCTCTTAGTATTTGCACACATATGCAACTCTGAGCCCATGGAAAGATAGGTCGAGTAGACAAGCTTTGCTCAGTTAGGAGGCATGGTCCAAAGGAAACTGGGAGGTAGTACATGGAATTTTACTTGAATGGGACTCCTGGTTGACCTATGAGAGACTCATGGAGAGTCAGGAATGGTAACTAAGAGCTCAATGGGTTAATACCAACTCTGAATGCTACAAAAGTCACAGTGAGTTTTTAATGAATCCTCATATACAAAAGCTTTCTCCCTCACTAATGCCTGGAACACAGTTTTGTTTAGGAGACTTCCAGAAGACACTGCGTGCTTGCCCCACACATTTGCAATGGTGCCTGGTCCGTGCCCTTCAGGAAGGATATCACAGGAAAGGATGTGACTAGAAAACCTGCAGGTATCTGAGAGAAGATGCCAGGCTTCGCTTTGAGAACCAACCTGTGGGAACTTTGTAAGTTTTATAAGACCATCCCTCACCTACACTTAATAAGTATCTGAAATGCTTTAATGGTAGGAGTAGCTGCAGGAGTTTGAGTCTCTGTTTAAGCCCATGGGAATAACAGGTAAGGAAATGCAGGATGCAAAGAAGTGAATGGTAATTTGCAGGCAAGCTACTAGAGTCTAATATTATTTTTTGACCTCTCTGCACCATTACTTTTAAATAAAATGGAGAGGAATGAGTGTTAATACAAGTGTAGAATTACACTACAAGTTCTATTTGTATGTAGCCCTGACATTCAGGCAAAATAGGTAATAATGACTTAGAGATCAGATTGGCTCACTGGAGCACAGCAGTAGCAAAGAAAAGCCCCAAATGATTTACACAGAAGAAAGAAAAGAAAAGCAAGACTGGTCTTTTTACATTCATCCACATTTCCTTCACTTAGTCTTACTAGCAGCTATTAAAAAAATTCTTTTCACCAAAATATTTAATTCATGAATTAATTCATGAAGGATAAATGAAGACGTTTTTAATTTCTTGTGAAACTGAGAATGTTAAGCTTTTTTTTTTTTGGATATTCATCAAAATTACTTAGGAAAAAAAAAACATTTTTCAAATGTTCTATGATCTCTACTATGCCCCTCAGTCCTCGCTAGACTCAGATATGACAAATACCTTGAGGGCACCCAGCATCACCAGAGACCGATGAGGACATCATAGAATTTGTTTATCTGTGCTTATCAACAAATGTATTTTAGTGATATGGAGGATTTAGAAATTTCCCATCAGTTTTAATGAGCCTACACTCACTAGTGGTGGTGAGTACACTCACATGTACTCAGTTTACCTATTTAATTATTTGATGTAATTATACTAAATAGCATATATATTGATAGCTCAAAAAACTGTAGGAACAAACATGATTGATTCTTCACAAGCTCATGTTTCCACGGGTTGGAGTGGGTGTTAAGTTCTCAGTACAATAAGAGCAATAGTATGTTCTAGAGGGACAATGGTAGGGTTGCTTAACTGGCAAGTTATTCGGGATGATACTTTTCTGATGACCAAACATTCTATACAAATATAACAAATGGCTATGGAATGGCATTAGCAATTAGAATACTTAGATCACTAGTAATGTCCTTTAATGAGAAGCATCGCATATATAATCTCATCATAATTAGTACCTATTGAATGAATACAGTGCTATCCATATAATTTTATGCAAATATAAAATCTAGGTTTTTTTTTTTTTTTACAAAATAGATATTTGTTTCTTTCATGCTAAAATATTTGTTGCTTTACCCTGTTAATTGAAAACTAATAGTATTACTAACAACATTCCAAATTTCAATTATCTATCACTTGATGATACTTTTTTTCTAAATGCTAGTCTACCAGTATTTTTTTTTTCTCATGGTAATTGTTAAGTAAGCTGTTCTCCAGGCTGTTGTTGCTTTAATTAGTCTTTATTTCACAGTTCAACCTTTTCAAAAAACATGTTGAGGGTAAGGGTAAAGAGTGAGAAAAGGAATTGATAATCATTTTAATATGTGTTATCACTAGCAGATTTCATTGGCAGAAATATCTTTTAAGTGCATGAATGCATAAATATATGACATGTTCTAGTTGCTCAGAGCTAATGTACAGGCTACAGAAATGCATGCCTCAAAGTCCCACTGCAACACTAGCTAGATAGCCTTGATCAAGAACCATAAAAGCCCTTTGCTTTCATGAACAACCTGTACATTTCCATGATTCAGTAGAGAACCTGACAGCAGTTTCCATTTTTCCAACCTGTGGGTAAGACCTTGACTTGGGCCCATGGGGAAGTGATGTCAATGGAGTAACAACCTGGGTGAGAGTCATGGGACTCTGAATGCCAGGTGCATCTACCGGCCATCAATTAACAGATCCAGCTTCTTGATGACCCACTCCTAAGGCACCTCTGGAAACAGCAGAGCAGTCCAGGATTAGATGCTTGACTTAGGATGAAGTTGGAAGTCTTTCAACTGCTCTATCCATCCTCTCATAGTCAGGAGGAGATGAGTCTGGCCACATGACCATTGCTGATTCACTATTCACTATTGAGTACATTGCACCCTGAATACCTCTTCTCACTGAGAATCAGTGTGACGAGTACTCACTACCAATTCTGTGCTGGTAGACTGAACATGTTCTTGGACAAATGTAACATCCCATGATGATATCTTTGGGAAGCACCTTGAATGACTAAGATCTTCACTCTCCTCACCAATGTCTCTATCTTTGGCAAATGAAAAGTTCCTGGAGGGGAAATTTAAGCCAATTGAATTTTTTTGATGTCCATGTATAAGTCAGTCAGTTTACAGAAAGAAAGTAAAAACTGCGCTCCGCTATAAGAGAAAAAAAAAAACTCCCCAGGTTTCTCTTTTCTCTTTTTTTTTTTCTTTTTAGCATGGAATAGGTAGAAATTGATGATGGCAGCTCTGAAAAACAATTTATTTGCTATGTGTTTTCATTATTTAATGAGTTGGAATGAATTTCTAGATGACATGGATGCCTGCTTTCCCAGATTAGTTGAAAACATCTCCATTAAAATAAAACCTATAAAGTGATTATTAGGTTGTAATATTAAGTTGTAATGCTCTAGGTATTTCCACTACTTCATAATTCTAACACTGATAACAGCAACTAGCAGCCTCACAGAGGTATTAGGCTGTGCCAGGCATCCTGCTGAGCCCTGTTATATACAGTTTTGTCCTCCCACAGCCCCCTAAAATGTTAGACATTATTCTTATCAAACTGGCCAGGAAATCAAGGCTCAGAGAGGTTAAATAACTTGCCCAAGTCACACAACCAATGAGAGGCAGAACCAATGATGAAACCCTGCTTTGTTTGACGAGACCCCAAAGCATGCCTTTCCTTTATCCTTGATGATTTCAGCATAGATACTCTCCAAGAATTCATCACAGGCATTTCTGTCATGTTCTAAAATGTGCTGGGCATAAAGGAACAAGAAGAATATGCCATTACAGTGTGGGGACAGTAGAAGAGGATTGAACTTTGAAGGTAGCTAGGCTGAGATACAGAAAGATTTGCAACTCATAATTGTTAGTATCTCTATGTAATAGCTTCCATAACACCACTCTGTTGAGAAGACAAATCAAAAGTCTCCCTTTGTGTGTGTGTGTGTGTGTGTGTACATAGAATCAAAGAGAATGACTTGCAATAGAATTGACTTAATAGCGAAAAAGGCTGATGAGCTATTACACCTTTGACTGGTGCATAAACAGTAAGACCTTTTCATTCTCTGCTTTATAAACTAGCTGGTGGACGGGTAACCCGATAAGCTGGAAAGCTCCAGTTTCCATCCTCTTGCCTCTAAAGCAGGAAAAGAGAAGGAAAACAAACAGTCTTTATAAATAAATTAAAATTCTAACTAAAAAGCTAATTATAAGTGTATTTGTTTTGTTGGAGGTAAGGCACATCTATTATCATAAAGATAATTAACTCAGTCTGACAGATCTAATAAAAGGACAAGTTTAGCACTGGCTTAGCCGGAAGCCGAAGGCAAGCAATTTTTATAATTACTAGTTATTGTAACTGGGCTCAGAGAAAATGGTCTGTGATATTTAAACAGTAATGTTCATTTGCATTTAGACCTGCCCTTTTTTTCCCATGAAAGAATAAGTAAGAGACCAGATTAAGTACAAGAAATCTCAATAACTAAAACATTTTTAAATATCTAAAAGCACCCAGAGCTTTAGGTCTCTTCATTTATAAACATGAAGATTTTTTAATGAATGTCTTTACTAGGTAAATGCTTTAACAATGACCAAACAATTCATTAACTGAGTCCTACTTTCCATTACAGAAGGACAAGACAGCCAGTTCACACTGGCAGGTAAAACCACGATGCGGTGACCCATGTGTGTGGCAGTGCCTGCTGTTGGCTTCTAGTACTGAGACTAAAGAAGAAGAAATAAAGAGCACTACCATAAGGTCAGCAAGGATATGGACTTTGGAGCTAATTCCTGGTTCTGTTTGTAAGAAGAAGCAATCACAGGACAGACAGCAGGCAAGGGGGAGGAATAATTTCCATTGTCACTTGGTATCTGCCCTTAACTCAAGCTCCTCAACATTTTATGCCAGAATCCCATCCAGAGCAAAACAAATCAAACTTTTTAAGACATGAAGCTAGTCTTTAGCTGTTTCCATAATAAAGGCCATAGAAATAAGTAATAACTAGCGTCAGAAAATAAGGTTCATCATCCACTAAGAGGAGAACTTCAAGGTAAAGTACCTGCAAGTCAAGCACATGTTTTATTATGTACTGTGTTTATTATGTGCTATGTGTGATAGAATCAGCCCATTAAATTTGGTAAATATGTTGTTTAATTTCTGCACATAATAGCCTGTCCAGATGCCTGCTACTAAGGTGACTATTTAACTCATCTGCCTAACTAATTGCATTCCCAATACTTGTAGACAAAGAAAAATATGCTGACAACATACATAGCAAATGATCTTTTCCCCTGCTCTCTCCAGGTCCCTAGCTTCTGAAATATTTCTTTACATTCTCCTTGCCTTTCCTTTCCTTGTTTATTTTTTTTTTCAGTTTTCTGAGGCATTGAGGAACTGTGTTAACAAACGCTTTTCATCTTTGCACTGAGAATTGATGGGAAAAAGCAAAAAGGCAAACCCAGGAAGAGTATGATCTGTTCCAACGTTGACAAAACAGTATTCTTCTCCCTCCTCTCTATCCATGTGACTCCTATGTCTAACCCTTAATGTTCTTATTTCAGATACTTACTATATCATGTTATGTGTGAGCATTCTTATCGTATGCCTACATTTTTATTATATACTTGCATTTTCAACTAATACCCATTCATTCAACATATTGTGAGAGAAGATGCTCAAGGAAAGGAAAAGAGAAAAAAAAAGAATGAGGTAGTTTCTCCCCTTTACACTCCCTCCTCTCTGATGTAAAACCACCATAGAATGAGGCACTCAGAATACAATGTGAGAAGCATATCTGGGGATGGGGGGGGGGACTATAACAGGCACCTATGAGAAAAGGGGCATGCAAGTCAAATTTACAAAAGGAAAGTTGATCTAGGAAGAAATCTAAGAAACAGAGAACCAAGATATTTCCTAGAGGATGATTAGAGGCAAAGGGAAGGACATGCTAAATAGATCTGTAAAGTCTATGAGGCAAGAGAATGGTATTATTCATAGAAACCTTACAGCTCATGTCTATTTATTCTTCCCGATTTAGCCCTATTCAACTCTATCTGATTCATTTATGACACACTGATCATCTGAAGTATTTTATGCATGTATATGCTTCTCTGCTTTTATCTGTTTGATGCTAAGTTCATAAAAGTCAAGGACTATATCCATTACTTCAGTGACGGAACAAATGTCTACAAAGCAACAAGACGTTGGATGCTAGGTACTACACTGAGATGTCAGGATCTGGGATAATAGAAATTTAAAACACTGAAGCACCCCTTGCACAGATGAGTACTTCTTCAAGCAAATAATTCTTATTCTCATCAGCCCCTGCACTGCCCCATTGTGGTAGGTTTGAAAGACATACTGAAAACCTGATGCTTAGATGGAAGTTAAATTAGTAGTTACTCAAATGTATGGGTTTTTCCAATTATTTCCTTTCATCCAAATGTCTGTGAAGTAGACAAAATGGAATTCATTCTGTAGGTTTTCAAGGTCCTATTCCAAGCCTTTGCTGGAAATGTACCAGTCAGTGCCAGTGAAGCTTAAAAGATGGAGAAAAAACCTGATGGAATAGTGTCTCCAACCTTCTCCACATTTGGGTGGGCAGAACACATGCTTCATTTCTTGTGATTGTCAGGGGTCACTGTGGAAAGGCAGGGTTCATCTGCCTGAAATTGAAACCAAATTGACTATTATTTATATAGTCCTAGGTAGGAGTCGGTGGCTCTGTGTGGTAGGGAAAGGTTGTTCAGAGATGAGAGCTGGAAAATCATCACAAGGATTCTGCATCATGGTCTTGCAGTATAGTATATAATAAAGAACAAGTGAAATAAAATGATATTGAGAGTAGGAGGTCACAGTAAGTAGAACACTTCACTGAAGAGGTAACACTAGCATCCTTCATTTTGCAAAATGTGAGGACAGTCCAGTTGGCATAATGGATTGTCATATTGCTTCAAGACAAGCTGTAGACTTGGAGGAAGAGCCGTCTCATTACCTGAGAGTGGAAAGATACGTCAGGAGGGGAGAAAGAAGATGGAAGACTGGTAAGGGGAGATAATCGCCTATAGGTCTTTTCTTCACTTCTCCCCATTTTTTGTCACTAATACAATATAAATGATTTACAAGAAATTAAACACTAACTCAACAGAAGTTGTAATATAAATATTTCTTACCTTTTTATATCCAAAACTCATTTATAACTATATTGGTTAGAAGAAATAATCTGTAAGAACAGGAACCTCAAAAATTTTTACAGGAGTCAGTCCATCCTCATTTTCACTGCAGAATAATTGATAAACTCTCAGAAAGAGCTTTGATTGTTCTCCTTGTGATTCATTAGTTGAGTCAGACACAAGAGGTGGGACAACTCTGCCTACTTCAATTGTTACATGAAGGCTGGCCATTTTTACTATTATACATATTTTCTTGTACAACAAACCTGTTACGCAGAACTGTTTAGAACTAGCGTGCAGCTCCTCCTCTGCTTTTAATGAAGGTTAACTGGTGGGTCTTAAAAGATTGACTATGGCCCTTTAAGAACGCTCTCCATGTAGTGGTGTGTAATTAATCATAGCAACAGATGCAAAATATATTGTTTCCTTGCTGAGAGTAGCATGTTTTCTTTGCTTATGAATTGATCCCTTAGACATTCCTCATGGGAATATGTTTTTCCCTTCTAATGCAAACTGGCTTTAAACTACAGATGTGCTGACCTATCTGCAGGAGGTTCCAGGCCTCATTGATTTGTGAGATGCCTCAGTATTCATCTACTTTAGATGGAAAACTGGAAGAAGGGTCAATTAATTACGTCATTCTGCAATGATTTCTCAAAACCAAAATATAAACACTGGCAGGAAAACTCCCAAGATTTTAAAGTTTGGATAAGGTTTGGAGGAGCATCTGAACTTTTGCAAATGGGGTTATTTTGAGGAAGAATAAAAATACTGTATTTGCATAAGGGAATATGTACACTATACCCATTACGTAGGACTGTCACGTTCTTCCTGAGCTTGCAGCATGTGAGAGGGTATGACTCGTTTGTGTGTGTTTGTGGGTGTGTGATTCCCCTCTGTTTCATTGTAAAGGCCTTTAGAAATAGATTATGTCATGTACCGCTTTCCAGTGGTTCGTTAAAAACCTGCTATTGCATGTGAATTATCTATACCATACATCTTCAATGAAACATTCACTCACTGATTCACTTGTTACCAAACAACAACACTAAGTTGTTGTACATGACTTAAAAAGCTCAGAGTAGGTAGAAATTCATTATCATTATTAAAGGATAATTAAATGTGATTTTCCAACACTAGTTTTTCAGTTTTAGCACCAATGAGCTTGGGAAAGGAGTCATTCCCATAAATACATGATCTAAAATCTGCCCCAAATTCTTTTGGAAATAGACAAGGGTATAAAGCAAATTAAACTATTTGAATTATCTGCGGCATATTTATTTGTTTCAGCATGTTGAACAACTACAAAATGCAAAGCGCAGAGGCATCTGTTAGTCACATACCTATTAAAGATTTCAAATAAAGCAGCAAGAGGACCTCCCTGATGGCACAAGGGTTGTCTCAGTATAAAGTTATTGGCAGCCACTGCAGCACAAGTTCAATCTTTGGCCAGGGAGCTGACCCACATGGCACAGCAGACCTCTCCTGGCTCACCTGTTCCCCTCAGCAGTGTGTATTTCAATAGATCTGTCTATTCTGCTGCCCACTCTGTCTCTGGTAATCCAGTCGCCACCCATTCCACCTCTACTGTACCTCACCTATTATGTGCATAAATAAATCTTTTTTTTTTTTTTAAAGAAAGCACTGAGAAAAATCCTCTAGTGTGCATATTTAATTAGCCCATTAACTAGTTTAGAAACTCAAATCAATTGTTGACTTCCCAGCACAATAGTCCTCATACTGGGGACTCACTTCCTTAACCTCTTCTTATTTTCCACTGATCTCTGCACTCTAAATATTCTGACTGGCCTCTATTTCCTCAAAGATGTCAAGCTCTCTTTTATCACTGGAACTTCACTCACACTCTTGGCTTTGCCTGGACTTCTCTGGTCCACTCTCTTCTTTAGCTGTTGGGTAACAACCCTTCTGCCCTGCACATAAACTTCACTCTCCTTATCTGGATCTTTCCCTCTTTCTAGGCCTGAGTTCACATGCCGAGGCAGTTTATTCTATGTTTCTGCTATCTAAAAACCCAAATCCCATTGACCATTGGCTTACAGTCTAACTTTTCCACTTTTCCATGAGCCCTTCGCAGAAACTAGCTTTGAGCCTGGTACTAAACATGCACTTAGTAAATATTTGTTAAATAGCTGAATGGATAATAAACTATATGCTCTATTGCTGAGTTTCAATAGAATTATTATGCATCAAAATCATTGTCTATCAAAATCACAAATAGACTAAACAATTGAAAGCTTTTTTATTAAAAAAATGCTCTGAAATTTCTTAGTGGCTATGGTGACTTTGTTTACTTCTGTTGTTTTTCTTTATAATATACATGTGAAATAAGATTTTCTAAAATTTTTTATTACAACATTGTGATTTAGGGGAATAGACATATTCCCTCTTTAGAGGTATGTCATCATATGTGGTCACTGTTTTGAAAGAAAAGAATCATCTGTAGCAGACACAGTGACAGTAAAAGAAAAATTTCTGCCTATGTGAAAAATAAATTATAAATACCTTGTCAATATAAAATAATTCATAGTATGAAATTATTGCCAATATCTCAACTCAGTAGCATTATCAGGAATAAGAAAAAAAAAATTAAGAAAATATTTGCTTACCCTTTCCAAATTTCAACAAAGATAATAGCTATGTTTTGCTACATATTCAGAAAAGAGTTGCCCGGTAAGTTAATGATCAGGTTCATTTTGTTTGATTTGCTTTAGTTGGAGGGACAGGGGAAACAGCAACAGTTCAGCCTTTGAAGACTGATGTTTAAAACCTAGCTTTTTGACTTTCAAATTCCGGGGAAGTGTCTCTGTTCTTTCGCTTTTAAAATGGAAATATCACAATGTGTCTCAAAACATTCATTCAACAATTTTATTTAACAACTTTAATTTTATGCACTGTCTCAGATTCTTTAAAAAACATCAGCTATAAATCAAATAAGTCAAATTCCTACTACTCGAAGAACTGAAGGTTTAGACATCAGACCAAGAAAGCACTTTGTAATGCTGCATTGCTACACCAGAACCTGCCCTCGCCTCGACCAGCTCTAACCGGATCTCATTCTTACAAGTATAAATTAAACCTAGAAAGCTGCCCCTGTGTCGTGTAATCACATACACCTGGTGTCTGAAACACTGACTCCACTCCAAATAAGTTAATTCTTTAGATTCACAGTCTGAGATGTGCCACGTTTGCCAAATGTGTATTTGTAGAAATCTCAGTGTTTTAATGAAGCCCAAAGGATAAATGGCACTCTAGGAGACATATGTTCTGTACAGCGCTCAACATCAATGACTAGGTTCGAGTATCCTCTGAGTTTAATTGAAACAAAATTTCCTCTGAGGAAATTGAAACAAAATGTAAAACGTAATAATAAACGTAAAAAATCATTTTAAGTCTACAGGACCTTGTTTTTATTTTAGAAATGTAAAGCAATGAACTGTATTGCTAAAGAACAGGGCTCTTGAGACTTCCTAGGTCAAATCCTAACTGTGCTACCTGGTTGGAACTTTAGACAAATTATTTTCCCTCCCTCAGACCTCTTTTGAAAGAAGCTATAAAATGTGCAAAAGATTGGTTATTTGTATTAGTAAAATGGTTAATAAAACATTATCATTCTTGTGCATAATAGAGCATGAAGACACAAAACGAGAGAGAAGTCCTCTAAAGTCTTATACTTCTGAGTCTTATGCAATATTGCAAAACAATGCTTTTTTTTTTTAAGATCTAAAAATGTTTACACAGGATCTTCCTCACTCATGCGCATCACTCCCTATGGTCGTTATTTTTATTTTTCTGGTCAATATATATATTTTTTCTTACATCACTGTAGAACCCATAGTTCTCCTGCAACCTTCCCACCTGTGAACTGTTACTAATACACCTTTGTGTCCTCCCCTCCTCTCCTCCATCCCTTCCTTACTCATGGTCTGCTGGCTAATTTTGACTTTTTCTTGATTTTTTTTGCTTGTGAACTTTTTCTTGGTTTCTCTACATTCCACATATGAGTGAGACCATCTGCCATTTATCTTTTTCCTTTTAAGAAATTTTGGCTGCCATCATCTATGTTCTTTATTACATCCGATTTGTGAGTTAAGGCTCCAAATTCTGAAGAGGTGGTCTAAATTATGCAACTTGGTCATGATGGAGGGAAGTCATTCCTACAACCGGGCATTAGAAAAATGGAGGTATTGATTAGTTCCTCTGTGGAGCTTTTAGGGTTTTCCATATAAACTAACATATCATCTACAAATAAGGATAGTTTTATTTCTTCTTTCCCTATTTGAATTCCTTGTATGCCTTTTTCCTGTCTTATTGCTCTGGCTAGAACTTCCAGTGTTATGTTGAAGAGCAGTGGTGATAGTGGACACCCTTGTCTCGTTCCTGATCTCAAAGGAAAGGCTTTCAGCTTTTCTCCGTTGAGGATAATATTGGCTGTGGGCTTATCATAGATGGCTTTTATCATGTTGAGGTATGTTCCTTCTATTCCGAGGATTTTAAACATAAATGGGTGTTGAACTTTGTCAAAAGCCTTCTCCGCATCTATTGATTGGATGGAGCTGGAAAAGATCATGCTTAGTGAGATAAGCCAGAAAGAGAAAGAAACATACCAGATGGTTTCACTCATAGCAGGAGTATAATGGACCAGGCGAGAAAATAACAAAAATAATGAACAACCATATACCAGAGACATGTTGTGGGGTTGGAGTGGGGAATGGGATCTAAAAAAAGGGGGGGAGGGAAATGCATGGGACTATGGTGGTGGCACATGGGTGATTTGGTGATGGGAAACCTGCAGGGATTACAATTGAGATGGAAAAAAAAATGTGCAAAATGATGTAAAAATAAACTTTTGTAATAATTAAAAAAAATGGAGGTAAATTATCCCTTAGCAAACAATCATGACTCCTGATGGGACCTTAAAAGTTATCTACATTTTTATATATTTCAGATACTTTTATTCTATATTCCCCGATGGTAAAGGAAAAGAATAATTATATATCATAAATTATAAAATTCAGTAATTATACATTACTTGTTTTATTGTGAAAATAGATGTGCATTTGAATTCATGACACAATGTGAAAGTGTATAAGTAAAATAATAACCATCACCATCAGCCTCCTCCATACAGCATGTCTTTCTGTTCCTTTGCCATAGATGTTACTATGGTCCTGGGGTATATTCCCCCCACTCCTTTCTCCTGCAGTAACATCACATCTAAGTAGCTATAAGATTTGTGTATTAGAAATGTTTGTTGCCATTGATTATAACTTAAAAACAGTATTATTAGTTGGTAAGGTTCTATGGGCTTTGACAAATGCATATAGAAAAATAAGCACTATCATGTTTCCATAAAAAAAAAAAAGACCACCCACCAAATTCTCTTATGCTGACCTTGTCTAGTCAATCTTTCTTCCACTCCAAGCACTAGAAGCACAATTTAAAATTAAGGAGTTTGCTTCCTCTTCTGCAAACTAAGGAGACATACAATTAAGACAGTTGTACTTATTGCTAACTATGTTAATTACTCATGAATTAAACATATTGTTTAATTTCTAAATATTTGCAATTTTCCATATATCTTTCTGCTATTTGCCTCTAGCTTCATTCCATCATGCTCAATGTGCACATTTTGTATGACTTCTAATCTTTCAATTTTTCAAGACTCATTTTGTGTCCCAGATAGTGGCCTGTCTTGATAATTGCTATAAGTATATTTGAGATCTAAATATATTCTGATACTGAGTAAACTATCTTCTATAATGTTAAATAAATCTATGTGGTCATAAAGTAAATTATTTATTCTGTTTCCTTCTTTTGTATTGGGATTTGTCTATTTTTCCATAGCTCTATACGAGTTCCTCACCATGTACCTTAAAATTTTTTAAGAAGTGCTTAAATATTTGTAACTGGTGTGTATTCTTAGAGATTGTTATTATGTGGTGTTTCCTTTATTTAGGATAATACTTCTTGTTTTGAAGTCTGCTTTATCATATATCTACAGATATGATATATCATAACTTCCTTACCATACTTTATCAAAATCTGTTGCTGTCCTTCAGTTAATATACCCATGTTATATTTATATCCATCCATGTACTTTTAATGTAGTTATATTTAAAGCTAGTTAAAACAAGTATTCTCATACTTCTCTTACTATTTTTACCATATCATATCTTTCCCATGTGGTAGAAAGTTATGCTCTTATTTTAATATATTAAGTTGAGAGAAAATTTAACCGAAACTATTTATGGATGAAGCTATTAGTTATCCCAATGAAGGTAAATAACAATATTTTGATATATTGATTGTTTGTATATATTCAAGATATTTTTGAGTTATTTTACCTAATTTCATGGATATATTCTATGTGTTTTCCTAGATAATCTATCATTCAACATTTAAGTTTTCAGCATATAATTCTACAACTCCTCTTTACTAGAAAATCCACTAAGAAAGCTGATGACAACAAAAATCTAAAACTAGGATCTCTCATACTTTTGTCCAAAATATTTTGATATTAAGGTAAGTGTTCCCTCAACTGAATAAAAATATTTGCATAGAAAATTATTAATAATATTCCATAATACCCTGGAAAAAAAGAAAAGTACATAGCTATATGTGACAGTTCTATTGATTTATATATTTTTTCACATTTCAATTATGAAAGGCTGATTTTTATCTGGTTCTAATTATTCAGGAACTAGAGTCATAATATTCATTCTTATTGTTTTTCATAGTAGGAACATATAATAAAGTTTTTAAAATCTTTTCTTCTATATTCAACCACATCTTAGGTTCTTGGAGTTATAAAATTGTATGTAACACATAATCATTTTGCTTTATTTTAGTCTACTTAGGTGACCCTACATGGACATTGGCATTTATATATCAGTGATTTTAAAGCAGTTAATGTCAAGTGCTTAATGAGTGATTTATTTTATAAATGCTTGGGTAGGGAGGTTCTCAGAAGGAACTAATGATTAAGGAGTCATGAACTTCTGACAGATGCATTACAAATACGTTTAATTAATCCTTACAACTACTCTGTGACTAGGAATTAATCTCCTAAATATACTATTGAGGCAATGGAGGCTAAGAAATTTAGGTCTCCCGTCCTAAGTAATAGACTATGGCTTATTCGTCTGGTCATCAACAGTTCAAGTAATATTTGGAAAAAAGGTCAGTGCAGATATACTTAGCTATAATTCATATTCATTGACTTGGGTGGGGCCCACTGACTCAATTTGACAGCTGTCCTTGTAAGACTGTCCTGGGAAGGCAGAAACAGAGATCAGTATATGATTATAAAACCCTAGATTGGGGTTGTGTACCTGCAAACCAACAAATGACAAAGTTTATCAGCAAGCTACAAGAATTAGGAGGAATTAAAGAAGGGTTTCCTTATAGACTTCAGAGGGAGCATGGTTCTGCTAACATGAGTTGAGGAATTCCCACCTCCACTACTGGGAGATAATACATTCTGTTGTTTGTTGTTTCAAGCTGCCCAGCCCAATTTTTGGCACATTTTGATGGCAGCTCTAGTAAGGAATTTAACCAAAGGTAAGCACATATGCCCCAACACAGACAAGTGGACTGAACAGTTGTGATGTAAATACACAATGGAATACTATTCAGCAATCAAAAGACAAAGTCAAGCCATTTGTAGCAACATGGACAGCAGTTGTAAGAGATTGTGCTAAGTGAAATAAACCAGATAAAAACCAGATGGTATTATTAATATATAGAATATGGAAGAAACAAACAAAGGGTCCAGCAAAGACAAACTTTAAAACCGACCTTTGATACTCAGCTTTTAGAAAAGGTAAGGAGAGTGGTGAAAACAGAGGACACCGGTATGGGGTAGAACACAAGCAACAACGGGTGAAGGACAATGGGTGACTAACTGTTAGAGACTCTAAACATGTTCATGTAGCTATCAGTTGATTCAATATAACCAAAGGGCAGGTTTCCATTCTGGTAACAGAGAAAGAGATCTAGTCAATAAAAACTTAAAAAGTTTGTATGGGAACTCAGAATCCTAAAAGTGACCATACAAATGGGAACCCTACAAGTCAAATTATTAGGAATCAATGGAAAATTATGACTGTTTTATGCCACTAAAATATGTTAGCAAACATTAACAAGTGACTTACTGTCTATTATAGATTCTATAGGAAAATAAAAAAAGACACAGCAAAATTAATATATGTGTTATTTAAAGCTCTAGAAAAACTAAGAATTCAAGGTTTTTATTTTATTTTAAAATAAATACACTTAATATATTTGTCACATGTGTTTTATTTTTCTATCAAGAATAGTTTGAACTATTCGAGAATAGTCTGCCCTCTTGTTGACTTATAACTTAAAACTTAGAGGAAACATTTTTTCTCTACCTTGGTAAATTGCTTCAAGTTTTGACCCTCTCCTTCCTAAATTTTACCTTTTGTATTTTTAATGCTATGAAATATCTTTAACTGTTCCATTAATTGGAGTTTTGGCTAGCATTCCTTTCACTAAGATGTTGATCCTCATTTTTATGACTACCAATTTCCTCAGGTATGTTAATAAACTCACCTATGACTAATTTACTATGTTTGTTATCTAGAGCCTTTCAAATAGTGAGTGTCCATTTAGTAGTCAGCAATTTCTTCTGTAACTCCATTTACAGTAGATTCCTGGGAGACAAGGAGGCAAAAATGACTACTTGCTCTACTGTTTGTAGGTAACTCAATTGCCAGTGCACACAATAATAATTCCCGGTAGACATTCACAGAATTGGCATGACTGATCATTGATCACTTCATGTATTTCTCACTTACATAGTGATTTGTTGACTGAACATTTAATCATGAAAGTTTGTACTTTATTAAATTACTTAGTTAATATACCATGGCCACAGAAATTGGAACCACGTTGTGAAAGACTGGTATTTAACTAAATAATGGTAGTGATTTTGTGATTAGAACATCAAAAAGAAGATTGCATAAATATTTTTAATTAAGCACCTAGGGGCAAGAGTCAAATATAAGTGAATGAAGAGAAACGAGAAATAAACACATAGGTCAGGTTTTTTCAAGGGTAGTACTCAGACGAGAAGGTTACCTGGGACCTTGTTAGAAATGCAAATCTCATCCTAACCCCAGACAATGAATGAAAATCTAGATGAGTGGCTTCTAACCATGGATGTTGTAATAAAATCTTCAAATGATTCCCACATTAGATTTTGGAATCTTTGAGATAAAAATTTTGTAGTGGTATGGCAGAATGTGAGGGTGGAATGGAGAAAAACTTAGTTTGGAGATTAGAAATGAACTGGTAGAAAAGATTCTTTAAGTTTTCTAATCATCCTTCTCTCTAGACATGTGTGCTTTCTGACTAGACTTTCAGATTTACATTAACTAGAAGTAAAATTTGAATGATGAAGCCAACAAAATCATCTAAAGTCTATGTCATTTACAATATGAAAGATCATGATAAAAAAGGATGTTATCTGAGAGCCAACAAAAATCACAGCCTTAGTAACTGGTAATAAAACAAAATTTTAAACTCAGTCTTTCTGGCTTGAAATTTTATGATCTTCAACTTCAGTCACACTGTTCATTCATAGTTTCAAGGAAACTATATGTTAGTCAACATAGTAAATTCACATCAAAATTTTACCATTTGATATGTATATGGCTGTGAGAATAATAATGCCTACAGTTCCATAGTTTAGAAAAGATTTAAGAAATAGGTAACAGGTAAAAGTTGTAGTTCAATAAATTATACTTAGTAAGAATGCAACTGTTTTCCTGAATTCTTATATGAAATCCATTTCCCCATTTCCTACTACTAATTTTATAGTACTATTATAACCATAAATATTATGTCTTAATTATTAAAACAGCAGGGATCTTTATTTTATTCACTGATATATCCCAAGATCCTAAAATTGTGCCAAAACACAGTAAGTGCTTAATTAAAATTGGTTGAGCAAATGAATGATTATTTCCCTAAGTCCTAGTTCAAAGTCTTTATTCTCTGTAAAGACAACCTAGAGAATTTTCAAAGCATTGGAGTAATTATATGAGAATGAGAGCGGCATTTACATGGGGTGTGATAATGCCTGTTTTGTCTCAGTCTTGTTTGAAAGTTGGGAAGAACTCAAAGTGGTATTCTTAGTGGAGATGATCACCTAAAACACTGTGAAGATCTCAACATTATACAGCATGGGATAAAGAAGGTAGATTTTTGTGGGGTGTAGGGAGAATGTAAATCATATTTAAGAAAGGAAGCAAAAGCCATAACAAGGGAACCAGGACAAATACATCAAAAGGTCAGATGTTAGGAGAATCAAGTGCAAATTAGGAAGAGGAGAGTGAGGTGGATCCAGGCAAGTAGTAGAGGAATAATGCAGTAAAAATCTGATGCCCTTTGGTGCTCCCTGCATGGTGCTAAGGCTTGCAGGATTGACATTTTTTTTTCTTGCATGCATTTTAAATGCTTTGATTTGTACTTAATGACAGGGAACTTGTATATGCCACTCAGAAAAGATGGATTTGTCCGAGACCCTGCTAAATCAATGCATATTCACTGAAATCTCTTGTCATTGTTCTGTCAGAGAAAGCTCTGCAGCCGTTCTGCCACATGGAGATCTGGCTGGTCTGTATCTGTCTTTGTAACCAGCTGGGACTTTTACTGGCTTCATTATGCCATTTATTTGATCAGTAGACAGTTTTCCTCTAGTCTTTGTTTTCCTTGGTGGAAGTTATGCTCCTTTTGTTTGTGTTATAATAGAGAACAAGCCATTTCCTTTTCAGCATTAACAAGCCCATCAGTCATGCACTTTGACTTATAATTTTGAGTGCCTTTCAGCACTTTTAAGACCAAGAAAAGATGATATTATTCTGAGCCACAACATTATGGGGGCAAGAAATTCCCTCAAGAGGTCATATAATCTAATCCTCTGACTCCAATTGAACATTAGCTTTGAAGAGATCATCACTTATAGATAAAATCTTCCTCTCGTTTTATATTCACAGAACATTGAAGGGAGCTACATTTTCTGTGAACCTGAAGGAAGAGAAAATGTCTTCCTTCAAGTCAAGATATCTCATTTCTCTCCTCTCCCAAGGTTTACAAGAAACCTGTCAGTGAACATTTCTATAAATCATAATTTTAACTTTATACAATAGTTGATAAGCTCATTGGGTTTATTTGTCCTTCTTTTGCAACACAGAAAACTACTACAAATGTAGTTTGAACAATAAAAATGTTTATTCACAGTTTCTGCTATCAGAAGTCCAAGAATCATGGTGCCAATAGGTTGAAATCTATGGGTGACTGGGGTTGTCACTTGATCTTAGGCTTATGATCCTTATCCAAGATATCAGTTATCAGCTAAAGGACTAGATTCCCATTCAAGTGCTAGCTGTAAACTGGAGGCTATTCTTATCTGAAAACTGTCCATTGTTCTGCCATGTGATTATCCCTATCTACAATGGGCAGTTTGAAGGCTTCTGTTTCAGATCCTTCTAACTTCTTTTAAGGATACATCTCATTAGGTCAAAACTGCCCAAGATAATGCTCCTTTGATACCTGATAGTCAACTGATCAGAGACACTAATGACATCTGGAAAATACACTTCCCTTTGCCTAATCTTAGGACCAATACCTCCAGGTAGCCCCAGGGCCAATTTAGAATTCAGTCTATTACTATCACAGTTGGGGATACATTTGCTTAGTATGTTAGCTTTATATAAGTATAAACCACCCTCAAACATAGTGACTTTAAACAGTAATCATTGATTTTTCTTGTGGGTTGGCAGTTTAGACTGAGCTCTGCTGGGCATTTCTGATCATCTCAGCTGGGTTTACTCATGCATCTTCCATTAAGTGTTGGTTTCACTTGGCGCTTATGGTTCCAGATTAGTCTTTCATACTTTTGGTGCTTGACTATGGCAAGAGGGATAACAATACCACCTTCCTCCAGGATCTAGACTACTTTGTGGGCAGCAAGCTCCCAAAAAATAGCAATAGCAGAAGAAAGCACCTTCTTTTGTCTTTCCTGATGTCTTCTTTTTTTTTTTCCACCAAACAAATCCAAAGACTAGGTCAAGATTCAAAAAGTGGGGAAATAATATTTCCCAAGGTAAGAACTAAACAAATATTACAGCCACTGTAGTCTGTCTTTCCCACTAGAGCCTATAATTTGTCCAAAAATAGATATGGAAACCTATTTGGAATGACACCACCACAACACGCACAAATATTCTATTCTGTAAATAAAATATGGTATATAAAAATATATGCTTTAGTTCATCTATTAAAATAAAATCATTCCCTTAACTTGGGCTTTCCTGTAATGCTAAATTATTTCTATCATGCTCTGTGTTTCTTTTTAAAGAAGCATTTCTCCTTGAATATACAATATTGGGAGATGAGCCTCACTATTTCCTAATTCCTTCATGAAGGAGTTTGTAACTATATGTACCCTATGACCCTGTCTCATTTTGGTTTCATTAAAAATTAGGATGTAGAATTAGAATACATAATTTGACTCAATTATATTCAAAACCAACCAGACTTAGACCTCATCTCCAGTGACATTGAAGCCCTCAGCATTCAATGAACTTTACAAGTGATTCAGCAAATTTAATGATAATACAATCAGCCTTTCTTTCTGATCAAAGACTCTACAAAAGAATGAACATCTAGTGAAAAAAGAAATAAAAGGTGGAAAGATATTTGACTCATCTTGTCAATAACAAGAATCCAAAATAAGGAAAATCCCAAGGGCAGTTTGTGAGAAAGCAAAAAGGCAAAGGAAATACAAATCTAATCTAAGAAGGAATGACATAGGATTCGGAAAAAATAATATTTAAGATGAAAATATGAGCATGAAAGAGATGGTAAGTGAGAAAAAAGAGGATAGCACCTCTACAACAAAAGCAAACCTCATGTGTGGTTGAGATATGTAAATATACATATATACATATGTAAATATACATATATACAACGTCATATACTTAACTTTCCAAAGATCATGTAAGCTTGGGATGGATGTTATATAGATTAATGCTGTCTTAATACTTCCAGCAGAATTACATTTTTAAAACTAAGTGTGTTTATATTTTACCTGCTTTAAAGCAAAACCAAAAGCACTGATGATTCTTCCTTACCCATAGACTAAAGTCCAAACACTAACCTTTCAAACAATCTGGCCACAACCCGATGGCTCAGTGAGCAGCCTGCACAGCTGTGCCTGGCACACCTAAGTGAATATTTTTTGTTATTGCTGTTTTTGTTATTGCCTTATATCTGAAGGGTAATTCTCATAGGGGTGGCCGATAACTCAGGGATTTTTGAAGTCTTTCCTTTGTGCTCCACAAAACAGTTTATTAGTTGAATGCCATTTATGTGTCTTCATAGTAAACATTTTATTACTGATTTGTCTTTATCACTAGATTGTGGTAGACAGGCACAGGAGCTGTGCCAGGTTCATGCTGAACTTGTAGCATACTGTGAAAACATTAGTATGTGTTCATTTTGTGGAAGTGAGTGAATGAATGAATCAGCAAATAAATACATGAAATGTTTGGTGAGGCTAAGGGAATCAGACTCCAACTATTCCAGCCTGCAGAAGCCCTAATTATTATTGGTCCAGGGACTCCCTAGCAAGTGGCATTTATGTGTCATCTGTTATTTGTTCCTCTTTTGGCAGAGATCAACTTTAACACAAATCAGATCCTTGTTCTCTGCAAACTATCTACTCAGTATTTTTTTGACAAGACATTAGGGTATATTTTGATTTTACTCAAGTAGAGATTAAGCATACATTCCAGATTGCATGGTTTGGTTTATGACTATTGTCCTCGAGTAATTTTTTTTTGGGGGGGGGGCCTGCAGCCACTAACTATGAGATATATGTGCCTCATCCAGCATCTAGTGTAGGCTGAATTTGGAACCATAGAATTAAGGAATTAGGAAATTTGGATTTTAATTCAAGTCCTGCCACTAATTTAATGTAGAATATGTCAGAAACCACTTAACATTTAATTTTCTTCAGTAATATTTTTATAAAATGAAATGGTGTGGGGAGGAAAAACAATACTGATAATAAACATTATTGTGTCTTTTTTAATTGTATCAGGTTATGGGAAGGTAACATATTCTAAAGAAATGAAGTATATGGAGTATCTCTACCTCTTTTTTACATTTATTGTTCTTTATGTCTTCTCCTTACTAGACTTTTTACAAGAGTTGTAAGCAAATAAAATGTTGACTGGTTTGGTTATCACATCTTTCTCTCTGGTGGAGGTGCAAATAAGCAATAAAATTGTTACCTGACTGGTAATAGAAGAGAGATAATGAAAAAATAAAGGATCAAGTCAAGCCACAAATGGAATAATGAGATCCAGGATAACTGAGTGGATAGTAGATAATATTGTCTTCTTCAGCAGAAAAGGAAAAGGAAAGTGATGTATAAATATTTTCACAAAATGACATTATGTCATTAGGTATATGACATCCTGCCTATAAAGTATTTCCTTTCCCAAAGGTTAATGACTTGTCCAAAGTCACAGTGCAAAAATAATTCATAGCTCAAAGACCCTAGGTCTTCTGTTTCCTACTCTTTCATTATGTTGTATGGCATGAAACCTGCAGCTTAAACAATTTCTAGGGGGAAGACTGGATTTATAAATTCTACACTGTTACCAGCTTCCCTAACAAGAGAAATGAAACAACGCTATATAAACACTCACAGCATTGTACCTACCATTGCCCATGAACAATTAATTTAAATGCATTAACGCACAATAAGAACTTTCCATGATAACGTTTAACTTTCAACTGTCGTATCTATTCATCTCACCATGCACACACTCTAGCCTATTCGGCACCCTACAATGAAGCCTTATTAACAACAGATCGTCCCAAGCACATCAGGCTGATTTAGAACTTTTCAGATGCCCTTAACCCTATTTGCAATCAGAATGACTTTGTCCTCATCCTACAGAACTGAGTTTTGGTATCACTATCTGATACTTCATCCATTTCTTTTTTAACATTAATTTATTTATGCATATAAGAGCTGGGATCTAGGCTAGAGGTGCAGGAGGTGAGAGGATCCACGAGAGACAGTAGGAGCCGAACTGACAGATATACTAAAATATACTGTGGTGAGGAGCAGTGGGTGAGGCAGAAGAGGTCTGTTGTGCTTTGTGAGTCAGCTCCCTGGCCAGGGATCAAACTCATGCTGCAGTGGCTGTGGATAGCTTCATAGTGCTGAGTTTAAACCCCTTGCTCCACCAGGGAGGGCCTAATACTTAATTTTTTCCACCTCAAATTACTACCCTGTCGCACCACTCAGACTTCAGAATTTGAAACATTTCAGTATCTCTTGAAAAATCAGATTCTTTTGAGTTGCTCAATTGTTATCGACAAGAATTGTGGTATCAGAAATGTTTGATATGAGCTCTGCCTAAGTCATGTATTTCTGGATTTTTTAAACTAACTTCAGTTAGTTTCTTCATTAAAAAAGTGATGAAGATATTCTCAATCTCATAGAAATTTTCTGAGGAGCAAGTGAAATAATGCACAAAAATTGTTTACTTCAACCTACAGGTCAATAAAGACAGCTGGGTGGATAGTTTTTTTCACTGAATTATACCATAAAAATTTCATTATTAAGTTTCTTGTCTGTAGAACATTCCCATGGTGTTTTTTCTGAAGTATGAAACATTTAATTACTCATGTCATTTCCCTTTTTTGTTTTCTCCCCGAACTCTAGAAGAAAATATTAGAAAGACTATGCTTTAAAAAAATAAGTAAACATAAAAAGAAATGTGCAAGGATAGTTTTTTTGCTTGCTTTTCCTTTTTTTTTTTTTTTTTGGTCTGTTTGTTTTCCGGAGAAAATATTCCTGTCTGTTTAAGAACTCTGCTTACCATCAAGGAGAGAAGGTTACAGATGGATAAGGGTGGGGTTGCCAAGCATAAATCAACTTCTAGGAGGGAAAACAATCTTTTCTTAAAACTGCAAAAAAATTGACCAATACATCAAAAGAATAGTCTGTATTCTCCATCCCCACTTCGCCTTCATACCCAAAGACATTTTCTCTATCAGAAAATGTCCACACTACCTCAATTCATGAGGAAAGAATCTGTATAAGTGAAGTAGAATACAAGGTGCATTACCAGAGTAGTAAATTGAGGTAGAAAAGAATGAAGTATCAGAGATAGTCTCTTACAACATTCTGTCCATGTAAGGACACAGAGACAGCCCTACCCAATAACCTCTTCATTCCTTTCACTTTTTACTTTCTCCATTTTCTTCCCACTGTGGTGTTTTTCCTTGCCTTATTCATATTTATTGAAAAGACATTAGACCAAGATCATCCAGTATTACAGGTTTATCTGACAAAACCAAGCCTGGAAATGTAATTAGAGAATTGAGGATACTGAGTGGGAAGAGGGAGAGGAGAGAGCAAAGTGTGACAGGGACCCAGTGGTGAGTGACACTGAATGCCTTGGTGAGGGTGTGATGTGGTAACATTCTTCTGAAGTAATGTGAATCTCTATCTCTGCATCATACACAGTGTTACACCAGCCAAAAGAAAATATTAAACTAATATTCAAACCTACATAGATATATAAATGGTATTTCAGAATTAAGAACAGCAGACCAGCTCTATTCTCCATCCCCGCTTCTCCTTCATACCCAAAGGCATTTTCTCAGAAGAAACCAGCCACTCTGCCTCAATCAATGAGGGAAGAGCTTATAAAAATAAAAGAGGATACAAGGACCATTTCCAGCCCTACCACTTTCATCTTGGTTTTGAGATGAAAAAAAAAAAGGTGAAGAAATTGTGGAAGACATTGTGAAAAATACAGGAGAATAAACCTACCTGGCTTTAGTAACAATAGCTAAGGGTGAGAGCAGAGTAAGACTACAGAATGCAGCTATAAAGCTACCTTAAACTGGAGAAAGTTAAAAATTTATTCTTACACAATTTATACTTACAACTTTTCTCCAAATATTCTAGAGTCGTATTAAGAACTATAAATAAGTGTGAGCAAGGATGGTCAACCTCAAGGAAATGGGCTGGGTTAAAAACAAGGTGAGTGGCCTCTCTCTGGGACGATGGCCTTAATGGGTTACTTTATCTCTCAATGCTCATTTTCTTTATATTTTATGTGGGATGTTAGGCTAGACAACATATAATTAAGGTGTGTATTTTTTTTTTCTAGAAACTAATTAAATGTATTCTGACATATTGCAGTCCTTGGGTAGAAATTACCTAGCTTGGAATTGTGTTGGCAAAATCAGAATGAAAAGTTTGTATAGCTTCTAAAGTCTTCAGAAGCATTAAAATTAGTGGTTATTCTATGTAATCCTTTTAACTCCTGATCATCTAATATCTGAAATCACAAAGCACTGAATTTTTTGAATTCTGATTTTTAATAATAAAACATTAACCATGAAAGATGATAAGCAGGATTTAATTTCCCAGAAACTAATAAGTGAAAACAAAAATAATAAGAATCTATCTAACAGGGACTACTGTGGTGATTATAGTCCTACAAAATGCTTCCTTCTGACAGACATCATATTAACTCTAATATTAAACAAATTATTGCTAGAGTTTCCAACCAGATGGTCAGCAATCACAAGCTCCTTGCTGAGTAGTTCTTGAAGAAGTGCCAAAGCAGTTGTGTGGTTCTCGTGATCTTTCTGGATGTCAGCCATATTGGGCCCCGGTGAGTTGTGTCCCTAGGATAAACACCTTCCACAAATAGTCAAAGCAAAACCACTGAACTGCAATACCACATGACCAGCCTCTAAAGTTAGGAGGTGGGGATAAATGTCTCTAATTGTTCAAACTCAATAATAAAGCTTAACCTCTTTAGACAACTAAGTGATTGAATGGAATATTTTTCAGGTATCGGGATGTCCACATAAGTTTCTGAAGAAATCTGAAGGAACAGGCTGCTACAAATTCACCAAATACTAGAAAACCAGAATATTCTATTTGTACTAATTGTACCTGGACAAGTATTTGAATCTTTTTACTTACATAGCCCACGATATTGAAGAATCTTAGCATCTTACATCATTAAATAGTTTCACTTCTTTCAGAACTACTTTCCTTTCAAATAACTTAACGCTATGTACATCAGGTCTGGAAAGTTTGGATTCTTAAAATTTACAGTGACTTAAAGGAGTTGTGTACAAGAGCAAAGGTAGTAAATATAGTTTGTTCTTTTTTTTCTACCATTATTTTATGATATTTAACAAGTCTTCAGCTTTTCTGAGCCTCAGTAACATGAATTGAGAAAACCAGAGAATTTTCCAGAATATCCAACTATAGTGACATCTATATTTCATAAAATATAAAAGGGGTTGATTTCAACTTTTTAAAATGTGTTCAGATGGTCTACTATTGTGATAAGAGTTAAAGATCCTCCTTAAAGTTTCTGAGCATTGGAAGGGCAGAGAGAGAAAGGAGTGGATTGTACACTTTTTTTCTGCAATGTTTAAATGAAATTAATCATGTTTATTTCTGATTACAGATGTTATTAATCTTCATTATGAGAGCATACAATTATAGAACATTATTATAATAAAATCACCAGTAATTACTAGACTAGTAGTAACTACTGTTGAGACTTGAAGTTTTTCTTGGTCTTTTTTACTATCCTGTCTTATACATGAGTATAAGACACTTATTTTTATCTTGAACAAAATTGAGATAAGTTCTTGCTACTTATAATTGGATTTTATTATGCAAAATTCATCTTTAACATGTTCTATATATTAAATAATTTTTAGAAATATGCCATTAAATAGCTGTATCTTCTGTCCTAATTTGGATAGATTATATATATATATATATATATATATATATAGTAATTTTTTGTGAGATGGATTTATTTACAATGTTTACTGCTACAAAAAAAATGCTGAAATAAGCATTCTAATGAATGCTTTTACAAATGTCTCATCAATTTTATGTGAAGTAATTTACTAGAGTAAAATTACTAGATCCAGTGCCAAAATCAATTTTCAGATTTAAACATTAATGTATTGGGATATTCTTGTTGGCTTGTTTTAATTTTTACTGAGGTAACATTGGTTTACAACTATACTTAGATTTTAGGTATACAGTATTATTCTTTGACATCCAAGATGCTACATTACAAAAGTGAAGTACAAAGTCTACCAAAGGTCTAGCTTAGCTTCTATCTACTACTGTGCAATTGATTCTCTTTGCCCACCCCTACCTTTCTCCCTATAAGAACCATGAAAAATAAATATTTAATATTAGGGTAGTACAATAAGAATAATTTGGAGGCACAGAGCATTATGCAAATCATAGAAAATGCTAACTCTCACATTTAGTTGGAGAAAAGACGTTCCAGAGTGTATAAAAAAAAAAGCTCAATAAGTTATTGTTAGAATCTGAGATTTGAATCATAATCTAAATCCCAATTTAGTATCTTTGTTTCCCACAACAATGTCTTTCCCCTGGCAAATAATTATTTCTTTATAACTCTTTTAAGAATAAATTGGAGAAATACATAGGAAACCTGAGTGTGGGCTCTGTCCCTACAAGGAGTCTGCATTGTGGAGGAAGCCAGTATGCTGTAGCTATCTGTGAGTTGGCATGGACTGAAACAGACTCAGACTCAGCACTCCTCACATGATTTCTGAAGACAGAGCTACTGAAGTGAGACAGTCCTTTCCTCCCCCTGAAGCTGTCTTATCAGTTTCAGCTCTTGATCCCCTGTGGATGCAGGGGAATTGTTAGCATAAACCTTCCCATAAACAACTCAGTCAGCTGAAGTTCCAACATTAAGCTTCTTAATTTAGCACTTTGATTTGAAAACCTTCTTCTCACTGTTCCAATTCAGGTATTTATAAAAGTTTTCACTTATCTGACAGAGTCCAGCCTCTTTCAAACAACTTCCTCTCCCTCTTGGAAGCACTAACTCAGTAATAATGAAGAAAATGAGGCAATGAAGAAAAGTATCCTGACGATGAAGGACTTTGGGGGTTCTGAAAAGTGAAGGACCTCCTACATAGAGGATCCTTGTATCCTGGAAGTCAACATCATAAGGCAAGAGCCATCAATGCCTCATGATTATTAAATATCTGCTAGGTATGGCTGACGTTATTAGGAAGCCCTGAATAAGAAGATTTCAATCTGAAAATTTATAAATGCTGTTTCTATCATGACTTCTGTATATCCCAGAGTCTACAAAGTTAGACTTAAAAAAAAATTAAAAAGAATCCATTCTATGATTTCAAAAATGGCAATGGATTGGGCAATTACGCATATAAATCCTTCATCTTCCATACAGTTAATATCAGCCATAAAGATTCAGTGCAGCTACTTTACCATATCTTAAATACTCTTTTAATGAATACAGAAACAAAAACATTTTCAACATATTTGTGTTGAGTCTTCCCAGTTTATTTCAGAAATCTATGTGTCTAACTCAACACTCTATTAATCAAGAAACTTAGAGTAACCATTTACACCAATATTACATAAATAGGTATTTCTATATGGTGAGCTTGACATGCTACCTCAGTCATTGTCAGTTTTGGGGATCAATCTTTTTGATGACATTTATACGATTGTCTTAATGCAAAAAAGTAGATCAAAGCAGTCAACTATTTTAAACTTTAAGATGATAAAGTATTCCTTCCACAAGAGAGTCATACTTTGAACAAAATCAGCATAAAAGAACTTCAGCATATTCAACCATAATTATTCACTTGCTTGTTGTTCAGTTATCAGTTTATCATGTTAGGATCAGTAAAAACAGTGAGTTATGAGGGTCAATACTATATCACTTATAGAATGATGCTCATTCAAAGGAAGATTAGAATGAAATCGACTCAAAGGTTCACATTGATGTTGCAGGGAATTGGAGAAAACACCTGAAACTGGAACTTAAGAAATATGAGTTATTTCAGCTCTGCCTTTTTCTGTTTGACCTTGAGCAAGTCAATTTTTAGATGAGCACTACTTTTGCTCTATGAATATGAGCCATGGAGAATATGGCTCTTATTTGGTCTCAATAATTCAAAGTATTTGGTCTTATGGATTCAACTGGTGTTTATCAATGGGGTAAAACATAGAAGACATAGGCTGTATTCTGACATTTAGTAACAAACAGCAGAGGGGCCATGAGTTTTCCAGAATTGGGGGATAAATTGATTACAGACATGATATATTACTGAATGCAAAGTGACCACATATATGTCAATGGATGAGTGACAGGCTCCACGGGTGGCCTGTTGGCCCCATGAAGACAAACTGTATTTGCAGTCAGCATGGAACAGACTGCAGGTCAGACAGGAACCCCTCGGCCACTCTTGAATGACTGGACAGCAACGTTGTCAGATGTGGCCATGTTCAACACTGAGAATAGTGATAGACCTACACAGACCATCTTTCTCATCTCTATGTCCTGGACATTCAGGAATAATGCCTGTAGTTCAAAAATTTAGACATCATCACTGGATGTGCTCTGACTTTGGTAGGCAATGGTGCTGATCCAGTGTAAACTTCTACTACTCATTAGTGAAAGATCCCCATGGCCCACCTATTTCTGCCTCTTTCTATTTCTGAACAAACAATTTGAAACCTTTTCCTCAGATTCAGTTCTGAAACTTTCGTTGATTAATTTCATGCCCTGGTTTGTATTCTTGTAGATGATAACAATGAAAAGTTCTATTCTCTTTGAAATAACTCTGTTGAAAAGGGATCTCTAATTATGTATCCATAGTTGAAATTTCTACCTCTCTATTTCTCCTGATAAGCACACATTTTTAAATAAAAACTTCTGATGAGGTTTCAGCAGACATTTCCTATTCCCAAACCAGCATGGAAATGATATGAAGAAAAAGCAAGCTAGGAAAAATATGAATGATTGCTACTTGAAAAATAGGAGTAAATAATGGAAATATAACTAATTTCTCAAAAGTATAAACTTTTAGAGCTGACAGAAACTTGAGAATAACCGTATCAAATCCCTCAGTTAAGAAACAAAACATTTGGAGCTCAAGATGACAGAATGATGTGCTCAGACTCAGCCAGCTACTTAGTAGGAAAATTAGAATTAGATTCAAGTAACTGTAACTTTTTATTCCATTTGAAATTACAAATCACAAATTTGAGTCTATGCTTTATTTATGTAATGATAAAAAAATTTAAATACTCTCAAGGAAAATACATAAAAGTTATGCTTTGGGGAGATATATGTTATGCCACTTTGAATTAATTTTAGGAAAGTGGACTTTCGAAACTAAGTGCCTTGAAATTTCTTAAAGAATATACTTTTCCCATTGGAATTATATAATGAGGAATTTTGCATACTGAAAATTTCTCTGGCAAGTGTTATGAAAAGCTACCTGCTCCTTAAAACCATGAATCAGTACCCAGAACACTGCCTTCCCTGGAGGGCCCCAAAATATATTAAGGTACATGAGAAGCAAAGAGATCCAAGGCCTGGAATATAATAAGGATCCAAATAACATGGACAGGTACCACAAAATGAAGACTGCAATAAAGTGATCAAATATTGCATAAGTATAACCTGGCTAGTGATCTCATTGATACATTGCAATTTATTCCAGAGATTGGAAAAGAGAATGTAAATGTATCACTACAAATCCATCATCACAACTGAAAAGCCATGTTCAAATTCTCACCTAACAGAATGCACTGTGTAATCTTTTCTCACCTGTATCTCCCAGATATCTGTACATATGTGCATAACAAAATAAACTGCAGACTAGTAAATCTTTAGTGTCAAAGGAATGATCTAGAGAATTGAGTTAGGCAAGAAAAGGAGGGGGATAAAGAATCACAACATTTGGGTAGGCAGTTCTGTGGGCCAGGCTATTGATGTGTAATTACATTTCAATTTCATAAGCAGGTGACATAAATAATCCTATTCCCCCTTTGGCAACAGAAATACAATATCAAGAAAGTTAAATAACCTTCCCTAGTTTATAAGATCTAGTAAGTCAGTCAAAATTCAAGCCCATATAGATCTGACTTGAATGAGAGAGCAATTTCTGAAAACTAGTTAAGGCTGTGTGATTTAACTGGGGGAAGAAAGAAAAAAAAAAAAAGACCTTCTAGGAAAATAAGCATGGAAATGAACATGGGAAACGTCCAGATAGGGTGAGAGAGTATTTCCTCTGAATATTAAGTTCTGCTTAAAATTAAATATATAATAGATAGCCCAAGTACCCACTCCAATTAACTTTCCTTCTGGAAATGTTTTTTTTCTCTTTTCTAAGAAAGAAATTGACAATATTTAGTAATTTGCAATGTCCTGTGAAGAATGTGTGGAAAATAGAGAAGGACTGATTCCAGGAGGCCACATCTCTGTGTAACCACCTCCCTCAAAATGAGGGACCTGTGACTTTCTTCTAATTACTGAACAATGGTAAACAGATGGAGATGCTACTACCACAGTATGCTACATTCTTTGATCTTCCATCTTGCTAGCTGATTAACTCTTGCTCTTCTACTGACTTGGAGAAATCAAGCTATCACCTTGTAAACTGCCTTTGGAGAGTTCACATGACTATGAAAGACCTCTTGGAAATGTTGACCTCCAATCAACAATCAACAAAAAGAAAAATCCCCAAAGTCTTGTCCTACACTGAAAAGAAAAGACTTTTTCTTTTAGTCAATTACCTGAGCATCCTTGGAAGTGAATTCTCAGCTTGAACCTCTGGATGAGCAAGCAGGCTTTGGCATGCTCACTGCAACCTAGCAAGATCTGAGGAAGAAAATCTAGCTAAGCCATGGCCAGACTGCTGACCTAGAGAATGTGAGATAATAATCACAAGTGGTTAGCATTTTGTTATACAGCTGGGAAAACCTGCTTTTCCATGCTAGAAACTTCTCCATAATGTAAACTTATAGAAGTTGTTAGCTATTAAGAAATATTTAACTATCACATATGTCGCTGGTAGAATCCTAAGAGTACTGGCTCTTACTGGCACAAATGGATAAGTAATTTACTCATTTGTTTCTATCACATTTGGTTTTCACAGAAAGCAGTCTCTCAAAACTTTTGCTCTCCATTTCATATCTGTGTGATATGGTCCACCATGACTTATCTGATAGAACGGAGCATCTAGAACTTGAAGTGCTAACTTTTTATGTATCTCCCTGAAACATTAGGTCACCCCAGCACTGCTGGTTAGCTAAAGTGACCACAAAATTCATAACCCAAACTAGAACATGCTTAAAAATGAAAGGAACACTATTAAACCACTTCAACACCCATTGACAAGTTTATTATTAAAGACATAGAAGATCACAGATGTTTGGGAAGATATGTGGAAAATGAAACACTTTATACTGTTGGTGGGTATATAAACTAGCACTACCATCATGGAACATAATACCAAGATTCCTTAACAAAATACAAATAGAATCCATATAACTTCTGGGAAATAGTCAAAGGGAATTAAACTATCACCTCAAAGAGATATTTCCACTCCTATTTTCATTGTTTTATTAATTGCTCACAATAGCCAAGAGTTGAAAACAACTTATGTGTCCAAAAATGGATAAATAAATAAAGGAAATCAGTTGTATATGTGTATATATAAAATGAAATACGACTCAGTTTTAAAATAAAACAAAATTCTATTATTTATGATACCTAGGATGAGAATAGAAGGCATTATGCTTAATTAAATACACACAGAGAAAGAGAAGGCAAGACTTGAATATTCTTACACACACACACAAACATTAAACTAACATTAAACTGGAACAACATCTATGAATCTGAACTGTGTAGACAAACCAAAATGCCTGGTCAACCTATGTTTAGCAATCTCAGATCAGCTTTATTAAGGAGCCCTTAAAAAAGAAAAACATGGCCCTCCCTGGTGGCACAGCGGGTTGGAGCACCGCACTGAGAATCTGAGGGCCACTTCCTCATGAGTTCGATTCCCACCTGCCCCGGAGGTGACCACATGGCGTGGCAGACCTCTCCTGGCCCGCCCGCTGCTCTCTTCAGCAGTGTACTTCGTCGATCTGCCTGTTCTGCTCCCCACTCTGTCTCTGGTGAATCCTCTCACCCTCCACATCTCTGGCCTGTACCCCAGTTCTATATGAATAAATAAATCTTAAAAAAAAAAAGAAAAACAAAAACAAAAAACAAACAAACAAAAAAACTATACAGGCACAAGGGGTTAAAAGAGCAGCACTATCCATCTCTTCCACAGTTACTGCAGTGTGTTTGATCCCCAGCCAGGAAAATGACCCACATGGTATGGCAGACCTCTTCTGACCCACCCCCTGGACAGTGTATTTCAATACATCTGCTTGTTCTACTCCTCACTCTGTCTCTGGTGAATCATCTTACCCACTGCAGGTCTGGCCTGTACCCCAGTTCTTGTATGCATTAATAAATGAATATTAAAAAAAAAACTAACCAAGTCTTTGGATTTATTCTACATTGAGAACGTCAAATAAAATCCCACATAAAGTTATCCCAGGGTCGGACAAATTATGAAACACATATGTACTATGGTTACGATAATAACGAAATTATAATCATACCATTTACTACTAGTCAACTGAGACTTAGTCTGGAACAGCATGCCTGAAATATATTTGGTCGGACAAATTATGAAACACATATCTACTATGGTTACGATAATAACGAAATTATAATCATACCATTTACTACTAGTCAATTGAGACTTAGTCTGGAACAGCATGCCTGAAATATATTTGGCTTTACTAATGTATGTGCAATTGAATAAATGGATGACTGAAATACATGTTAATGGCCCTTTGCATCATAATGCAATCACTACCTCTCACTGAATACAGTGGCTACAATTTAAAAAAAATAATAATGGCCGTATGATAATGACAAAGCTGTGGAGGTACTGGAACTCTCGTACATAGTTGAGGGAGGACAAAATGAGCCAAATACTATGGCTACCACCTTGACCATTTCTCATATGTTAAGTATCCATTTTTTCATATAACCAAGAACTGTCACTCCCAAGAGAAATGAAGACGTGTGCACAAGGACTGGCACACACACACAAGTTCATTTTTTTGACAATAATAAGATACTAGGAAAAATAAAAACAAATTTGATCAACCAGAGTAAAGGTGATTTATGCTACAATCATACAATCAAATGCTACCACCAATCAAAAAGAACTAGCATTTCAAACACCACTATGGATGGAACTCATAAACTAATTCTGAGTGAAGAAAGTCAGATAAACCAAGTTTAAATTATCTGACATCCAAGAACAGGAAAAACTAAAGAAAATAACATAAAAACAGGCACTATACCTATTAGGTCTAAAGGAAAATGTTAAGAAACAGAGGATACAGTGTGGAGACATAAATGTTTTATATTGTGAAAGAAGTGTTTAGGGAGGTGTTCTACCTTGTCAAAACTGTGGAGTTAATATTTATGGATTTTAATGTGTGTAAAGTTCACTGTTTGTTAAAATGAGTAAGATAAATGGTTTCTTGTTCTGTATAGGATTAATCTTATAACCACCTGAGGATCTGATTTTACGTTAATGGCTTTTTAGCATCCCAAATAAGGGAGGGGGGAGTTCCAGGCTGTTGCATGAAATGACAGTCAATGCTTGAGTATTCTTCTGAACTCTATATTCAAAGAAACACTGACCAAACAATATCCTGATCAGGGAATCCGAATGATCAAGTTGACTATCATGGAGTATATAGAAATTTAGAAAGGAACTGTTTCTTTTTCTTAGAAAAGATTAGAGGAAATAGACTATTTAGCTTTTTATATTTGAAATATACATATGAAAATAAAGATAATTCTTTGGAGGCCACAGGAGGAATAGAACCACAGGAGGGTAAACTGGAATACATTTAAAATGGAGTTTTGAGAATTAGAAATAGTGCAGAGAGCTTCAAGGGATAGAAATTTCCCCATCAATGTTTTGTCCTGGGTATTTTACAAAGCATTAAAAAAGTCTTTTGTGGGCCCTCCTGGTGGCATAGTGTGAAAGCACAGCACTAAGAAGCCAAAGCCACTTCGGCATGAGTTCGATCCCCACCCCAGAGTTGACCCACATGGCGCAGCAGATCTCTCCTGATGTGCCCACTGCTCCCTTCAGCAGTGTACTTCCTCCATCTGCCTGTTCCGCTCCCCACTCTGTCTCTGGTGAATCCTCTCATGCTCCTGCACCTCTGGCCTGCACCCCAGTTCTGTATGTATAAATAAATAAATCGCTAAAAAAAAGTCTGCATTAAAACCAAATTTAATATAAAAATACAAAATTGTGTAATTTAATACAAAAATACAAAATAGTATAAATGATCTGAAGGCCTGCTGTGTTGGTCAAACATGAAATCTTAGCTTTTAAGTCTTTATGGAAATCAAAGGAACCATGATGCCCTTGAATCCACATGAGTAGGAAACAAAACAAAACACTATTTCATTCAAATACTCTTGGCAACAACTTTTTCTATGGAGTTACTTTGTCTTTGGAACATCTCTAACTTTCCAACTCACATCACAATATTTTCTCTACACCACTTGAGATAAGTTATTTTAGCCATAAAAATAACATATTCATTAGATCCTAAGTAATCGTGTATCCAAACTTGCTATTTTTGTTTGCTATTGTTCGTTTCTCCAAACAAAAATAAAATGCTGAAACGTTAACGAAAAATGTGTTTATACAAATCAATAATCGAGGTACATAATTTTTCCAGCCCTGGAAAATTTTCAAAGGAAGTGCCATTATGAACTCACTGTGGGAATATTTTAAACAATAATGAATTAAAAATGTTTTATGTTTCAGCGCATTGGTGAGAATTATTAGTTTTGATAAATTCCCTTACATCAAATTCTAATATGGTCAATAGTACACTTATAGTCTTTTGCATTAAAACCAAGTTTAATACAATAATACAAATTTGTGTCTTAAGTCTAGTGTAAATGATCTGAAGAGCTGATTCTTTATATAATTCAATCTGTGTGGAGTATAGACTCCATTATACAGTTTGCCTCTGTCTTCTTTTACTTGACCTCTTTTAACCATGTCAATGTGATTGGTAGAAACTCCTTAACTAGAAGTCATAGGCTAAAGACAAGAACAGTTGTGAAAATCATTTCAGATATTGCTCTCATAAAATTTTAGTGAAGACATTTGAAATTACTTGCAGTAGATTCCATATCTCCATTCAGACTTGCCTCCATTAGTAGAGATAATTGGACTTATCTACATATGAGTTCCTGAACCACTTGAATATTCAAAAAAAAAAGTCATGAAAATATTTTAAGCTATTACCTGTAATTGGAAGATTTTCTTTAGATTCCACTTAAAACATAATATTCTTTATCCTGTGTATTTGCCTTAAACAGAAGAAAGACTTGAACTTAGAAAGTGACCTCTGTAAAACTACTGACTTGGGGAACACAAAAGAAGTAAATTTCAATGCCAGCAGATAGATCTTAGATTTGAAGAGAACTTTTAGGGTGGCAAGTTCTTGACAAGATTTAGGGGAAATATGGGAAAGAAGTAAAGGAATTTTTTTTTCTAAGCCTTACTGAAACATGGCACATTCTTCATAGTGAGTTTGTTGTTTTTGTGGCTTTCAGGGAAAGGAGAGTGAATTTGATGAAATTGCAGCTCCTTCTAAACTCAGTGGTTCCACACAAATCATTCCATGTCTCTTTTAAGTGACTTACAAATGATTCTCTGCCTTTGTGAAATCTTTATGATACTGTTTGTGCATCTCACAAGCATGTTAGTATAAACAAGTCACCCCTGTTTAGACCTAAGAGAGATTGCCATTGAATCCCAAAAAAAGTTTCCTTAAGAGCTGGTCAGAAAGCATGGTTAGTACATCACAGAAACAGACAAAGAAGAGGAGGGAGGGTCACCTTTCAAACGTCTAAATAATCTCTGAATATTGCAGTGGTTTCAGAGAGTTATGAGCACACTAAGGTCATATTAATTTCTATTTTCATACTAAATTTATAATGATTACTTGACAGGTAGATCTAGAAAAAAAAGTTTCCCATGTAATTATGTGATGTAAACTACATGGCTGGGATAAATCAAGTGTAGGAATTAATTTTGAAATATTAATATGGAGGCCAATGACTGGCCAACTTCAAAGGCATCTGGTAGTGCTAGAAACTCAATCATCTCCAACGTTAACTTGGAACCTTTGCCCAATCTTGGTTGTTTCTAGTTTTCCCAACATCATTCGATCAAACCACCATCCATCATTTCTCCATGCCTTAAGTCTCTGTTGATACTCTCATTACTCCCCATTTCTCACCTTTTCACAAATCTATCCCTTTTCTGTTCTAAACAACTCTCCTATCTCCCCACTGCCACTACCATTATCATCATCTTAATCCAAACCAACAAACATATAGTACTATTCCATATTTCCTTTCTATACTTTCCCCTCACAAAAGCTAAAAATAATTTTCAAAATATCATCTCTGCCTATACCTCTAAAATCCATTATTAACTTCTTAATACTCATAAGCTAAAGATAGATTGCTTGAAGGTCACCTACAAGAGTAACCCTATGTGATCTATCCTGCCTATACCTTTATCCTTTACCTAAAAGCACCTTTTCTCTATTACCTGAAAGAGAGGATTACTGATCCCCTATTCCACCTCCTTCCTTGTGAAGAGCACCCCACTTTAAACAACAAACTCCTAACATTTTCTGCTACTGACACACATTCTGACCTCCATCTATCTGTGGTCTCTGTCTCTTGATTGTTTCTGTGCTTATTTGAGGAAGAGCCAAGGATCATTTTGAAACAGCAGAGTTGTGTTTATTCTCAGGATTCCAGCTTTCTCTCTCCTGTGAGATCTTTACTCAGGCTACTTCTTCTGTACTGGACAAAGTTCCTTCTCTTTATTTCTTCTCATATACTCAATTCATATTTTTCCTTATTTCTCTCACTGAAACAAACCTTTCTTTTTATGGTTCCCTCAGAAGAACCATGATTATCACAGCTGCAATTCTCAAGTTTTCAATAATGTTGGGAGTAATGGACATCTAATATACCACTCTAAAACCCTTTGAAGGTAGCAAAACCCTACTTTTGTTCTCCATTCAATTCCCACTCTCTAGCACAGTGTCCTTCAAATATTCATCAATTGTCGAAGCATTTTTCATACATTCTTATCATTACAATCACTAATAAACTCAATTGCATATCACTTCCTAAGACATTGTACACTCTAAAGTTGATCTCATAAATAGAACTCAAAGTTGAAAGGAACTTTGGGTGAATTTACACTCATCAAATACTTCTTGATTTATACTTTTCTTGGTGCAGATCTCCCCATTCCCCTCCACATCCTATCAGCAAGGTTATACTTTACATATCAGCAAAGTTATGCTTTACATAAATAATTAAAAATGAGGAATGTGAGGCCTTCCTGGAAGCCCAGGGTTTAAGTCTCAGTGCTACCACTATGACTCCCTGAGCTCAATCCCAGGCCTAGATGGCACAGCAGACCTCTTCTGTCCTGCTCACTGCTCCCCTCAGCAGTATATTTCTGTCGATCTGCCTATTCTGCTCCCCACTCTGTCTCTGGTGAATCCATTCACCCTCACCCCACTCCCACTTCTGGTCTACATTCAATTCTTTTATGGAAAAATAAATCTTGTAAAACATGAGGAATGCCAAAAGGTTAGATGAGGAAGTAAATCATCAATAAATTAATGAGCTATCTGCTATGTGTACAAACTGCTGAACTTCAGATAGGTGAGCCTCATTTCTTAAAAATAATGTCTGTATCACATGACTGTCTTGATATTAACAATATAAAGCATGCGAAATATGTCACTTTCCTATTGTGGCCTCTAAGTCCTTTTTTTCATGTTTTTTTATATAATACTTAACATTATTCTCTTTCAGCAATAAACAGGCAACACAATAATTATTTCCATTATCTTCATCATATAGATCAAGAACTTTAGAGTGTTTAAAGGACTTGTCCAATATTACCCAGCACAAGAACCCATGATAAAAAGTCAGTTCTGATTTCTACTCCTCTATATAATTATCTTTAATAAGAGATATTTAGTCAGAACTTAATATGTTACAACCTCAGGGTTCACAAGTGAGACCTTGTTGTTTGGTAACCATAGAGATAACCCTTGGGTCCGATGAACCATTTTGACTATCACAATGATTAAGTTTTTTCCTATGGTTAATAAGATTTGCAAACACAATAGCCTCTGCAATTAAGCCACACAAATAAACAGATGAAAATAATATTCAGCTATTTATGATCACAGCACAAAAGCTTTGTCACACTCTCCAACCAAATAAAATCATTAAAACTATTTGTCAAAACATGAGCAATGGTGTTCCCCTACTAGATCCAGATGTTTTGTCATTATAACCTCAGATAACTGCTTTATTATACTTTGTTAATGACTGAAGGGAATTGACCTGTTTGGATCTTCTATGAAAGGCATTTTAATTTAAGGAAAAAATTGTCAATGCTACTTACTCACATGTGACTTATAGTTAATATAAAGTCAAAGGACACTGGAACATTACTTGCCCACCTTTTTTTCTCTCTTCCAGTGGAGCAGGGCACAGAGAACAAGAAGAATTTTTGTCTGGCTGCCTGGTCAACATGCTCTCTCCTGCTCCCAGCTTCCCCCAGACATAGCCTCCATCTCTCTCTCTCTCTCTCTCTCTCTCTCTCTCTCTCTCTGTCTCTCTGTCACTCTCTCTCCTCTAAGGCAAGTTTAAGCAAATTTTTTTTTTCTTTTCCACAGTCAGGCAGCATTTATCCTAACCAACATTTACGCAAATCGATACATTTTAATTGAAACTAATGGCAGTTAGCTTAAACCAACAGATTTTTCACTAGTCTAAGTACATTAAATCAATGTATTTCTCAAAATTGCTGTTATCTTATGTAAAACAATGTATTTTCATTTTATCCAGGACACATTTTTATTCCACTCTAATCTCCCAAGTTAAAAAGTCAGACTGAAGTAATAGATTTCTTTTTTCATATCAGTCCTACAGTCTTGAATGAAAGAAACCTATCAATCACTCAGATATATGAATTCAATTCTATTCAGTTTAATGTAGCAGACATTTATTGAGCACCAACTGTTTGTGAGATACTGTGTTTGGCACTCTGGAGGGTACAAAGTGATTAAGATAGAGTCCCTGCCCATAGGAGCTCATAATTTAGTGCTGAGTACTTCCAGGGACAGAATTAAATATAAAATAAGATAAACAGCAAGAGAACCAAAATGGAGGAACAACATTTACACAGACATTTACTGTGGCTGACAGGTTCAGAAGATGGGAAAGAGGTTCCATTTAAGCTCATCTTTTAGTAATAAAAACTCTATACTGGGAAGAACAAGCTAGATAGACTGACTGGCCGGGACAATGTATTAGTTAGGTAATGCCAACTATAATTATTTATACATTGTTCATTTTCAGCAGCTTAACAAAATAGAAATTAATTTCACACTCACTGAAGAGTCTACAATGACTGCTGCTGATGAGGAATGAGCTATCCTATTTTTAACTTGATCCATCCAAATCCAAACAGGGACTTTAAGATTCTCTTTTACTTCAAGTACTGTAGTGCATGCCCAGACTGTTGAGTTTTCCTTTTTGCAGTTCAAGTGTCTACTTAATCTTAGATGATTAAAGCACGCATTATAAAGACCACTATCTCAAATAGACACATTCTAGATAAAGAGCCACATCACTTCCCCACACTGAGGATTCTTTGATAAAGTTAAGGTTGTTTTTATTAACAGCCATTTGGACTATGTGTATGTGTTTTCTCTCATATTTTAAATCCCCACTCTTGTGTTTTATCAATATAGAATGAACCCAGAAAACTCTAGACACCACAGTCAATCCCAGTGAAAGCAGAACCCAGGCCCACAACTTTAATAAGAAACACAAAGGCAGGAACACCACAACATTGGCTATTTCTAAGGTTAAAAAGTCAGTGAACAAATACTTTATGTTCAGAGAGAGGAAGGGAAAAAATGCTTAAAGAAGGCTTGTCTACTTGTAACAGCCTTAACTGACAAGTGACACTAATCAATTCTGCTTATGTTCCATGAGTAAGAAATGGTCTCATTACTGTATCTTGATGTAAATGAACTGGATGATATAGACCTTTCCATGGAAATCACCTCCTAGTGGTAACTCTATACTGTGGAAGGAGGAATATGAATTTAAGTAGACAATCAGCTACTTTGTCACAATCAAAAACAATGGGTGAGAAATAGGAGGGTTATAATACAGCATAGCATTTTCATGATGAATATTTTAGGAGGTAGGCAAGGCCCAAGTTTGATTCTCTGTATCACCCTTGAGTATTAATTCTGCACATAAATGGAATCCACTCAATGGATTAGTGTTCTTAAGTTAAGAGATCCCCAAGAAATTCCCCAGACCTCCACCATATTGAGGCACAGGAAAGGTAGTATAAATTCCAGACGAGTCTTCACCAGAGTCAAAATGGACTGAAGCAACCAACTATTAAATGTACTCATCAGCAAAATAAAGAGAACAGCCTCTCCTTCATGGGGCAGTATATGCTATCATTTACCCTGGATTACCCAAGATGAAAAAAGGTGGCTTTCTGTTGTCAATTATTTTTAAAATGAGAATGTATATGTGTGTGTGTATACAATATTTAGGTTACATAAACTCAAGAGGAACGATTACTAAGATAATAGTGTAGCCATTTTAAGAGGCGCTACAAAGTTCTAGGAATGCTATACACGTTACTTCTAATTCTTTCATAGTTAAAATCTGCCCCACTTTGGAAAGCCTTTATTTAATGGTTTGACCTCTAGATAGCCTTCTCTACCCTCTTCATTTATTCTGCTAAATTTCAACAGTAAAAATCATGATGTGAAAAACTGCTTAAATGCTCTGTTTTCAAGAAGATGCACCTGTACTGCACAAGGCAAAGCTGGCAATTGCATGCCTAATTGGGCACAAGATTGTACATTGCCATCATGCCAGCATTTCCAGCAGGTGGGGCCCATGAGAAATGAAATTAACTCTTACCTTGGCGAGAGCTACCAAACAATCAGCCCTTTGCCAGACTTGTGGTCATCTCGTTGAGTATTCAATACAGATACAATATTATTTGCTGCTTGATTGCTTACCTGAAATTTGCTCATGAATTTGCTTGTGTAAGTGTTATAATTTACTGAAAATCACTGAATTTGCAAAACACTAGAGCTCCATTTTTTTTCTGAGAATTTCTCACTGGATAATGTGATATTTGCATTGGTCATAAGTATGTGTGCAACTATTTAATTATAGATATTTTATTTATCCATATTCTCGAAATATGAGAAAAAATCCTTTCATTCTTACACACCCCCCTCCAGTGCATGTCCAGATAGTGTTTCCACTTTGCCAAATAAAATATTTTACTTTCTTTGTATCCCCTGTTATAATTAAACTGATACGGTTACTTAGAGAGTAGAGTCTAACCCGAGTATCTGCACTCCTAAACTGGTGTACAAATTATAATCTGGAGTAAAAGTTAATCAAAATATATGCAAATTATCAAAAAAGAATATGAAAAAAAATTGACAGATTGAGTTTGAAGGGAAAAGTTAGATAAAAATATTTTGGATTTAAAGCTTCATCAAGGTAAAATTGCTCAATAAAATTCTCAATAAACTGATTAAATATAAACAAATTGAAGCTCATAATCTCACTCAAATCTTTGTTAAAATAATGGTATTTAGGGCCCTCTCTGGTGGTGCAGTGGGTTAAATCATAGCACTAAAAAGCTGTGTTCACTTCACTTCATCTTGAGTTGGATCCCTGCCCCAGAGGTGATCCACATGGCACAGCAGACCTCTCTTGACCCACTCGCTGCTCCCTCAGCAGTGTACTTCATCTGTTGGCCTGTTCTGCTTTCCATTCTGTTTCTGATGAATCCTCTCCCCCCGAAACACATCTGGCCTGTACCCCAGTTCTGTATGCATAAATAATCTTTAAAAAAAGATAGAAATATATAAATAACTAATGTGTATTATGATAAAAACATTTGTGAAGTCTATGCCAATGTTAGAGATAAGTGTTAATTCATATATAAAATTATGAAACATTCTATAATGGCTTCATCTTTATTTCTTAGTTGTTTACCATGAGCTTTCTTTAGAGAAAATAAACATAAGCTCACTCTCTTAACAAAACCAACTCTCATTCGTCATTTTTTGTCATTACAATAGAAATGGTAGGTGCTTGATCATAGGTGAAATTTAATATTAGATTGAAGGAAATATTAAAAAGTACAACAGACTAGCTAGAACAAGTCTGTACTGCAAGAGGGAGGGTCCTAGTGACATGCTAGGTCTTCTCCACATCTAATTTTGATAATATGATTGATGATGTGATTTTTAGTAAGTGGTGGAAACAACATCAAAACTAATCACATTCTGCTGGCATTTGGAAGTCTAAATAAAAGGTATGTGAACTCATTACAGGAAGATATTTCTTTTTCATTTGAAATTTAAATTCACCAGCCCATCCATATTTGTCTGGAAAACTGTGAATATGTTTGTAGATGAAAATGGCCAGAGTTGAGCAATCAGTTCCAACTGATTACCGTTTATAATAGGCAGCCCAGGGACTTTCTGGCAGTCACGGATCTGTGTTTACAAATCTCAAGAATGGGGAGGATGATGCGAGTCCTGAGTCTCCATAGCCATGTTTCTCTGTCTTTTCAAATGAAGCAATGATGCCCCAGAGGCTAACAGAATTTCTCTTGGCAAATTTGGCTTCTTCAGTGGTTTGATTTTTCTTTAAAATGTAAATGTTTGAGAGTTTTAAGGTAAGAGGATAGTATGCCTTTATTTCATGGACTTTTCAATGATAGCCTAGGCTGTGCAGCAGTCTCTACCAAGGGGGGAATTAACTTTAATATAAAAACACGCAGCTAGGAAAACTCAAGTAGTCTATCATTTTTCCAATATGCAGTATTCAAACCCCATAGTTGCATACCCTACACTTAAGCTATCAAGAAATTTAGGCTATTTGAAATGTTACAAATGTGCAAGCAATACCCATTATCCTAGATGGGCGATACAATTTATGGAAGATATAATAAATAGAGGGAAATTTAGTATGTTTGTTCAATATAGAGTAGGTAATTGAAGTACAGGATCCAAAGTAAAACCATAAACAATAATTAGATAGTGAAAATGTGGAGAGTTGACCGTGACCCACATAATAATACAGCTGAGCATCAGCAAGACAGAAGCTGGCTTGCAGTTGGAAGCAGATGATAAAGAGAATGTATTCTTAATAAACATCTGGAGAAACTGTGATAATATCAGAAGAAGAATCTTCCAAAGAAGAGAACTCTCTAATCTTAACCTTACAGTCTTAATTTGTGGAGGAACATATGATTATGTGATGTTATTATGTACATCTGGAGTGGAGTTAGTGGGATGCCTCTCTGCCACCGCATTCAGCAAATTGCAGTACAAATGTGTAGGGTTGTTTTGTAGAGCTAGCTAGCATCACTGATCATTTCCAAGTAAAACTTCTCATCAAAGTTTTTGTATTTTGTAGGGTACAAATAATAGAGATTCTGGTTACCTTAACCACAAAAAAATAATTTCACTGAGAGAGATTGGAAACTTACAGAATGGTGGGGAGGACTGGATTGGAGAATAAGCTGCAGCTGCAGGAACAGCCCAGGTAATGTACTGTCATTTCATCTGTAACTCACACCTTCTAACCAGTGTCAACCATGCACAAGAGTCAAAGTGCCAACAGAGAACTGAATGACTGAAGTTGAATTTGCAGCCTTATTGTTTGTATAAAGAAAAAAGTTGACTTATGTCCCTTGAAACTTTCCTCAGTAAGTGCTTCTGAGTAACCATTATATAATATTATCACATTCTACATGATATATTATTTATTATTGTCTTATAGGCATTCTGGAAACCATTAAACTACAAAAGTTCTGCCTTCTAGGAATTGCCTTCATACATGAATATGTGCAGCAAGTTGGAGACAGCTGTACAAGATAAAATATGAAGAGGAGACTACTCCCATACTTGTTTACACATGAAGAAAGAGAAGCACAGAAAATGAAAATAGCCACATATTACACAGTTTAAAGGAAGGAAATGAAGATCACAAGTACAGTGCAGTGAGGCAATCAAGGTAACCACCATTTATCGATCATGTTGAAACATTTGGGATATTAAGAACACTGTGATTATATTGATGCCGAGGGAACAGACTCCATCTCTGAGAAAGTCAGGGACATGCCAGTCTGACAAACACAGCTTAGAATCGTACAAAGACACAGCTTAGTGGCTTTGCTCACTTTAACCAAAAACTATACAGTGGTACTGTCCAGAAGAATCTGTGCTGTTCAAAGTGTTCTATGTCCATCTCTCCAATAGGTGGAATCTACCCTCAGTGAAGCAGCCAGTAACCAGGCTATCAGGCCCTTGACATGTTCCTAATGTGATGAAGGGACTAAAGTTCTAAATTTGTTTATTTCCAATTAATTTAAACGTAAGTAGCTAAATACACCTAGTCCCTACTTTTTTGTTATAAACATTTTTTTTTGTTATAAACAGATGAAATGTGCATATTTATTCAAGGTAACCTGGACGATGCTGCCACACTAACTAGCAGTACTGAAGCATGTCCACTATTTTATAATGCTTCAAATGTTTGTATGTTTTTTGAGATTTATTTATTTATTCATATAGAACTGGGGACAGGCCAGAGCTGTGGTGGGTGAGAGGATTCACCAGTGACAGAGTGGGGAGCAGAACAGGCAGACCAACAAAGTACACTGCTGAGGGGAGCAGCGGGCAAGTCAGAAGAGGTCTGCGAAGCCATGTGGGTCAGCTCCCTGGCGGGATCAAACTCATGCTGCAGTGGCTTTGGAGAGCCTCATAATGTGGTACTTTAAACTGTTACGCCACCAGGGAGACCCCGCTTCAAATATTTATTTCTATGCTTTTGTGTTATAAGTGATTCTCCCTTTTTAAATTTGGAAAATAAGGAAAGGCTAAATCAAACATTATCTGTCATCACATTCTTCTCAATGATGGAGGAAGGAATGCAGGAGAGGCATCACAAGACTGAGTCATACAAAGGGGATGGGGAGAAGGGGCAAATGCAGCAATTGACGCAGCCATAACATCAGGGCACCGAAGCCAGGATGCCTCGCACCCAGGTGAAGACAAGGACATGGAGATGGAGATGAAGGTCACTAGAGAATCTCAGTCCTCTCAGATTCTATTCAAAGTCAACCAACCTAGGCTCACAAGGAGTGCGCCCCTCCCAAAGAGAAGCTGTCTATATCTGGGGTCTCTCCACCAGCACGGGAGCTGCTCAACTGCCCACCTGTGCCTCCACCTACTCTCCTTCTGCAGGGCAGTGGCCTCCTGCCTGCCCATGACCTGCACCATGCTGTGACTTCTCTGCACTGACCTCCCTCAGGGGAGGCCGTTCTCCGAAGACTGCCTTGCCTGGAACCATGCAGGTCTCTTCCCCTGCAAACCTGTCCCTTTCAGGGCAGCTCTTCTTGCCTGCTTGCACCTACCCAAGTGTCTTCCCCTCTCCTGTCTCTTTCTATAAACTTCCTCCTTAATTATAACTGAGTCTGTCTCTTGAAGAATTGCTGTGTGCTGCTCTAAGGGGAGCTCTGATGAAACCATTCCCAGAGTGAACCCATGGACCCCATCTCAAAAGGCAACATCATCAACTTAAATGCTTTTTCCTTGTGGTTTATTGAACTCTATTCTTTCAACAACACTAATGTTTGTGCTTGAAATAACTAGGCTAGCTGAATATTTCTACTTGTCATTGTAAAAAGTTTCTGGGGGAAACGATGATTCAAAGACTGCAGCACAACTTTGAACAGCCAGCCTTTTGTTGACGCAACCACTACAAAGTTGGACGATACAGGTCTTGTGAATAAGACCCGGATACTCACAAAAGAAGAGATTACTTGGCGCTTTCTAGCTCAGCAAGAATTAGCTCTTGAGTCATAACTGAATTTTTGTAAATTCAGAATTAGTGAGGTCTTGAGTTAATGAGGCTTGATTTTATCCTGGGCTATTGATAAAATTGCAAGACCACAGATTCAGCACAGTGACTCTGACGGAGGCTAGATGCCTTGCTATTTCCAAGGGTTGAAGAGGGCAGATTCTTCCTGGTACCCAACATCAGCGCTTTTTAATTACACTATTATGTGGTATAAGGTGGACCTATCAGGTGACCTGCCAGAGGAAGTCAGCACTTTTTGAGAAAGTACCAGCATATTTTGTTTTAGTTTGCAATGCTGCCCCCTTTTCACTTTCAAATGGATCAGGTTTCCTTTCTTTGGATCTTTAGCTTTTGTCCATTAGACTTTCCCCCAAAGACTATTTCATCAAACAAAGCAAAACACTTTAGAAAAGACTGAAGGTTCTTTGCAGAGTTATAGCCTTGCTTTGTTTATGCATAGCGAACACTTACTGAGTTAGCACTCCCCAAAGGAAAATCTGAGGAGATATCAGAAAAATGTTTTCGGTAATTGCTACTTGGTTTGATCTCCTGGTATTTTGTGGTGTTTTGTGCAGCATTAATGGTATCACCTGAGAGTCTCAGGGTACAAAAGAATTTCTAAGTACAGGTCCATTATCAAATGTAGGGGAATCATTTTCAAAGCTCTGAGGGAATCAAGTAAGTTGGTATTTAAATGCTGTACTTAGTGGAATGTGACAACTAGAGCATGATTCTGGAAGATTTTATCCATGTTATAGTGTGTGTGAGAGAGAGAGAGAGGGGGAGAGAGAGAGTAGTTTTTGTGTAGTCACAATTCTGCCTACTCACACATGCTGTGGTTGAAGTTCTAGGACCTCTTTTTCAGGAGCCACAAAAATATCCAATCAACATTTTTTTTGGGGGGGGGAATGAGTCAATTAACTTTCACTATTCTAATATATATTTTTTATTTTTGTGAATTTGGAAGCTACTGAAAAGGCTTTCAACTTCACTTGGCCTGGAAATTTTTATTTGTGGGTCTTTGAAGCTTGAATATGCACACTTATAAATACTTGGCAATTCACAAAGACTTGGAGAATGACAAAGACTCACGTAGAAGGCATGAACACAATTATATCGCTTATATCATTTAAAGTTCAGTAACTTCCCAGTGAATAAACTTTCTCCCGATACCTAAATTCTGGAAGTCTGATGGAGGAAAAGAATAGAAAATCTAGAGAACAAATCACAAAATTTGGAGGTAGAGGGATTAACATGACTATTAACCCAGTCATAGAATCAGGACCCAAATAGGGATCAGACTGCTGTAGCATGTTGGAAGCATAGATCTCAGGGTGAAGATAAAGAGATTGGGTCCATTGTGAAATCTCAAGTCCCTTTAGGATTTTACATAGTTATCCAAAATAAGCAGCAAACAGTCCACTCCACAGAGGAGTGAGCCCCTCCCACAGAGAAGAGGACTTTATCAAGACTTTATCTCTGCAACTTTATCTCTGCACTGGTGAGGTCCTGCTCACCTGCGCCTTGGCAGGAGTACTTTCCACACACTCTCTCCCTCTGGAGGTCAGCAGCCTCCTGCCTTCCCATGGCCTGCACCTCCCAGGGCTTCTCTGCACTGACCTCCCTCAGTGTGGCCACTCTCCTATGGCGCTCTGCTTGCAACCATGCAGGTCTCTCTCCGCATACCTGTCCCTATCAGGGCAACTCATCCTGCCAGCTTGTGCCTATGCAAGTGTCCTTTACTCTGCCCTTTTCCCTGAGAAAACTGCTCTTTAAATATAATTAACAAAAACTCATCTGGGGAACTGGCCATGTGCCACTGAAAAGAGAAGCCTTTCTCAGAATGAACCCAAGGATCCCAGACTCTGAAAACAACTTCAGTCTTACCAAGATCGCCTACTCATTGGTAAAATATAAACATATCACAGTATGTGTGGTCTTCAGCACAGCTCCATTTTTATTCGATATGTCTTTCTATTTCTGTCTCTATCTTGGGCATGAGAAGTGAAACTCACTAGACAATAGGCATTCCAGACAAATTCCATCTGTACCTGGTTTTTAGTGTGTACATCACTGCATCAGAAATTCTAGCTGACTTAGGCAATGAGAAGTCCTTTTCTGATACGTGTTAAATTTGGGAAGCACAGTTAAAATCTGCTGTTTGAAGTTCAATCAACCTGAATCCCTACCCAGTCATGGAAGCCCCTGTTAGCTCTCCCACCTCAGTGTCAAAACTCTCAGCACTCAGAATCCTCCCCAAAGCCCTCTAGGTTCCTCTAGGCTGGTAGATAATCAAACAAGCATCAGATAGGATGATAAAAGGAAAAACTGCATAGAAGTTTCATAGTAACACACATGTCTGTCATCTACATACATGGGGGACACCCAGCCTGACAGGGTAACTCACCCACAGGACTTCACATGCCATGATAAACAATTTTGCTAAGACAGAAAGATTTAGGGGCAGGAGAAAGGAAAGCACATTTAGGCAGAGAACAGAAGCAGGCACAGAAGACAAATGGATACAGATAGAAGTTTTATATTTTCTAGTAAAAAGCAATGAGGAGATTCAAGTCCATCTCCCAACACACATCCTTATGGAAAGGTTTATATATAAATAGCTCTTTAAAAGACAACCTCCACCTAGCCTTCAGATTTCCTCCCATAAAAATCAACAGTTTGCTAACAAAAATAATGAACAACCATATACCAGAGACATTCTGTGGGGGTGCAGTGGGGAATGGGATCAAAAATGGGGGGGGAGAAGGGAGGGAGATGCACGGGACTATGGTGGTGGCACAGGGGTGATTTGGTGATGGGAAACCCGTGGGGATTACAATCGAGATGGAAAAAAAATGTGCAAAATGATGTAAAAATAAACTTTGTAATAAATAAAAAAAAATCAACATTTTGCCAAAATGACATATTTTGGGGTGACATAGTTTTGTTCTACTAAACTATAATAGTCAAGTGAGACAGAGACTATTCATTTAGTGTAGGGAATTGTAGCTTTAGATGCTTGAAGAAAAGGGGCAGAATCACTTGCATAGGAGAGGGAAAATGCCGTATAGGTATCAAATCAGAACCTAAAAGGAGACTCCATAAATCCAATTGCCGGGTGGCATTCAAGTTTTTCTAGAAGGATAAGACAAAATCTGCCCATGGTACTGAAAGCTACCTGCCTGTGAGGTGCATTGTGGCCACTAGAGTCCCTCACTCATAATGCTGATAGCTTGGGATATTAAAGAACATACTTAAGAGAGAGAATATTAAATAGGATAAGAATAAATTTCTATTGAGTGCTTGCCAGGGAGCAGGAAATACCACTGGATACTCATATCTATATTAACTAATTTAAACACATCAGTTTTAGATGTGGATCATATCTGTGATTGTTGTCAATGTGTCAGGCAAAACTCCATATGTTTTGTTGATGCTCAAAATATTCTATGTAGTAAACATGCAATGATATGTTCATTTTCTAAAATGAGGAGACAGATGGGTGAAATAATTTGCCTAATGGTATACATTGTTCAGCAGCAAAACAGGTTAGGAACTGAGATAATATGATTCTGTAACAGGGGGCTCCCCAGGAAAAGGGCAAGTCTCAGTCTCCCTGCGCCACTCTAGGGAGTTAAGTAGGAAGGAGCAGAAGCTGGAGAGGAAACTGGTTAAGGAGGAAGCAGGATGGAATCCAGAGGGAGCCTGGAGGAGGCACAGGGAGCAGAGAGACATGCGAAGAAACTACACTTGTTTTTTGGCACTGGGCTGGGTGAAACAGATGTGGGTGAGAGACCCATGGGGGGTTTAACAGTGGCAGCTTTTATCTTGATGTTGATTGTACTCTTTTCCTCCCAGAACTGTCTGTTTCTGACCCTTTTCTAAGGGTCCTTTCCAGAGGGTGCTTTAGACTTGGGGGGGCTTCCAGGACTTGCTTTGAGCCAATCCCTTTTGGGTGGGCGTTTACCCACA